>NW_020537324.1:54834890-54878682 GCF_003426905.1 Ctenocephalides felis
TTTTTCAGATCATTTTATGTACAACTTTCTTAGACATGACTAAAACTTATATAAGTTCTACTAGCAGTCTTAGCTTTGTGTTTTTATTGCTATGATTTCTTTGTGATTGATATTATAAATAGCAATAAAAATGATACAATTTTATAAGCTGTTATTATAAGGTTAAATATAACTAATAATATTTAATAAAGAAAAGAATGTATTTAAATCACTCCAGCGAGCAATTTTCTGATTAAAGCTCATAGGCCAACACAACGTGTGTTCAGTTCTTCTCATACCTGGATAACTGATCTTAGTATTTCATTCAGATGATCCTCAATCTTTCATATATGAGACTATGTTTCTGTCCTTCTTTAATTACTTCATGTACATAAGATATTTTTAAGTCATTATAGAATGTAAAATTGGATACGTACCAAGATGCATTTGTAGTATATTACTAGAAATCTTTCATTGTATTAAATTCTGATATCATTTTTCAAAATGCTATTTGAAAACATAGTCCTTTACTTTGAATAATGAGCAATTATTAAAACCTCACAATTTTCTTACACCTATCATTAGTATAACATCTGTGATATTTTTTATTAATTTTGAATATATATTACAACATTCCAGAAAAACTTTTCGTTTAAACAATATAGAACTATGTTAATGTCTGCTTTCATAATATACAGCTTTCTGCATAATCAAATTATTCATTAGTTTGCAAATGTAATGAAGCTATATTATTTATGTATATTATTGACTTAAATATCAATTGCTTTTTACATAAAGTCATGTAACAAATCAAAATGTTAAAACCTATCGCATATAGTAGGAATCACAAAATCCAATATAAAAATAAATACTTGTTTGTATTTTTCTATGTTAACATATGTGTAGTAATACATTTAAACTATAAAAATTATAAGAGAAGAACACTTCGGACAGCAGCTGTCTGCTAATGAAGCAATAGGTTGATTGAGACTTTGGCGGGGTTAGTTGCACATCCTACACAAGTATGTAAAGTTTCATGGATAAAGATATCGCAATCTACACAAAAGTTTTGCAGCATCGGCACATTGATATACCTACAAAATATAAAATAAATGTAATTTCAATCATATGTGACTATTCTAAATGCTAAAAACTATGTTTTTTCTTATACTTACATTTTTATCTGCTTCAATAAAGCATTTTTGACAACCAAAACAATTTGTTGATTGTCCCTCAAATTTAACTTCATTAATGATGCTACTGGAATAATGATGATAACTCCTTGCTAAATGTGGAGCAGCAACCAGTGTTAAGCCACAAGCCAAGCATTCGACTGGTAACTCACAATACTTACTAGCACACTGAGGGCAAAAATAACCTCCAACAGATAATTTACACCTGGTATCATCTGGACTGTCTATGTGACTGTAAAAAATCTACATCTTAATTTTCATTATGAGTATGGTATATATAACTCTTTAAAGCTTTTTTTTAATATTCTCAGAACTCAACAAATATCTTACCACAAGCACATTGTTAAAGGTGGATCCTTCGAATCTTGATCCCCCTGAATTCCATGTGGAAAACCCATTCTGATTAAGAGCTTTCTAACCCAGAGGCTGCTGGAGGGGGAGTACATGTGCTAACAATGATCTCTGTAATATTGAAAACCGAAAGTTAGAAGAAACAAGATATTGCTAATGTCTCCATTAACAATAATCTAAATGTGTTATTTTAGAAATGTACATATATTTATTTTTCTAATATTGAAATATATATTTAATATATATTTAATATTAAAGTTATGATTCAAATAGCAACCAGACACCAAAAGTAGCACCAAAGTAGCTACTTTCACAAATTATTTAGAGTATTGAATGAATAAATAAGATAAGTTTGAACTGCATAAATAAATTTATGGCATTTATAAAAACGAAAAATTTAAGTAAGTGTATGCAGAATGTTTTATTAAATATTTTTTATATTCAAAATATTACCATCGTAAAGCCACAAAAAAATATTAACACGTACAAACATAAACAAAAAAAAATTTATACAAACTTGAAATGAGAATCATCCAGGATGGCACCATAAACCCCATTTGTTTGCTGTGTGAGAAAACGACATGCATGTACTTCAGCAGCTAAACTTATTACCGAGCAACGAATGCCTTCTTTCTTAAGTTCCTGTTATATTTTCAATGTTAATACTTCGTTTTCTATTTCCTCTATATAATAATAGTACTAAAATATCTTACTTCTATTGTTTTTGAGATATCATTCGGATCACAAGTGGTTAAACTTCCCATAATTATCAATATTTCTCTACTTGCATGGGTAGGTAACATTTTTAAAGACTTCATTGCTAATTCTAAACCATTTTGTAAAGAAGGCTCTCCAGAAATGTTTACTTTTCCTAAACTTAAAATAAAAAAAATATTGAAAACACTAATATACTTTGCAGTAGCATTTGTTATAAATTAACCTTTGCATGGCTTTAAGATGTACTTTAGAATTTCCAGCTAATTCGCTTATTTTTTCTGCTCGTTTATTTTTCATTGCTATTAAGCCTAAGTGGCTGATAGGGTTCTGATCAAAAAACTCTTCAATAAATATTTCAAGAAGCTAAAACATAAAAATATAAATGTAGGAAACATTGCATATCATATACAAAAATTAATTATTTTTACTAATGGACAAATGTTTCATGGTAAGAAAACAAAGAACAGAAGTTAAAATTCAAAATTAGTGATTTTGCAACCATTAATTCTACTAATTTAGAAGATATATAAATTAAATGTTAAAATATTCTTCTGGGAACACTCTCATTTACTCCTCTGGGATTTTGATGAAACTTTACATGATGGTATAGTTGGTAGTTAAACAATCCCCTTGAAATATAATAGGCCTTAAATATAATAAAACCCAGAAAAGTAAACCTGAAGATTCCCTGGTAAGTCAAAACCTATCAAAATAGCTATACTTTTAATGTGCAAAGTAGTCTTGTTGGTTTAAGATCCTGTATATTCATTGAATCTGAACAATCAATTATAATATATAAATGTCTCATCATTCCCAATCTTGAATGGCCAACTCGTGCTGCCTGTCGCTGCCTTTTTGCTTTCTGTATGATGTCTGCAATAGATCCTTCCACCAAACCATCATCATCTTCTTTAATTGCCTCCCTTAAAAAAATATAAATGTAACTCCAGTCTTTATCTGTATTGAATATGCAGTAGCAATAAAATGCTTACCAAGTCTTTTCATATCCAGACTCCCACCGATATTCTTTTGGATCTTCTTCATCAGCCATTCTTGAGCAATGAATTTATATGGCACACTAATAGTAAGCTTACAATTTGTACCTAAATTTCTATATTAGTGTTCCAGTCAATATTATCATAGATACGAACTTATTATATATTTTCTAGCCCAAATATTCTAAAATTATATTATATACACAGAAGACATTCAAAATACTGCATTTTGTTCATTTGACACCGGTTTGACAGTTCTTCCGTTGTACAAAAGTTAAATAAAAAATACCTCCATAGATAAAAGAAGAGTATATATATGGATACTTCCATAGATTTTTTTTCAAAATGGCCTAGTAAGGTAGTGGCGCTAGTGCTCGAATAAAAATTAATGAAACTTCTTCGGTATCCTTTCTTCATTGTTTTGTCTTACTATGCGAACCTTGAAAATAACGGTTTGTCTTCTACTTGTCCAATCAAAGAATGCGTTTTTTGACATTTAAATTGAATGAAACATACAAATTGTTATTGTTGCAATAAATGAAATACGAGCGCATTTTTAAGAGATATGAGTAATCGAATCATTGTAACATGTAACACAGCTGATTCAAGTTTTATTGTTTCCATATAAATTATTCAAAAACTTCATACACACACTAACAATATAAGAGCAAGAGCACAAGTGTTCACTGTAAGTAAATTTCTCTTGTTATGATATAGTTAATAATTATAATTAAACATGGTAAAAAGTGTTATTTGCTTTAGATGTTATCATTATTTTAATAATACTATTAATCTCTAGGATAGCAGAGATACAATGGCATCGGGTGGCCATAATATAGTATTTTATGATACCAGCAATTATAAACCTCTATGTGAATATGGAAGTTTCACAGAACCCGTTCATTCTATTGATTGGAGTTATGACTCCAAATATTTGCTAGTGGTTCCTTCCACAGGATGTTGTGAAATTGTGAGACCATATTTCTCAGAAGCCAAGGTTTTACAAAGTATCAAAATTCATGGAGTAAAATCTGCCGTGTTTTTCAAAAATACTCACAGATTTATAGGCATGGGCTTCGGTAATGGCGATGTGCAAATATGGGATACAAAAAAGCAAGAGGTCAGCAAAACAATGGTTTCAACTCACGCCAATGTCAATTGTATTGATATTTCATTCAATGACAATTATATGAGTGTTGGTTGTGAAGATGGTCATATTAATTTATATGGGTTAACAACCAACAAGAGGATGCAGTCTCTAACCATAAACTCAACAAGCTGGTATATATACATTTAATACGTTTATAATATGCTATTTCATATCCTATCATATCAAGCACAAATATATATCATTTTTAATTTCTTCTCGTATTTAATTTGATATTGAATATTTGTTTTTATTTTTAGGCCTATAACATCACTAAAATATAGTAGTAGAGAACATGGAATGTTTGGTGCAACAAATGATCATGGTTTTGTAGCCATCTGGGACGTAGTAAAGCGTAAAAATCATTTATTTATTGCCAAAAATCATTCATCTATTGCATCTGGCATTGCTTTATCACCCATTAATACCAATTTTTTTGTTTCTGTTGGCTATGATCATTTAATTTGTATGTGTGATTTACGGACCAAGCAATCTGTTTGCAATCGTGAGTCACCATATGCTTTAACATCGGTTGACATGTCAAGTGATGGAATAATGATGATGTGTGGTCATAGGAAAGGAGGAATATTGATTTATGATTTACGGAATAATAAAGAACCTTTACTGAATTTATCAGAGCATACTGGAGTCGTATCATCAGTAGCATTTCAACATGCTGTAAGAGATAATAATAAAGAAAAAGGCCATGAAACTAGCATAGAACAAAATTTGTCATCGGACAATATAAGCATTGAAAAAGTCAGTACATCTGATGAACAACAAGATGATAGTTTTCTCAATCTTTTGGATGATATGAAAGAAAATACTTATGTATCTCCGAACATTTTACAAACTCCAGCCAAATGTGAAATTGATACTTTTATGAATGACCTAACTAGTCCCAAAGTAAGTGAACCAGATTTGTTGTTAAAAAATTTGACACCAAAGGAATGCCGAAACCTTAAATCGTCCAATATTAACTCTAATGAATATCTATCACCACTACCTTCAATAAATTATGAAACAGCTTCTAGAAATGAAATATTTAAATCTACACCAATTCCAGAAGAACTGAAAAAAGAAGAAGCTAAAGAATATTTAAATTGTGAAGTAAACAATGCTGATTATTTGGTTTTAAAAAATGAGGTTGAAGATATGAAAAAACATATGATGCAAATGATAGAAATGCACAAATCTAGCATGTTACGTTTGCACATGTTACTTTGCACGCAACATATAGAACTTATGAATAAACTTGATAGTGGATCGATAACTACAGATACAATGCAATTGAAAAAGGAAATGAAAAGATTACAAGATGAAAATGAAATTTTGAGTTATGAAAATGGAATTATGAGATCAGAACGAGATAAGTATTTATCAGAGCCAATTTCTTCAAATGGCATTGATGATTGATTTTAATTGCTTACATTGTTGTATATTTACTATAAATATTTTAAGCTAATCATAGTGATTAAATTGTTAATATATGTTATTTAATAACTGAAGGCATGTGTGCAAATCATTCAATTTTGCATGCTTTATTTATATTATAAATATTATTATATTTATATATACTGAAAAATAAATCAGAAATTTTGTTTTTGTTAAAATTATCTATACCTTTTTACTTTCATCTGTAAAAATCCTGGTTCATGGAAATCCTTGGCTTTCTCAGTTACAGTGGTCGCCATTATATACTTGTTTCACTAGTTTTGCATCACACGTTACACTTTTATGAAGCAACTAAATTTTTTTTATGTGGATCCGATTCATATAATGGTCCAATGTTCGGAAAATTGACATTTGCAAAAGTTGTTTCTTGTTAATTTACTATTATAAACTGCATTTCAACTGAATTTTAATGGTTAAATCAAAGTCTGTCATAATAACTAGTTCGATTTTGATTGCTGAAAAGGCAGATTTGATAATTAAAATTTAGATAATTTTTATTTGAAACAACTATTGATGTAAAAAGATAATATATTGAATCAATAATAACTAAGGCTCTTCTTAACGTGACGTAATTTTATTCGATCGTGAATATAAATCATCCCAAAAATTAATATCATCTTTTTGTAACATATATTTTATGTCCACTGAATTATTTGTAATATCTACATAAGCTTCGTTTTCACTGTACAGAGGCCAATGTGCAGTTTGCAATTCTGAGTCATATGGTCGACCCAATAATGCAAAAGTTGTCCAAGCAGAAGCAAGAAATTCAGAAGTATTCCGTTCGACTGTACCACTTTCATAACATTTAGCATGCTTTGGTTTAAACAAATATTGTACATCGTCCGCATGGCATGTACCTATAAATTATTTAAAATAAACATGTAAATATATACGCGTATATGTTTAGCGCACATTTCATTTTTATAAACTTTGATTAATGCTTTTTATTTGAACACTTCTCACAAGGGGGCGTGATAGGCTTTTTAAAGATTTTTACACCCCCCCTCCCTCTCGGTTATACGTGGTGATTTTAAAAATTACCTCCCCCCTCCAAACATCACTTGTATGATTCAGTACTTTTTAAGAAATCGCTAGCTGAATTGATGTTGGTTTTCAATTTAACTTTTGATTATAAAAAAGTGCCTTGAACCCGATCATATCTCAATCAATTTAAAATTAATTTTGTACTCTAGAGTAAACAGCTGTTTAGTATTGAGCAGGCTTGCAACGAATAGTATATTCGGCAAAATGCCGAATACCGAATATTCGGCATGCTCCAGAGACCGAATACCGAATATTCGGCAACTATTCGGCAGGTTTTTGGCGCCTGTATGAATGTAATTACTATTCAGTAGTTGTTATATTACTAAAATGCTACATGTTTATTTAAGTTTTTGCCTAAATTTGCAACTACTATACGGTTACTCTTTGTCATTTAGAATTATTGTCATCATTTATACTATTCGGCCGAATACCGAAATAAAAGGAAAATAAATGGTAAAATCATGAATAAAGCGATTCTTTACATATATGTAAATGTATTTCTTAAACATTTAATATTTTTCTTTATAAACTCAATATTTTTTTTTTATATATTAGGAATGCTAATCGCAATAAAATATATAAAAAATGATCAAAAATATTTATATATTTTAGAAAGCCAATAATAGCTCTTTATTTGGAAATGCTTATATTGAGTATAATGAATGACTTTACTGTATTGATACAATACATGTGTTTAACCATTAAATGATTCATATTAAATAAAAATAATAATAATAATAATTAAATAATAATAAATAATAAATAAATAAAGTAACTTGTGAATATTCAGAAAAAAGTTCTTTGCGTATTCATTTGTAATCTCAGAAGTCGATAAAGTTTAAATTATTATATATACAATAACAAAATCAATTCTTCATATCATATTATGTAAACTAAACACTTCCAAAGACAGATCCATCGCGAACTCTTTATCGCTTAAAAGATAAAACACCAACAATGAGCGGCGGCGTCGCCTTTGATTTTAACTATTCAGTATTCGGCCGAATAGTTAGTTTATATTCTGTATTCGGCCGAATATTTGGTGCAAGCCTCGTATAGAGTTATAATCAGATTAACGAACATTTTTTCGTCAGTATTTTCGTAAAAAATCCTGAACTGATTTCAAAAATTCAAAAACCTTTCGAATAATATTGAAATAAGAATGCATTGGTCAAGCCTGTGCATAATTAACTGTTTTTTTTGTACTAGTTTAAAATATGGTTTTAAAATTACGATTTGAAACTATAAATTTTATAACAAATTTAATATTGGAGTTCAGAAAACAGAAAAAATAAAAAGTTACTTTCAATACTAACCTGGAACATTTCCGCACATAACAGCCTTAAAAACATTATTTTTGGCGTCAACAGCAAATCTATACAGATACACAGGCCCGTCATGAGATCGTGCTGTCCTTATAGCAGCATGCACAAATAATTTATCAGAGAGAAGCTGAGAAAATTGATAGAATTACAAACATAATTTTTGTTATAATGTAAAATGAAATAATGCTATATGATATATGCGTTATATTCAAAATTCTTAAGATACAGAGTTGTGCGTTCAGCGCTTTTATATACCAAAGAAAAGTAAATGTAATGAAGCTATATTATTTATGTATATTATTGACTTAAATATCAATTGCTTTTTACATAAAGTCATGTAACAAATCAAAATGTTAAAACCTATCGCATATAGTAGGAATCACAAAATCCAATATAAAAATAAATACTTGTTTGTATTTTTCTATGTTAACATATGTGTAGTAATACATTTAAACTATAAATTATAATTGAGGAAGAACACTTCGGACAGCAGCTGTATCTGCTAATGAAGCAATAGGTTGATTTGAGACTTTGGCGGGGTTAGTTGCACATCCTACACAAGTATGTAAAGTTTCATGGATAAAGATATCGCAATCTACACAAAAGTTTTTGCAGCATCGGCCACATTGATATACCTACAAAATATAAAATAAATGTAATTTCAATCATATGTGACTATTCTAAATGCTAAAAACTATGTTTTTCTTATACTTACATTTTTATCTGCTTCAATAAAGCATTTTTGACAACCAAAACAATTTGTTGATTGTCCCTCAAATTTAACTTCATTAAATGATGCTACTGGAAATAAATGATGATAACTCCTTGCTAAATGTGGAGCAGCAACCAGTGTTAAGCCACAAGCCAAGCATTCGACTGGTAACTCACAATACTTACTAGCACACTGAGGGCAAAAATAACCTCCAACAGATAATTTACACCTGGTATCATCTGGACTGTCTATGTGACTGTAAAAAATCTACATCTTAATTTTCATTATGAGTATGGTATATATAACTCTTTAAAGCTTTTTTTTAATATTCTCAGAACTCAACAAATATCTTACCACAAGCACATTGTTAAAGGTGGATCCTTCGAATCTTGATCCCCCTGAATTCCATGTGGAAAACCCATTCTGATTAAAGAGCTTTCTAACCCAGAGGCTGCTGGAGGGGGGAGTACATGTGCTAACAATTGATCTCTGTAATATTGAAAACCGAAATATTAGAAGAAACAAGATATTGCTAATGTCTCCATTAACAATAATCTAAATGTGTTATATTTAGAAATGTACATATATTTATTTTTATAATATTGAAATATATATTTAATTATATTTATAATATTAAAGTTATGATTCAAATAGCAACCAGACACCAAAAGTAGCACCAAAGTAGCTACTTTCACAAATTATTTAGAGTATTGAATGAATAAATAAGATAAAGTTTGAACTGCATAAATAAATTTATGGCATTTATAAAAACGAAAAATTTAAGTAAGTGTATGCAGAATGTTTTATTAAATATTTTTTTATTCAAAATATTACCATCGTAAAGCCACAAAAAAATATTAACACGTACAAACATAAACAAAAAAAATTTATACAAACTTGAAATGAGAATCATCCAGGATGGCACCATAAACCCCATTTGTTTGCTGTGTGAGAAAACGACATGCATGTACTTCAGCAGCTAAACTTATTACCGAGCAACGAATGCCTTCTTTCTTAAGTTCCTGTTATATTTTCAATGTTAATACTTCGTTTTCTATTTCCTCTATATAATAATAGTACTAAAATATCTTACTTCTATTGTTTTTGAGATATCATTCGGATCACAAGTGGTTAAACTTCCCATAATTATCAATATTTCTCTACTTGCATGGGTAGGTAACATTTTTAAAGACTTCATTGCTAATTCTAAACCATTTTGTAAAGAAGGCTCTCCAGAAATGTTTACTTTTCCTAAACTTAAAATAAAAAACAATATTGAAAACACTAATATACTTTGCAGTAGCATTTGTTATAAATTAACCTTTGCATGGCTTTAAGATGTACTTTAGAATTTCCAGCTAATTCGCTTATTTTTTCTGCTCGTTTATTTTTCATTGCTATTAAGCCTAAGTGGCTGATAGGGTTCTGATCAAAAAACTCTTCAATAAATATTTCAAGAAGCTAAAACATAAAAATATAAATGTAGGAAACATTGCATATCATATACAAAAATTAATTATTTTTACTAATGGACAAATGTTTCATGGTAAGAAAACAAAGAACAGAAGTTAAAATTCAAAATTAGTGATTTTGCAACCATTAATTCTACTAATTTAGAAGATATATAAATTAAATGTTAAAATATTCTTCTGGGAACACTCTCATTTACTCCTCTGGGATTTTGATGAAACTTTACATGATGGTATAGTTGGTAGTTAAAACAATCCCCTTGAAATATAATAGGCCTTAAATATAATAAAACCCAGAAAAGTAAACCTGAAGATTCCCTGGTAAGTCAAAACCTATCAAAATAGCTATACTTTTAATGTGCAAAGTAGTCTTGTTGGTTTAAGATCCTGTATATTCATTGAATCTGAACAATCAATTATAATATATAAATGTCTCATCATTCCCAATCTTGAATGGCCAACTCGTGCTGCCTGTCGCTGCCTTTTTGCTTTCTGTATGATGTCTGCAATAGATCCTTCCACCAAACCATCATCATCTTCTTTAATTGCCTCCCTTAAAAAAATATAAATGTAACTCCAGTCTTTATCTGTATTGAATATGCAGTAGCAATAAAATGCTTACCAAGTCTTTTCATATCCAGACTCCCACCGATATTCTTTTGGATCTTCTTCATCAGCCATTCTTGAGCAATGAATTTATATGGCACACTAATAGTAAGCTTACAATTTGTACCTAAATTTCTATATTAGTGTTCCAGTCAATATTATCATAGATACGAACTTATTATATATTTTCTAGCCCAAATATTCTAAAATTATATTATATACACAGAAGACATTCAAAATACTGCATTTTGTTCATTTGACACCGGTTTGACAGTTCTTCCGTTGTACAAAAGTTAAATAAAAAATACCTCCATAGATAAAAGAAGAGTATATATATGGATACTTCCATAGATTTTTTTTCAAAATGGCCTAGTAAGGTAGTGGCGCTAGTGCTCGAATAAAAATTAATGAAACTTCTTCGGTATCCTTTCTTCATTGTTTTGTCTTACTATGCGAACCTTGAAAATAACGGTTTGTCTTCTACTTGTCCAATCAAAGAATGCGTTTTTTGACATTTAAATTGAATGAAACATACAAATTGTTATTGTTGCAATAAATGAAATACGAGCGCATTTTTAAGAGATATGAGTAATCGAATCATTGTAACATGTAACACAGCTGATTCAAGTTTTATTGTTTCCATATAAATTATTCAAAAACTTCATACACACACTAACAATATAAGAGCAAGAGCACAAGTGTTCACTGTAAGTAAATTTCTCTTGTTATGATATAGTTAATAATTATAATTAAACATGGTAAAAAGTGTTATTTGCTTTAGATGTTATCATTATTTTAATAATACTATTAATCTCTAGGATAGCAGAGATACAATGGCATCGGGTGGCCATAATATAGTATTTTATGATACCAGCAATTATAAACCTCTATGTGAATATGGAAGTTTCACAGAACCCGTTCATTCTATTGATTGGAGTTATGACTCCAAATATTTGCTAGTGGTTCCTTCCACAGGATGTTGTGAAATTGTGAGACCATATTTCTCAGAAGCCAAGGTTTTACAAAGTATCAAAATTCATGGAGTAAAATCTGCCGTGTTTTTCAAAAATACTCACAGATTTATAGGCATGGGCTTCGGTAATGGCGATGTGCAAATATGGGATACAAAAAAGCAAGAGGTCAGCAAAACAATGGTTTCAACTCACGCCAATGTCAATTGTATTGATATTTCATTCAATGACAATTATATGAGTGTTGGTTGTGAAGATGGTCATATTAATTTATATGGGTTAACAACCAACAAGAGGATGCAGTCTCTAACCATAAACTCAACAAGCTGGTATATATACATTTAATACGTTTATAATATGCTATTTCATATCCTATCATATCAAGCACAAATATATATCATTTTTAATTTCTTCTCGTATTTAATTTGATATTGAATATTTGTTTTTATTTTTAGGCCTATAACATCACTAAAATATAGTAGTAGAGAACATGGAATGTTTGGTGCAACAAATGATCATGGTTTTGTAGCCATCTGGGACGTAGTAAAGCGTAAAAATCATTTATTTATTGCCAAAAATCATTCATCTATTGCATCTGGCATTGCTTTATCACCCATTAATACCAATTTTTTTGTTTCTGTTGGCTATGATCATTTAATTTGTATGTGTGATTTACGGACCAAGCAATCTGTTTGCAATCGTGAGTCACCATATGCTTTAACATCGGTTGACATGTCAAGTGATGGAATAATGATGATGTGTGGTCATAGGAAAGGAGGAATATTGATTTATGATTTACGGAATAATAAAGAACCTTTACTGAATTTATCAGAGCATACTGGAGTCGTATCATCAGTAGCATTTCAACATGCTGTAAGAGATAATAATAAAGAAAAAGGCCATGAAACTAGCATAGAACAAAATTTGTCATCGGACAATATAAGCATTGAAAAAGTCAGTACATCTGATGAACAACAAGATGATAGTTTTCTCAATCTTTTGGATGATATGAAAGAAAATACTTATGTATCTCCGAACATTTTACAAACTCCAGCCAAATGTGAAATTGATACTTTTATGAATGACCTAACTAGTCCCAAAGTAAGTGAACCAGATTTGTTGTTAAAAAATTTGACACCAAAGGAATGCCGAAACCTTAAATCGTCCAATATTAACTCTAATGAATATCTATCACCACTACCTTCAATAAATTATGAAACAGCTTCTAGAAATGAAATATTTAAATCTACACCAATTCCAGAAGAACTGAAAAAAGAAGAAGCTAAAGAATATTTAAATTGTGAAGTAAACAATGCTGATTATTTGGTTTTAAAAAATGAGGTTGAAGATATGAAAAAACATATGATGCAAATGATAGAAATGCACAAATCTAGCATGTTACGTTTGCACATGTTACTTTGCACGCAACATATAGAACTTATGAATAAACTTGATAGTGGATCGATAACTACAGATACAATGCAATTGAAAAAGGAAATAAAAAGATTACAAGATGAAAATGAAATTTTGAGTTATGAAAATGGAATTATGAGATCAGAACGAGATAAGTATTTATCAGAGCCAATTTCTTCAAATGGCATTGATGATTGATTTTAATTGCTTACATTGTTGTATATTTACTATAAATATTTTAAGCTAATCATAGTGATTAAATTGTTAATATATGTTATTTAATAACTGAAGGCATGTGTGCAAATCATTAATTTTGCATGCTTTATTTATATTATAAATATTATTATATTTATATATACTGAAAAATAAATCAGAAATTTTGTTTTTGTTAAAATTATCTATACCTTTTTACTTTCATCTGTAAAAATCCTGTTCATGGAAATCCTTGGCTTTCTCAGTTACAGTGGTCGCCATTATATACTTGTTTCACTAGTTTTGCATCACACGTTACACTTTTATGAAGCAACTAAATTTTTTTATATGTGGATCCGATTCATATAATGGTCCAATGTTCGGAAAATTGACATTTGCAAAAGTTGTTTCTTGTTAATTTACTATTATAAACTGCATTTCAACTGAATTTTAATGGTTAAATCAAAGTCTGTCATAATAACTAGTTCGATTTTGATTGCTGAAAAGGCAGATTTGATAATTAAAATTTAGATAATTTTTATTTGAAACAACTATTGATGTAAAAAGATAATATATTGAATCAATAATAACTAAGGCTCTTCTTAACGTGACGTAATTTTATTCGATCGTGAATATAAATCATCCCAAAATTAATATCATCTTTTTGTAACATATATTTTATGTCCACTGAATTATTTGTAATATCTACATATGCTTCGTTTTCACTGTACAGAGGCCAATGTGCAGTTTGCAATTCTGAGTCATATGGTCGACCCAATAATGCAAAAGTTGTCCAAGCAGAAGCAAGAAATTCAGAAGTATTCCGTTCGACTGTACCACTTTCATAACATTTAGCATGCTTTGGTTTAAACAAATATTGTACATCGTCCGCATGGCATGTACCTATAAATTATTTAAAATAAACATGTAAATATATACGCGTATATGTTTAGCGCACATTTCATTTTTATAAACTTTGATTAATGCTTTTTATTTGAACACTTCTCACAAGGGGGCGTGATAGGCTTTTTAAAGATTTTTACACCCCCCCTCCCTCTCGGTTATACGTGGTGATTTTAAAAATTACCTCCCCCCTCCAAACATCACTTGTATGATTCAGTACTTTTTAAGAAATCGCTAGCTGAATTGATGTTGGTTTTCAATTTAACTTTTGATTATAAAAAAGTGCCTTGAACCCGATCATATCTCAATCAATTTAAAATTAATTTTGTACTCTAGAGTAAACAGCTGTTTAGTATTGAGCAGGCTTGCAACGAATAGTATATTCGGCAAAATGCCGAATACCGAATATTCGGCATGCTCCAGAGACCGAATACCGAATATTCGGCAACTATTCGGCAGGTTTTTGGCGCCTGTATGAATGTAATTACTATTCAGTAGTTGTTATATTACTAAAATGCTACATGTTTATTTAAGTTTTTGCCTAAATTTGCAACTACTATACGGTTACTCTTTGTCATTTAGAATTATTGTCATCATTTATACTATTCGGCCGAATACCGAAATAAAAGGAAAATAAATGGTAAAATCATGAATAAAGCGATTCTTTACATATATGTAAATGTATTTCTTAAACATTTAATATTTTTCTTTATAAACTCAATATTTTTTTTTTATATATTAGGAATGCTAATCGCAATAAAATATATAAAAAATGATCAAAAATATTTATATATTTTAGAAAGCCAATAATAGCTCTTTATTTGGAAATGCTTATATTGAGTATAATGAATGACTTTACTGTATTGATACAATACATGTGTTTAACCATTAAATGATTCATATTAAATAAAAATAATAATAATAAAATTAAATAATAATAAATAATAAATAAATAAAGTAACTTGTGAATATTCAGAAAAAAGTTCTTTGCGTATTCATTTGTAATCTCAGAAGTCGATAAAGTTTAAATTATTATATATACAATAACAAAATCATTTCTTCATATCATATTATGTAAACTAAACACTTCCAAAGACAGATCCATCGCGAACTCTTTATCGCTTAAAAGATAAAACACCAACAATGAGCGGCGGCGTCGCCTTTGATTTTAACTATTCAGTATTCGGCCGAATAGTTAGTTTATATTCTGTATTCGGCCGAATATTTGGTGCAAGCCTCGTATAGAGTTATAATCAGATTAACGAACATTTTTTCGTCAGTATTTTCGTAAAAATCCTGAACTGATTTCAAAAATTCAAAAACCTTTCGAATAATATTGAAATAAGAATGCATTGGTCAAGCCTATGCATAATTAACTGTTTTTTTTGTACTAGTTTAAAATATGGTTTTAAAATTACGATTTGAAACTATAAATTTTATAACAAATTTAATATTGGAGTTCAGAAAACAGAAAAAATAAAAAGTTACTTTCAATACTAACCTGGAACATTTCCGCACATAACAGCCTTAAAAACATTATTTTTGGCGTCAACAGCAAATCTATACAGATACACAGGCCCGTCATGAGATCGTGCTGTCCTTATAGCAGCATGCACAAATAATTTATCAGAGAGAAGCTGAGAAAATTGATAGAATTACAAACATAATTTTTGTTATAATGTAAAATGAAATAATGCTATATGATATATGCGTTATATTCAAAATTCTTAAGATACAGAGTTGTGCGTTCAGCGCTTTTATATACCAAAGAAAAGTAAATAAGTAAATATAATATATATATATATATATATATATATATATATTATAATTAGTTACTTGTTGTGGATTATATTTTATAAAGGACTGATTTGATTCAAATATTGAGAGCTCATAATACTAGGCGCGCTGTGCTATTAAAATGTTGTCCATTGTCTTAACTCTTGCCACATTAAAACTCTCTATAATATTATATAATGATGTATATTTATAATAGGCAAATTTTACTTACCTTTATATACATATCTATATTTTCAATATTCGGCTCAGAATTACTGAAATAATTTTTTTTAATATCGTTGGCTAATTCCTTAGTTAATGCCTCTTGAACATTCAAGTTAAGTTCTTGTGGCAAAAGACACGTAAAGTCTCCAAGACTTGAAAAAATCGTCGGATTGTTCATAGTCTCTAAAACATTGGGAATCGTACATATAAAACTACAAAAGTTAAAAAAAAGTATACTAGTATGCAATATTATATCAAGGAATTTTACATTACCTTTGTATAACAGAAGAGCCTCGTGTGATGTAATTCCTGTGATGAATGGCATGCCCAATCCCCAACCCCAACCTTTCTTTCTTTTGGTAGCAAGTTCTAACGGATGTGCTGGATATAAATGGATGGATATAAACGGATGTGCTAAATATAATAAAACCCAGAAAAGTAAACCTGAAGATTCCCTGGTAAGTCAAAACCTATCAAAATAGCTATACTTTTAATGTGCAAAGTAGTCTTGTTGGTTTAAGATCCTGTATATTCATTGAATCTGAACAATCAATTATAATATATAAATGTCTCATCATTCCCAATCTTGAATGGCCAACTCGTGCTGCCTGTCGCTGCCTTTTTGCTTTCTGTATGATGTCTGCAATAGATCCTTCCACCAAACCATCATCATCTTCTTTAATTGCCTCCCTTAAAAAAATATAAATGTAACTCCAGTCTTTATCTGTATTGAATATGCAGTAGCAATAAAATGCTTACCAAGTCTTTTCATATCCAGACTCCCACCGATATTCTTTTGGATCTTCTTCATCAGCCATTCTTGAGCAATGAATTTATATGGCACACTAATAGTAAGCTTACAATTTGTACCTAAATTTCTATATTAGTGTTCCAGTCAATATTATCATAGATACGAACTTATTATATATTTTCTAGCCCAAATATTCTAAAATTATATTATATACACAGAAGACATTCAAAATACTGCATTTTGTTCATTTGACACCGGTTTGACAGTTCTTCCGTTGTACAAAAGTTAAATAAAAAATACCTCCATAGATAAAAGAAGAGTATATATATGGATACTTCCATAGATTTTTTTTCAAAATGGCCTAGTAAGGTAGTGGCGCTAGTGCTCGAATAAAAATTAATGAAACTTCTTCGGTATCCTTTCTTCATTGTTTTGTCTTACTATGCGAACCTTGAAAATAACGGTTTGTCTTCTACTTGTCCAATCAAAGAATGCGTTTTTTGACATTTAAATTGAATGAAACATACAAATTGTTATTGTTGCAATAAATGAAATACGAGCGCATTTTTAAGAGATATGAGTAATCGAATCATTGTAACATGTAACACAGCTGATTCAAGTTTTATTGTTTCCATATAAATTATTCAAAAACTTCATACACACACTAACAATATAAGAGCAAGAGCACAAGTGTTCACTGTAAGTAAATTTCTCTTGTTATGATATAGTTAATAATTATAATTAAACATGGTAAAAAGTGTTATTTGCTTTAGATGTTATCATTATTTTAATAATACTATTAATCTCTAGGATAGCAGAGATACAATGGCATCGGGTGGCCATAATATAGTATTTTATGATACCAGCAATTATAAACCTCTATGTGAATATGGAAGTTTCACAGAACCCGTTCATTCTATTGATTGGAGTTATGACTCCAAATATTTGCTAGTGGTTCCTTCCACAGGATGTTGTGAAATTGTGAGACCATATTTCTCAGAAGCCAAGGTTTTACAAAGTATCAAAATTCATGGAGTAAAATCTGCCGTGTTTTTCAAAAATACTCACAGATTTATAGGCATGGGCTTCGGTAATGGCGATGTGCAAATATGGGATACAAAAAAGCAAGAGGTCAGCAAAACAATGGTTTCAACTCACGCCAATGTCAATTGTATTGATATTTCATTCAATGACAATTATATGAGTGTTGGTTGTGAAGATGGTCATATTAATTTATATGGGTTAACAACCAACAAGAGGATGCAGTCTCTAACCATAAACTCAACAAGCTGGTATATATACATTTAATACGTTTATAATATGCTATTTCATATCCTATCATATCAAGCACAAATATATATCATTTTTAATTTCTTCTCGTATTTAATTTGATATTGAATATTTGTTTTTATTTTTAGGCCTATAACATCACTAAAATATAGTAGTAGAGAACATGGAATGTTTGGTGCAACAAATGATCATGGTTTTGTAGCCATCTGGGACGTAGTAAAGCGTAAAAATCATTTATTTATTGCCAAAAATCATTCATCTATTGCATCTGGCATTGCTTTATCACCCATTAATACCAATTTTTTTGTTTCTGTTGGCTATGATCATTTAATTTGTATGTGTGATTTACGGACCAAGCAATCTGTTTGCAATCGTGAGTCACCATATGCTTTAACATCGGTTGACATGTCAAGTGATGGAATAATGATGATGTGTGGTCATAGGAAAGGAGGAATATTGATTTATGATTTACGGAATAATAAAGAACCTTTACTGAATTTATCAGAGCATACTGGAGTCGTATCATCAGTAGCATTTCAACATGCTGTAAGAGATAATAATAAAGAAAAAGGCCATGAAACTAGCATAGAACAAAATTTGTCATCGGACAATATAAGCATTGAAAAAGTCAGTACATCTGATGAACAACAAGATGATAGTTTTCTCAATCTTTTGGATGATATGAAAGAAAATACTTATGTATCTCCGAACATTTTACAAACTCCAGCCAAATGTGAAATTGATACTTTTATGAATGACCTAACTAGTCCCAAAGTAAGTGAACCAGATTTGTTGTTAAAAAATTTGACACCAAAGGAATGCCGAAACCTTAAATCGTCCAATATTAACTCTAATGAATATCTATCACCACTACCTTCAATAAATTATGAAACAGCTTCTAGAAATGAAATATTTAAATCTACACCAATTCCAGAAGAACTGAAAAAAGAAGAAGCTAAAGAATATTTAAATTGTGAAGTAAACAATGCTGATTATTTGGTTTTAAAAAATGAGGTTGAAGATATGAAAAAACATATGATGCAAATGATAGAAATGCACAAATCTAGCATGTTACGTTTGCACATGTTACTTTGCACGCAACATATAGAACTTATGAATAAACTTGATAGTGGATCGATAACTACAGATACAATGCAATTGAAAAAGGAAATAAAAAGATTACAAGATGAAAATGAAATTTTGAGTTATGAAAATGGAATTATGAGATCAGAACGAGATAAGTATTTATCAGAGCCAATTTCTTCAAATGGCATTGATGATTGATTTTAATTGCTTACATTGTTGTATATTTACTATAAATATTTTAAGCTAATCATAGTGATTAAATTGTTAATATATGTTATTTAATAACTGAAGGCATGTGTGCAAATCATTCAATTTTGCATGCTTTATTTATATTATAAATATTATTATATTTATATATACTGAAAAATAAATCAGAAATTTTGTTTTTGTTAAAATTATCTATACCTTTTTACTTTCATCTGTAAAAATCCTGGTTCATGGAAATCCTTGGCTTTCTCAGTTACAGTGGTCGCCATTATATACTTGTTTCACTAGTTTTGCATCACACGTTACACTTTTATGAAGCAACTAAATTTTTTTTATATGTGGATCCGATTCATATAATGGTCCAATGTTCGGAAAATTGACATTTGCAAAAGTTGTTTCTTGTTAATTTACTATTATAAACTGCATTTCAACTGAATTTTAATGGTTAAATCAAAGTCTGTCATAATAACTAGTTCGATTTTGATTGCTGAAAAGGCAGATTTGATAATTAAAATTTAGATAATTTTTATTTGAAACAACTATTGATGTAAAAAGATAATATATTGAATCAATAATAACTAAGGCTCTTCTTAACGTGACGTAATTTTATTCGATCGTGAATATAAATCATCCCAAAAATTAATATCATCTTTTTGTAACATATATTTTATGTCCACTGAATTATTTGTAATATCTACATAAGCTTCGTTTTCACTGTACAGAGGCCAATGTGCAGTTTGCAATTCTGAGTCATATGGTCGACCCAATAATGCAAAAGTTGTCCAAGCAGAAGCAAGAAATTCAGAAGTATTCCGTTCGACTGTACCACTTTCATAACATTTAGCATGCTTTGGTTTAAACAAATATTGTACATCGTCCGCATGGCATGTACCTATAAATTATTTAAAATAAACATGTAAATATATACGCGTATATGTTTAGCGCACATTTCATTTTTATAAACTTTGATTAATGCTTTTTATTTGAACACTTCTCACAAGGGGGCGTGATAGGCTTTTTAAAGATTTTTACACCCCCCCTCCCTCTCGGTTATACGTGGTGATTTTAAAAATTACCTCCCCCCTCCAAACATCACTTGTATGATTCAGTACTTTTTAAGAAATCGCTAGCTGAATTGATGTTGGTTTTCAATTTAACTTTTGATTATAAAAAAGTGCCTTGAACCCGATCATATCTCAATCAATTTAAAATTAATTTTGTACTCTAGAGTAAACAGCTGTTTAGTATTGAGCAGGCTTGCAACGAATAGTATATTCGGCAAAATGCCGAATACCGAATATTCGGCATGCTCCAGAGACCGAATACCGAATATTCGGCAACTATTCGGCAGGTTTTTGGCGCCTGTATGAATGTAATTACTATTCAGTAGTTGTTATATTACTAAAATGCTACATGTTTATTTAAGTTTTTGCCTAAATTTGCAACTACTATACGGTTACTCTTTGTCATTTAGAATTATTGTCATCATTTATACTATTCGGCCGAATACCGAAATAAAAGGAAAATAAATGGTAAAATCATGAATAAAGCGATTCTTTACATATATGTAAATGTATTTCTTAAACATTTAATATTTTTCTTTATAAACTCAATATTTTTTTTTTATATATTAGGAATGCTAATCGCAATAAAATATATAAAAAATGATCAAAAATATTTATATATTTTAGAAAGCCAATAATAGCTCTTTATTTGGAAATGCTTATATTGAGTATAATGAATGACTTTACTGTATTGATACAATACATGTGTTTAACCATTAAATGATTCATATTAAATAAAAATAATAATAATAATAATTAAATAATAATAAATAATAAATAAATAAAGTAACTTGTGAATATTCAGAAAAAAGTTCTTTGCGTATTCATTTGTAATCTCAGAAGTCGATAAAGTTTAAATTATTATATATACAATAACAAAATCATTTCTTCATATCATATTATGTAAACTAAACACTTCCAAAGACAGATCCATCGCGAACTCTTTATCGCTTAAAAGATAAAACACCAACAATGAGCGGCGGCGTCGCCTTTGATTTTAACTATTCAGTATTCGGCCGAATAGTTAGTTTATATTCTGTATTCGGCCGAATATTTGGTGCAAGCCTCGTATAGAGTTATAATCAGATTAACGAACATTTTTTCGTCAGTATTTTCGTAAAAAATCCTGAACTGATTTCAAAAATTCAAAAACCTTTCGAATAATATTGAAATAAGAATGCATTGGTCAAGCCTATGCATAATTAACTGTTTTTTTTGTACTAGTTTAAAATATGGTTTTAAAATTACGATTTGAAACTATAAATTTTATAACAAATTTAATATTGGAGTTCAGAAAACAGAAAAAATAAAAAGTTACTTTCAATACTAACCTGGAACATTTCCGCACATAACAGCCTTAAAAACATTATTTTTGGCGTCAACAGCAAATCTATACAGATACACAGGCCCGTCATGAGATCGTGCTGTCCTTATAGCAGCATGCACAAATAATTTATCAGAGAGAAGCTGAGAAAATTGATAGAATTACAAACATAATTTTTGTTCTAATGTAAAATGAAATAATGCTAGATGATATATGCGTTATATTCTAAATTCTTAAAATACAGAGTTGTGCGCTCAGCGCTTTTAGATACCAAAGAAAAGTAAATTAGTAAATAATTAGTTACTTGTTGTGGATTATATTTTATAAAGGACTGATTTGATTCAAATATTGAGAGCTCATAATACTAGGCGCGCTGTGCTATTAAAATGTTGTCCATTGTCTTAACTCTTGCCACATTAAAACTCTCTATAGTATTATATAATGATGTATATTTATAATAGGCAAATTTTTACTTACCTTTATATACATATCTATATTTTCAATATTCGGCTCAGAATTACTGAAATAATGTTTTTTAATATTGTTAGCTAATTCCTTAGTTAATGCCTCTTGAACATTCAAGTTAAGTTCTTGTGGCAAAAGACACGTAAAGTCTCCAAGACTTGAAAGAATCGTCGGATTGTTCATAGTCTCTAAAACATTGGGAATCGTACATATAAAACTACAAAAGTTAAAAAAAGTATACTAGTATGCAATATTATATCAAGGAATTTTACATTACCTTTGTATAACAGAAGAGCCTCGTGTGATGTAATTCCTGTGATGAATGGCATGCCCAATCCCCAACCCCAACCTTTCTTTCTTTTGGTAGCAAGTTCTAACGGATGTGCTGGAAGAAAACACTGTTCATTTTCGTATGGTTCAACCACTGGTCCAAAAGGGAATAGCACATATGTGCGTTTTTCCTATAATTATTATATTAAATGAGAGCGTGATATTGATATCTATGCATCAATAATCTTAGGTTAAACACCTTATTTTATATATAAATCAATCAACAATATTATGATGTTATTTTAAATGAATTGAATGAACTTTGGGCAAAATATTAGGACATGTGGACTTTTTTTTCCAAATGTTGCAAAATATATCCAATGAAATGTGTTCAAAAACACAAATCAAGTGTATTACAGTTTGTATTTTCATATTCTGAGTTATAGGGTATCTAACTATGTAAAATATAATATTACAAAAAAATTGCTATTCTACTTTTAATTTAATGAGAAGCATGCATTTCTCAAACGGTCAGTTGTGCAGTAGATAGGTGCACATGTATATATATATATATATATATATATATATATATATAAATATATATACAGGGCCGGTCCTGCCTTGTATGCGATGCATGCAAAAAATGCGGGCGCAAGCCTTAGGGGGCGCCAAAACCAGTTTTGGGTATTAAATTTATAATATATCATTTATATTTCTTATTATTCATATAAAATCTAGAATATTTAATAAATTATAATAAACAAATCTAACTTAACTAGAGATACGGAGACACAAAAAGCATATTTATTTTGCAATGTGATATCAGTAGAAACAATTAACTGATTAATAATTCTGCAAATTAGTAAATGACAGCTTTGTTTATTGCTTAATTTACTTATTCAATTTTTTCTTTGTTTGAAGTCACCGTGGAATCGAAAAAGAAATTATCTAGTGTTCAATCCCATAAGCGTAAACCTGCGAAATATGAAATTAATTATTGGGCATTATTGACGAAAAATTGCGAGCTGATTTAGTTGAAACAGAACTTTTTAAAAAATATAAACAAATTATAATCGGGATAATGAAAAATGGGGAGTCAGTGCTTAAAAAATGGCATGTTTATTCCGAGAAATTGAATTGTAACTTTTGTTTTTGTTGCAAATATTTCGCATCTGATGAACTTTGAAAGACATGCGTGGTTAGGGTTATGGAAATGGAACAAATATGAAAAATGAAAGCAAAATTTACTTTGGAACGAAAATCTTAAGGCTTTTTTATACCTAGTGGTGTCAATATTCTGAATTTAATAATTATTAACTATGCAGAAATAATACATACCAAATATAATTAGTTTTGTTCAATATAGTTCAAGAAATGTGTAATTTCTTTGCATTTTTTACTGATTATTGGATAATACTTCTAAAATACGTTAACAATTGATCTGAATATGACGGGAAAGCAAGGATGAATACAATTCGGCTCTTACGATATCAATAAGAAGAAGTTTACGACGCAATTTTGGATATTGTAAATAATGAAAGATTAAATTAATGTAAAATTAAAAAAAAATCCAACATGAAATACGAATGTTATGATCGAAAATGAAAAGCTAGTTTTTTTTAGTTTTCTTGGCATGATTTGCTCAATAGAATAAATAGCATAATAAATAAGTAAAATGTTTCAAAACCCAAATATTAAAAATGCAATACTTTAAAAATAATTTAAAATTTTAAAATATCTGATTATAATCAACCCACGAATAGCCTAGATTTTCTAAATAAATTTAAAATCAATGTATTTTATACGCTTTTAGATTATATCTAATTTTTTTGTACTAAATCCAGAATAATTAAAAATTAATTTTTAAAAAAATATGTGATTCTTATATAATTTTAATAATAAACTGTTAAAACAGTTAAAATTAATAGGGGGAGGGCGCTAAAAAAAGAGTTGCATGCTGGCGCTAAGGACCCCAGGACCGGCCCTGTATATATATATATTATATATATATATATATATGTATATGTACATATATATGTATATTATTGTATATACATATATATATATATCATATGGAATTAGTCAGTTAATATTTATGATTTTTGAAAAACAACTGATTTTATATTAATATTTACAAAACCTGTGGAGTTAGAAGAGTTTCTTGTCTTTGTACAATCTGTTTAGCATCAGCTTCTAATAAAATATTCAATGCCTCTTTTTGGCCCAATTCGTGAGTCCAGCCAAATCGTTCTGCCAATAACAGCGAACGTTTGGGATCGCTTACTGATCGGTGATTAAATGCTGAGCCGCTCTGAGCGATTGCTTTGTGAAATAGACCTATATTAAAAAACAAAATTAAAATAAGGTATAAAATGTAACACTGGTTGTGTATAAAATTAAGTCTTATATAACTGGTTGCCATTGAAATATCTTAAATACAATTATATTAAATAATTAAAATAATTAACTTCAGACATCGGTGATAGCATATGCATATGCACACTGCAAGCGCCGGCACTTTCGCCAAATAATGTTACATTATTAGAATCACCACCAAAGTGATGTATATTTTTCTTTACCCATTTTAATACCAGAACTTGATCTTTCATTCCTGCATTTCCTGGCACATTTAACTCAGGATCTGAAAAGCTTAGGAAACCTATAACAAATAAAATATCATGATAACAATAGAAATCATTTATTTTCACTGATGTATCCTCACTTCTGAGAACGAAAATTGAAATATTAAATTAGTGGATTTTTTTTAACAATACATTGCACATTTATTACATTAGGTAACAAATGTAAATAACTTTGTAACTCCCGGTATACGTTGCGCGTACATTACATTTAGTTAACATTTGTTATATAACTTTGTGACATAAAATGTTACAATATGGCAACAAGTAGTGTTTACTGGGATTATTGAAATATAAATATCGGGTTATGAAAATTTTGCACTTTGTTCATATTTTTGTCCATCATATCTAATAGCAAATTATAGTTTCTTATTAGAAATTAAATTAATTCTTTGCGAGCGCTGCTATACACAAGTCGACATGCATATATTTATATATGTTGCTTAACTCTATAATATTGATTAACTTACAGTTATATAAATATGCCAATGAAAATCTTAAAACTGTTCAATGTTTAAAATTTACTTTTTTTTTAAATGTTAAAAAACTGATTAAAAATCGAGAAACACCAGATATTCCTGCCCTTAAGCATTTTGAAGGCCGGCGTATATCACAAGTTCAAATTTACATTTGAAAAATAAAAATGTTTGGAAAAATAACTTACCAAAAGCGCCCAAACGGTAATTAAACGTGACTACAACTACATTGTTAGCTACGAGATAATCAGGTCCATACAAATCTGAAGAGCTGGTACCTCGCATAAATCCTCCACCAAATATGTAAACCATGACCGGGCACAGCCTCGTGGAAGGTTTTATCTGATCAAAAATCAGTTTATCGAATATATAATTATAATTATTAAAACTTAAGTTATTAATTATTAAAACTTAAGTTTTACAAGTATACGTACTTCTTTGGTATAAATATTCAAAGTTAGGCAATCTTCCGAGCCCACATAACGTTTACTTAAGGTCTCCTGTTGGGAGCATGGCAATGCAGGCACACATTGCAAATTTTTGGTTGGGGATACTAATTCGACTGGATCCTAGAAGAAAAATTCAAAAACATTATTATATATATTATATAATTCGCTTTACACGGTTTTTGAAAATGTATTTTTAACGAAATGTATTAATTTAGCATTATCGCATGATCCATATTTTTTTAACGGAATGTATTAATTTAGCATTATTACGTGAAATTTTAAACCTTAAATTATTAACTATATCTATAATAGCATTTTCATTGTTTTATTGTCATTTTTTTTAAATTTTCATTCTGCAATCTTTAAAAATAATTACATTTAGCAGAGAATAAAAAAAACTAACTGCAAAATACGAATTCTTACTAGCTTATAATAGTCTACGCTATGATGGAAATAGGTAGACTCCCCGTTTCATGACCAAAACTAAATTTTATGTGCGTATAAGAAAGTTTGTTTAAAGTACCAAAAAGAGCAGTACTCTTTTTAAACTTTGTTTCTAATTAGTATTTATATAAATGATTGCGTAAATTTATTTAAGGTGATCGAATAACAGTATTATTTTTTATTGAAATAAATTTATTAAAAGTGCACATGTTTCATAATATATATACATTGATATTTATTTTTGCCTTCTCGTAGGGTAAGTTAGTAATCGCAAAAAAGTTGAAAATGAAAATTTTTATATATCTTTACATTTTGGCATACCTTTAAATAATGAATGTATTTGTGTGTGTGTGTGTGTTTGGATACAAATTTTCGTCGACTATTTCGTGAACACTGATCAACCGATTTGAATCATTCAAAAAACATTCGATTCGCATTGACGACGAGAAGTGCTGATTAGTTTTGGCAGGGGCAGCTCCAGCCGTTTTGAAGATACGGGACAAAAAGTGCTAAAAATGGTAATACAGTTTTTGAGATAACGGAGCGTCCGATTTGAATGATTCGAAAAATATTTTATTTGTATTGACAAAATGAAAAACCGTTAAAATTTTTGAGAAGATGGGCATAGCGGTCTCGGAGATCTAATAAGTAAAAAAAAAAGTAAAACAAAATTCATTTGGCGGTCAATGATATTTACATATGCACATTAAATTATCAGTTATTTTATGAAAATTTTAATAATAGGAACTAATTTTATTTACATTTCTTTGGGTTCTGTACCAATGTTTATCCGTTAAGGTGCGCCCTAACCTGGCGCACCTTATTATGTGATATTGCTATAGGTGCGTCCACACCTAACGAACGAACACCTAACGAAAAGAACGTACCAGAACGAACGGCAACAGCATAGTGTGGACGCCACAACGATCACGAACGAACATAAACAAACATGGCGAGCAATGTTCCGCAACTTGTCGGTACATCAAAGGGAATTGTTCGTTCATGTTTGAACTCGTATGTGCAGTGTGGACGCTACCACGAATGTAGAAAAACATTTTTCTTTTTTGATGTTAAAATGTGCAGTCCTGCATTAGTTTATGTTGTGTTTATTACAAGATATTGCTGTTATTGACAAATTTTGTAAATATGATGACTTTAAATAATTTTGCTCTTTCCCGCCACTTTAAATAAAAAATCTGACATTTCACGGTACATCCTCGAACAAAAAGATTCAAGCCCTCACTGCTTTGAGGCGTTTGTTTGGAATTTTTCGCGTTCGTTCGTGTTCCTGTTCGTTCTTCTTTGTATTTTCTTGTTCGACATGTTCGTTCGTGTTTGTTCGTTAGGTGTGGACGCACCTCAAGGTTTTCAACTTGTCGGTATATCAAAGAAAATTGTTCGTTCATGTTTGTATTCGTATGTGGTTCGTTCTGGTACGTTCATTTGTGTTCGTTCGTTAGGTGTGGACGCGCACCTTATTATGTGATATTGCTATTGTTGATAAATTTTGTAAATTTGATCACTTGAAATAATTTTTCCCTTTCCGTCCACTTTAACTAATAAAACTGATGTTTCACGGAACATTCTCGAACAAAGAAGATTCAAGCCCTCACTGCTTTAAAGCTCGAGTTCGTTTGGAATGATTCGTCTTCAGGTGCGTCCACACCTAACGAACGAACACGAACGAACATGTCGAACAAGAAAATACAAAGAAGAACGAACAGGAACACGAACGAACGCGAAAAATTCCAAACGAACTTAAACAAGCGCTTAAGGGGGGCGATACATGTAATCGCCTTAATTTTAACCATTTTTTGAGGACTTTTTAAACTAGGAAGGAATGACTGAATCTTTTTGAACTTTTTTAGGGTTATTTATTATATATTAAAATACACAAAAAAAATTTTTATTTAATTTTTTTTTTTAAATGGCTGCCGTAAAAATAAATCTGCCAAGACCCTTTCGGAAAACGCCATCAATTTGCGGGCGTTCTCACTTTTCGTACGGTGATTTGAAATCAAAAAAATTAGTTTGTACGTGTTCATAAAACATATCTTCTAGTTAAACCAAAAAAAAATTAAAAAAGTCACAAAATCGTAAATTGGCACACCTCAGAAAAAAAAGTTCGATTTTTCACCTTTTTTTCAATGGTTTTTTTTGGTAAAAGGGTTAATTTTTGAAAATTTTTTTGGAATGTTTGAGGTTTAACTAGAAGCTATTACTGTAAAGTAGATGTGTGCAAAATTTCATTGGAATCGGTTAAGAACTTTTTGAGTTATCCCGCCCGCAAATTTCAAAAATGTCGTTTTGAGAAAAACGCGTTTAAAGTTTTGACACAGAAACAGATAAGAGTACAATAGCACTCAAGCGTCGAGTTGAGGCGTGGCACTTAAATGAGTTTTTTTTGTATAAATAATGATAATTTTGTTTTGAATATTTACAGGCATATTTTTGAGATGTTATTGTAACGATTTATGAAAGAAAAAAAAATCGATTTTTTTTTTCTAGTTACATGTATCGCCCCCCTTAAGAGCAGTGAGCGCTTGAATTTTCGTTGTTCGTAGACGTTCCGTGAAACGTCAGTTTTATTATTGATATGGATGTAAGCTTTAATCATACGGCATTTTCACTTGTTTTTGTGTGATTTTTATTCGTGTATATTTTGTAAATATACCGTAAATAAATTATTCAATTAATTTCACTCAGTTTTTGTATTTAATATTTATATTTTGAGTCGTTTTCTTTCCTCAGCATTCATATTCGGAGCAAGCTGAACATTCCAGGCTTGAGCCTAACTATACTCAATTTTCAAACTCTCATCCTCAACATATATGTTGAATGTCTATGTATGATAACAAGTTTAATATTTACTTGTAAAGACTGCAATTTCTTCTTTACTGCAGCTTCTGACATCCCAAACGTTCTGCCTACACTTTCCCAAGCATCGTTTTATTTTTCTAATAATTTTATAAAAAGGGTCTTTAGTCTCCCATATTATAGGAAAAAAAATATTATTAAATTATTAAAATTATTAAAACAAAAATGTTCGTTTGCGTTCGTTGAGACGTCCACACTGCAAATACGAGTACCAACACGAACGAACAATTCCCTTTGATGTACCGACAAGTTGCGGAACATTGCTCGCCATGTTTGTTTATGTTCGTTCGTGACGTCGTGGCGTCCACACTATGCTGTTGCCGTTCGTTCTGGCACGTTCGTTAATGTTCGTTCGTGTTCGTTCGTTAGGTGTGGATGCACCTTTCGTTCGTGTTCGTGTTCGTTTTTCTTTGTATTTTCTTGTTCGTCATGTTCGTTCGTGCTCGTTCGTTATAAGGTGCGTCCACACCTAACGAACGAACACGAACGAACATGTCGAACAAGAAAATACAAAGAAGAACGAACAGGAACACAAACGAACGCAAAAAATTCCAAACGAACTTGAACAAGCGCTTAAAAGCAGTGAGCGCTTGAATTTTCGTTGTTCGCAGATGTTCCGTGAAACGTCAGTTTTATTATTGATATGGATGTAAGCTTTAATCATACGACATTTTCACTGGTTTTTGTGTGATTTTTGTTCGTGTATATTTTGTAAATATACTGTAAATAAATTATTCAATTAATTTCACTCAGTTTTTGTATTTAATATTTATATTTTGAGTCGTTTTCTTTTCTCAGCATTCATATTTGGAGCAAGCTGAACATTCCAGGCTTGAGCTAACTATACTCAATTTTCATACTCTCATCCTCAACATATATGTTGAATGTCTATGTATGATAACAAGTTTGATATTTACTTGTAAAGACTGCAATCATACTCTTCTTTTATCTATGACTGCAATTTCTTCTTTACTGCAGCTTCTGACATCCCAAACGTTTTGCCTACACTTTCCCAAGCATCGTTTTTTTTTCTAATAATTTTATAAAAAGGGTCTTTAGTCTCCCATATTATAGGAAACTTTTCTATTTCATTTATGAATGATGAAATTACGTCATTTGACCATTCCATAATTTATTCAAATTTTCAAACTGTACACAATAATTAAAAGTAAATATTATTAAAATTTTCAAACATTAAAATTAATAACATTATTATTAAATTTAAAAAAATTATTATTAAATTATTAAAATTATTAAAACAAAAATGTTCGTTTGCGTTCGTTGAGACGTCCACACTGCACATACGAGTTCAAACATGAACGAACAATTCCCTTTGATGTACCGACAAGTTGCGGAACATTGTTCGCCATGTTTGTTTATGTTCGTTCGTGATCGTCGTGGCGTCCACACTATGCTGTTGCCGTTCGTTCTGGTACGTTTTTTTATGTTCGTTCGTGTTCGTTCGTTAGGTGTGGACGCACCTATAGCCCGCTCCACTGCACGAACGCGCACGGTGAATCCTGTTTTTGACATGCGCGAGGTTTGCTTTTGCTCGCAATAATTTAGTCTGCGCACATTGCGAACAGATTCGCCGATTCGCCGTACAGATTCGTGCAATGGTGCGGGCCATAATGACGGTGAAGGATGGGTGAAGGCACCTTTAGATCCGACGCGCGCTAAGTTCAAAATTTCCAGAATATTTCAAAAGATAATAGAAAATTCCAGAAAGTCAAATGCTTTTAAAAATTTCAAAATTCTCTAAAATTTAATTTTTTCAAAGTTTGAAAATCATTTTCAATCTTTTTTAAGATTTAAATTTTCGGTATAAGGCACAATGCCATGCGCCACTAGTTCGTTCAATGTATTTGTTATTCATTATATTGAAAATTGAAAGAATGTATTTTTCATTTTTTATACCGTGCTAAGCGGGGGATATGTGTAATATATATGCAAAATTCCATAATTACCTGAAACCGCAAACTTCCAACAGGAGTTTCTGCATATCTTATTCCTTTGAAACTATAATAATCAACACCGGTGCAGCTAACAGTTAATTGCCCTTGCACGGTTCCGTTCGCAGTGTCAACAAACATATTCATAACTTTTTTTATTTTCATTCACTTTATTAATTAGCAACTGTGTAATCCACACCACACATTTTTTGAGTCATTGGCAGTAAAATTTAAACCGATATGATAATACAAAATTTATTCATATGGGAATTGAACTCAGTTGAACCTTGACATTAATTGAGATTACAATTAATGGTGCATTGAAAATCAGTTCACCAATATTAACACAAACTGAAAATAACCACAATGTAACATGAAATACAGTTTTTAGAAGTAAATAAATAGCAATTGATGAATGCATTATTGAATTCAGAATAAAAATAAACGTTTACACTTCATTTTTATTCAAAATTAATAATTTCACCAGAATAGAATATATGACTTCTAAATTTTGCATTAAATAATTCCTCACCTCAGTCTCAGATTTAAGGTTATATAAATATAACCTATAAAACGGAGTGGTTGTCAATTTAACTTGCATCATAAGTTTGGCTCATCTATGAAGTCAATGAAAAAATAAACAATCATGGCTAGTAGTAGACTAGAAAAAATTGGAACTATATTTAGCAGGTAACACCCATAAATAATAAATTAAAATATCCATCAATTATGTTTCGATCGTGAAATAATTGAATTTTAGAGTTGACGGTTTAATCAAAGCTAATGGCATGAAATGGAAAGAACGCCCGCTATGGTACGATATTTATAAAGCCTTTCCACCTGCACTTGAACCTAAATATGCACGTCCAGTTCCAAATCTTCCAATCCGTAATATATTCTATGAAGAAGATGTAATCAGAGCGTAAGTAAATACATATTTCAATCAGTACATTATAATTATTTTAAATTTTATTTGGCTCTGATTTAGGAAATTCCATAAAGGCAATAAACAATTACCTGGCTACAATTTATCAGATAGTTCACATAAAACAACTACACAAAAGTTTATAGTGATATTCAATCAATTAAAGAGCGACAATAAAACTCTTGATGATGACCAACTATTTAACACGGCTTTAGATTTGTTAGAGTCCGAGGTGGTTTCCAGAAAAGAAGCCACAACCAGGCCATTAGAGACTGTTGCAAAATCAGAATCAAAGTCTGAAGATATGAATGTTAATATAAAAGATTTATTTAAATAAAATGATGTATAGATATTAAAAATAAATAGTCAAGATTAATGCTAGTGTATTAACATACATGCTTTTATTATTATTATTTTATAAACTACAAAAACTTTATAAGTTATAATGTAATAATATCACAGTGAACAAAGGTTTACAATTACATTGCTATTAAGTCTATGAATAGAAAATCACATTAAACATGCGAATCAAACACATTCTACTAATTCACATGCAATAACTTAATTAAAGCAATATTTCATTGATATTGATTAACATTAATAGAAAATAATTATAAAAAGTACAAAGAGTCATCCAATTTACTATTTGGTGCCCTGTGCAAGCTTTGTCCAACCAAGTAAGCTAATTTATGTGCATATTGGCAGGGCGCTGGCACACGGCAAGTACCTGACCAATTATAGTACATATGGGTGAGCTTGTATGAAAGTCTTTGGATCTTATCGGGATCAAGCCCTAGTGTGTCATAAATGACATTGTAAGATGTTGGAGAAACAGTACCTTGGCGTACTGTTTGACTGACTAGGAAGAAATCGTACCTGAAAATAATGAGGTTGCCATTATTATTGAAATGATTTTTTTTGTCATGATTATGATAATATTGATTTCAATTTACAAGAACCAAGATTTATAATTGTGTTTTTAATAAATATGTAGTTATGTCATTTTATACATCATTAAAATAATTGTTTATAATAAGATTTTTTTTAATAAGTACTTATTTTAATTAAATAAATATATCAGTGGTATTCATGCATGTCATTATAAAATAGCAAAAGGTTTTGTAACGTGCCACAAAATCATATTATACTCTATTTTTATATCTATTCTATTCTATTACATTTCTAACGGTGATTCATTATTCCCTTCTTCATGAAAAAATGGCTTAAACTCTAAATGGTAATAAAATCTAAATGTTCTCAAATTACTTGCATCAATTCACAAACTTATCTGAAAACTTTACATGGCAACCACAAGTCGTTATTTTAGTTAATATTGTAAAATATTTATTGTTAGCAGTCTTTTCTTATTATTTATAAAGAAAAACAGATTACAGAAAAAATTAATATATAAAAGCAAAACAAGTGTTTCTACATAATGTCTTAAAAATACCTTACGTGGATGAAGTAATTAATAACCAGAGCGATACCCTTATAGAAAATTGAAGATCGTCCAAATGAGTTACTAAGACCAGTTTTCAATGTACCAGCAATAATAAGACAAAAAAAGTTAGCCTTAATTAGAAAATTACTCAGTGTAGATTTCTGAACAGTTTTAGCTCTATTTGAATCTTATTATACATTGCTATTAACATCAATAAAAAGAACTATTGGAGTGCATGGCATCAAATCCAAATGAGAGCCCATAGCCGCTAGACCTGCCTCCCAAAAATTTAATCAGTTTTTCATCTTGTCAATAGAAGTAAAATGTTTTTAAATTATTAAAATCGGACGCCCCGTTCTCATTTGTTTAAACCATATAAATAAAATTCAAAATTAAAAATCTTGGTACGTAACCCAATAAAATATACACAAAATCTGTACACATTATGAAAATCTCTATAAAATATCTGACAATTTGATGTGCATGTGTCTAATGATCATTTTTGACCGCCAAAACGCATTTTTTTAACTTATTTTTATTGAGAGTCCATGACCGTTAGACCTGCCTTCCCAAAAAGTTGATCAGTTTTTTATTTTGTCAATACAAGTAAAATGTTTTTTGAATTATTAAAATCGGGCGCTCCGTTCTCTTAAAAACTGAGTTACCGTTTTTGGTACTTTTGCCCCATATCTTGGGAACAGCTAAACCTTCCTTCGCCAAAAAACTAATCAGCACGTCTCTTTATCAATACGAATCGAATGTTTTTTTAATTATTCAAATCAGATGGTCCATGTTCCCGAAATCGTCAACGAAAATTTGTATCCACACACACACACACATCCATCCATTTTTTCTAAGGTTTGCCAAAATGTTCAAAAACCTTAGAAACGTAAAGATATATAAAAATGTTCATTTTCGATTTTTTTGCGATTACTTAACTTGCCCTGCAGAAAGTTAAAAATTGCAACTGATATTTACCTCTCTGGCAGTGTGATAACATCATCAACGACTGTTCCAGGTACTGGATTTTTTCTGTCAACTGAGAAAATTCTGGTATTGATACGCTTGCTCACAATTATGTATGCTAGTCGTACTGGTAAATTCCCATATTGTTCCTCAAGAAGATTAAGTACCAGCCTCACTTCTTGATTATGAACATAAGGAATTTGTCCATCGCCTACACCATCACGATAGAATACAATTCTTTGAGGCAACATTCCACCATTGGCTTGTTTATATTTAAGAAGAGCTTCTGCAAAATAAGATAATTGTATGTAGTTACTAAAATTTATTATTAAATTATAATTGTATTATATTGAATTATAAATTATTTATAATTATATCATAATAAATTATAAATTATTTATTATTATATAATAATTAATTATAATAATAAAATTATATTATAATTAATTATAATAATAATTAAACCACCATCATTTAGCTTTTTACACCCAGTAAAAATATTATTAAAAATAATAAATAAAAAATATCTTACTAGATATATTGACTACAAGATCATTAGCCAATTCTTCCCCACGAGCATGATGACTCACAGCTGAAAAGTATCGTGTTAAGCATCTATCTACAGATGCCACCAAAGCGCCATATGAAAGGGCTTTATTGGAGGAGTCATGGCATACATCAAAGCCAATGACCATAAGACCCTGTAATAAAAATACATGATTATTATTATATTAAATACTTAAAATGTAATTTGCTACAATTCTATAAACCTATCTCATTAGAAATAAATATATGTTTAGAAAACAATAGCATGAAGAGTTTTCATGACTAATAAAATATCATAACAATAACATTTTAACCAAAAATCAAAACACTTAGAATATTTGTTGAAAATAAAATGAAAATTTTAAATTACTACTTAATTAAATTAAATAACCAAGAAGTCTTATTTCTTGAAATCTTAGAGCAATTGTGTTATTATTTTTGACTGTGGTCCTAGAAATGTTATTCATGATTACGGTTCTATCAAATGAACAAAAGTAATAACTAGCTGTAAGTGAAATTCTGTCTTAAGGCAATTAAAGCATCGCGCCTTAAGGCAAATTGCGGGAACTTCCCGTACCAAAAATTAATATTTTTTTAAAAACAATTAACATTTTTGAAAAAAATTTTACTTCGAAAAAATAAGATTTTTGAGAAACTATAAATTGGACAAAAAATTACTTTTTTTTGAAAAAAAAAAATAATTTTTTTTTTTTAAATTTTTTTTTGAAAAAATTTTTTTTCCTTTATTTTGACATATTTTGGAAGATCTAAACTTTTTTCAAAGCAATCGTACTGCTTTAACTTCATAAAGACAAACTATCAAAGTGCGTAAGCGCCGCGCCGCTGTCTAACGCATAAGCATTGGTACGGAACCCATAGAAAAGTAAAAAAAAAATTATACCTATTGTTAAAATCTCTATAAAATATCTGATAATTTGATGTGCATATGTCTAATGATCATTTTTGACCGCCAAATGGCATTTTTTTTTACTTTTTTCATTAGATATCCGAAACCGCTAGACCTGCCTCGATGAAAATTTGATCGGTACTTCACCTTGTCAATACAAGTAAAATGTTTTTTGAATTATTAAAATCGGACGCTCCGTTTTCTTAAAAACTGAGTTACCGTTTTTGGCACACTTTTTGCCCCGTATCTTCGGAACGGCTAGACCTGCCTTCGCCAAAAACTAATCAGCACGTCTCCTTATCAATACGAATCGAATGTTCTTTGAATTATTCAAATCGGTTAATCGGTGTTCTCGAAATCGTCGACGAAAATTTGTATCCGCACATACATACACACACATACATACATACATACATGCACACACACACACACACATACATCCATTTTTTCAAAAGTATGCCAAAATATTCAGAAACCTTTGAAACGTCGAGAAATGCAAAAATTTTCATTTTCGATTTTTTTGCGATTACTATAACTTTCCCTACGGGAAGTTAAAAATTAACCACAATTTCATCAAAGCTCTAAGAGTGCACTTAAAAGCCCATAATTTCCAAGTTACGTGATATAATTTTTTTTTCCGATTTCTAGACATATACTCACAGACGTCTGCAAACAATGCAACACAGAAAAAAATCCCCAAAACCACTTTTTTTAAATAGTACATTATATACTTACTGTTATGGGGATTTCCACAGACCAAGGAGCCCCGCCCATTTTGCAATTCATCTGAATAGCAACTTTTGTAGCTATAGACATTACTCCTTTTGATATCAAATTCTTCGCAAGTATTACTTGAGTTGGGACCATGCGATCGACACAAACTTTTTTCTTGATAGCGGAATATCTGCATGAGTGAAATTAACAAATGAAATATTATAGTTTCAAAAAAATTTGCAAATTCTTTGCTATATTTATTACCTATCGCTTCGATTATTTGGTACAACACACAAAACTAAATCTGGTGTTGCTGAAGAAGATAAAATCTTTTCCAGCATATCTGTATATGTTGAACTTCTATCATCTGATACTTCATTTCTGAAATACATAATTTATCTTTTATATTGTAGTTTTATACTTTATATTGTATTCATTTTACTTACAGAATGGGTTGACTAATAGTCAATCTCATTGAGGCTGCAGCTTTCTGCAGGATTTTAAGAAAATCCATACTATCCTTTCGAAACTTTGGCAGAAATAGTATATGCCAGCGATTAATATTAACAATCGATAGCATAGCACTAGAACGCAAGTCTCTGGTCCAATCGACATTAACATCAACATCAACCCTGTTTCAATTTCAAATAATATTTATAATAACAAATAGAAGACTAAAGTGATATATTGTAGATATTCGTGATTTAAATACATAAAAATAATAGTTTATATACATTTCATACTGCATTTGATTGAGTCAATTAAAAGTTATATCTACTAAAATACCATTAAAGAAAAAATCAAAATTTATGTAAACTTCATTCTATCATTGCAATATTATCTGTAAGTATACTGCTGATTAATCAATAGTTGAATTAAATTGAACATGTGTACTCACTTTCGGCTTCCACCTAGGTTAATTTTTTCTCTTGGTAAAACTCTTCCTGTAAACTCAAGCAATTTGTTATCTAGATCCATTTGCCAACCAGACAATTCCTTTTGCGTTTCTGGTGTGGTGCGCAAACGCAAATTGAAGTCCATCAATTTCCTTATTCTCATCTCAGGGTTTACTCGAGTGTGTTCAGACATAGCTCTCATTAATTGAAAATTACTCCTCATATCATCTGCAAGATAAAGGTAAATATTAGTTATCATTACTAATTAATGAATTTTATACAAATTAATAGATATATCAGTTACTACTACAGATTTATGATTTTCTAAATGAATAAACAATATAACAAATAACAAGATAACAAAAAATCATGAAAATTAAATTGATTGACATAAAGTTTTAGATTTTTTTTATTCAACATAAAACATATTCTTGAACATGTAAATTATTTGGAGCCAAATAGTCAAAATAATAAGCAATACTAAGTATTTTAACTTCGTTCTAAAGATTTCTGAACGTTTTGGCATAATTAAAAGTGCAGAAAACCCGCATACAGTTTTTGTAAGAACGGGGCATCTGATTAGATTGATTCAACATCTGGTAACAAGTAGACAGGTAAAAAGGTGAAAGGGTGAAAGGGATATGTAGGAAAACAGGCAGACAAGTTGATGAGAATAAATGGAGAGAGGTAGACAGGCGTCAGGCAGACTTGTAGATCATATACAAAACTAAAACAATATTATTGATTATAATGAATATTTTACATATTGCAAAAGTTCATATTTTATTTGCCACAAGGTGAAATGCCACTTACAACTAGTCGTTTTGTAAGTCAGACTAGCCACTTTCAACTATTCGGCTGCAAATAAACATTATATATATATATATATATATATATATATATATATATATATATTTAAAATAATCATAATAACAAACCTGTGAGACCGGTAGTTCTACAAAGTTCGGGTACGAGAGCTTGGTATGCTGGACATCCAGAACGAATGTCCTTGTCTTTAGATCTATGGATCAACATAGGCTGCTTGGTATCTTTAATTATAACGTTATATTTCTAGAAAAAAAGAGTTGAACAAAAAATTAAAAAAAAAATTAACAATAATAGCATGAATATCTATTTTAAATACAAATATTTGTATATATGTACAAAATAAATAAATAATTTTAGTGTTCCTTTTAATTGTGTACAAGTTAATATGGCACAAAACAATTAAATGAAAACAATGCATTGTTTTCCTGTGATATACAATAATATAAAAATATAATAAAAACCATAGACTAATAAAAACTAATAAAAATAATGTATGAATATTAAAATAATATGTAATTTTATCATAGTGATAAGAAATTATTTGAATATTTAACTAAAATGTTGTCCTTTTTTTTTAAATTTAAATTTAACTTCGAATTTAAATTTTATATTTCATTTGTTAATTAGCCAATTTTCTGCTTACTATATTTAAAAAATCAACTTACAGCCTTATAGTAGTTGGAGAATGTGATCTCCTCTCCTGTCTTCTTCTTGAAAGTAGACAATGGAGTCATCTCCCAATTGACGCCATCAATTTTGTATGTTTTATTATTATAATCAGTTAATACAACAGCACCTAAAATGATAATTGTTACAACCAATACCCAATTACAAATAAAGAATTAAAAACTAACCCAGCATGAGACGTTCAAATTCATCTCTAAAGTTTCGTCCCTCTTTGCACTTTGATAGTACATGGTGTGCCGTGTCTAGTCTCATAACTTTATGAGTAATTTCAGTGCACATAAGAATGCTACTCTCATGCTGTCTTATCGATGTTATGTATCCAGGCCAAAGTTGTAAATGGTATTGTGGAATTTCAACCTATAAATGAAAAATTATTTTATTTAAATGTTTACATAAAATTATTTTATGTATGCTTGTCATATCATATGTAATATTAAAATATTCTATTTATATGACTCTCAAATGCCTAAGTAATATATTCTTATTACTCATGTATAAAAATCATAATGTAAATTAAACTAACTTATACTGTCAATATAGTCCCTATGATTGAGTATTTATTTTTATATTAATTCAGAAAAACTTAATAGAAAATTCTGCCATAGTTAAAAAAATATACTCATAATTTTGTGATATCCTTACTTTAGATACAGCATCAAAAAAGTTCCGCCCAACTAATTGAAGTTTTAGCCCTTCAAAGCAGCGACGAATTAATATATTGAAGAACTGAAGGTATTGATAATCTCCCATGCATAAATGCCCAACCATCTAAAAATGAAATCTATTTAGTATGACAAAAATTATATTATGCTTACAATATATGTAAGTACATACATAAAATATATGCATATATGTATATATATGTATATATATATATATATATATATATATATATATATATATATAAATATATGTAAACATGTATATACATTAAACAAATTAACTTCTTTCTTGAATCGAATGTTGATTAAGATAAATAAAAATATCAAGGTGTAAAACATAAAATATCAAATATGCTTTAATTATCATACTTTAAGACGAATCACTATTTGAGTTCCGTCTTGTTTTCGAGCTGAATTCAGCTCAATGATATCGGGATAGAGTCTCTGCGCACTATATAAGATTGTTCCATCAAACAAATATCCTCCAAGTGTTGCAGAATGATCTTTCAATAAAGCTTTGCGCACAAATGTCCTATCTTCCTCCGGCATAAAATCGACACGATACTGATATAGACACCAAGTGGTTTGGTGATTTAATCGGAAATAGTTAGCCAGTAAACGTACTTGTTGCCCAGTTGTTCCTGTATATTTTTAAGATATTTGAATGAAAGATAAATAATATATACTATATTTTAAATTTTATTTTTGAATCTCAAATTATTTTTAAAATATTTATTTAACAGTATATAGGGCATCATATCTGGAAAGAAAATGATAAAGCATGCACCAAACAAAAATTGTTTATTTATTTTGTAATGAATTACTGAGTATAAAAATATAATATATGTACAGTGAAATGATGTATATGTAAAATGTAAATGCAAAAAATATAACTAAGTAGTGAGAAATTCCAAAAATACATACCAACATTTTCTGATTTTAAAAATAAAAAAAATTACAATATAGATATTGTTATACACAAAATTAAAATATCTAATATATGAAGAAATTAAATATGATTATTCAATACAAGCATTCTTTATTATACATACCTTTTTTTGTGGCCAGGTTGTCAGGGCGTGTCTTTATGTGATCTCCTGCAACATTCGCTTTTTTGCCCTTGCCAATTGGCTTCGTCAGTTGTTCGTTCGCCCCTGAAATATAAAATTTTATTATTCAAAATAATAGAAATAAAATAATGATATTTATATAATATTTTGCAAAACTAAACAAAAACTCACCACTCATAATAGCCTTTGTAGAGCCATCGCCAGTGTAAAATAATTGCGTAAGAGATGTCTAAAAAATAAATCTTAATTTATCAATTCAAGATTTTTTATTAAATGATCATATATATGTATGTATATATATAAATATATATATATATATATATATATACAGGGCCGGATTTAGAAATTTGGCGCCCCGGGGCAATGACAAAAATGCCGCCCCATCCCTGAAATTTTACAAACTTTCAACCTTTTTTAAAGCAATCGCGGTGCTTCAGTAACAAATTATAGAAGCGCGTAAGCGCCGCGTCGCGATCTAACGGATAAACAATGATACAGAACGCATATAAATGTAAACAAAATTTATACTTATTATTATAAATATCTTTAAAATATCTGATATTTTAATGAGAATATGTCTTATGATCACTTTCGTCCGCCAAATGTTTCTTTTTCAAATTTTTTTATTGGATCATCGAAACCGCTAAACCTGCCCCCACAAATTTAAGCAGTTATTTATTCTGTAATTTTTTTGAATGGTATTGGACGCTTTTTTTCTCAAAAAATGAATTACATTTTTGGCATCTTGGCCCGTATCTTCAAAACAGTGGACCTGCCTTGGCCAATAATAACTATCAGCACGTCTCCTTACCAATAGGAATTGAATCATTTAAATGGGTTGATCTCGGTGTTCTCGAAATCGACTTGAATAATGAAAAAAATATTAGATTTGTATTGATGGGGAGACGTGCTGATTAGCTTTTGACACAGGCAATTACGAAAAATGGTAAATAAGTTTCGATATTTCCTCGCTGAAACAGCTACGCAGCGCGATTGCTTTGCAAAAAGTTCATAATTTTCGAAAAATTTCAAAATACAAAAAATGTGTTTTTGAGTCTCTTTGTTTTTTCATTTTTCAAAAAAATTTAAAACTCTTTATAAAATGTAATTTTATATACGGAATGTTTCAGGTTAATTTTTCTTCAACGCTATAAGCTTGCACAAATTCGTCATTTTAAGAGAACTCGAGAACTGAAGAATATATTTTTCTTAAACTTTCAGCTTGTTTACGGTTCTTTATATTAGTCAAATTGCCAAATTGATAACTTATTAACCAATTTGATAATTTACGTTCGGAGAGGAGAAGGAGGCAAGGCAAAATAATAAATTTTAGTTATCGGTTATTTCAACCCAAATTTTGCAATCGTATTATGTTTTGTTAATTATATTTCTTGAAATAAAAAATGTTGTTGAAAAAAAGTTGATTATATTGTATAGAATTTTTTTCTCACTATCCAAATTTTGCCGCCCCCCAAAATTTGCCGCCCTGGGCAGTAGCCCCGATTGCCCCTACTGTAAATCCAGCACTGTATATATATATATATATATATATATATATATACAGGAATAAAATGTTCAATATTCAAAAAAAGCAAACAGCTAAAAATTATTTATATTAAATGTAATTTAAAAAACTTTATAAAATTGTCTATTTATATTAAATGCAATTTAAAAAGCTTTATAAAATTGTTTATGCATATTAATGATAGATCATAAAGATAATAATTTGGATTAAGATCATTTATTTCAAAAACATATACAGTAATTTTTCTGAAATATGAAATATCATGCCGTTACTGGAATTTAACTGCAAGTTAGTAATTCATGTTTTGTTATATAACATGGTTTAGGAAATCAATGTTATGCTGAAAATTATTTATGTGTTCTGTAAGCATTGTTTTATTCTAATTATTATTTTTTTAATTATTTCTGTGTTGAGGAATTCTTTTTCATCACTTTCCGTAACCATATGTTTTTACCAGTTTGCACATTTTTGAAAAAATCTTTATAAACACAATTCATTCAGAGCTAAGACTTACAATGACTCTGTACAAAAATTTAGTTTTCTAACTCAAAATCATAATTATTTTTGAATGTTGAACTACAGATAGAATGGTATTACAATTATGTTAATTAGTGTATGTAGTGTAGTGTTAAATTGTTTTTTTACCTATCTTTAAGTCTAATATGTTTGCATATCCATTTTATTTTCTAAATTAATTATAAAAAAAAATTCTAGTTTTTTACTGAATTATGGTCTCGATGGAGACTGAAACGTGTGGATTAACAAAGCTGATATCATAATTGCTTTAGTTTTTTTTACTTGGTACTATGGCCCGACTCAACCACACTCGTTTTAATATATATTTACATACCAAAT
>NW_020537324.1:54879682-54899851 GCF_003426905.1 Ctenocephalides felis
TTTTTAACTTCCGAAGGAGAAGTTATGTTTTCATCAAAAAATCCGAATCGCTAATTTTATGTTTTCTCGACGTTTCGAGCCATTCTGAATCGAATGAGACCAAATTTGGAAAAAGTATGTGTGTGGTGTGTATGTGTGTGTGTGTGTGTGTGTGTGAACAGATTTTTGCCGTAAATCGACGTTTTCTCCAAAACGTTGGACCGATTTCAAAAATTTAAAAGCCATTTGATGTATCTCGATGAGGACTATCGTCTCTGAGTTTGTGCGGCGATCGGCCGGGCCGTTTCTTTGTAAATTGCAGAAAAGTGAAAAATTTTTCGTCCACGTTTTAGCCCGCAATTCTGAATCGATTCTGAAAATTCAAAAACCGTTCGATAGATATGGTTGGGAATCGTGCTGATTAGTTTTTGGTAAAGATCGGCCGGGCCGTTTTCTTGTAATAAAGTTTTTTAAAAAAAATTTTTGACGAGTTTTATGATTATTTTTTTTGACGAAAGATACCATAGTTTTCTAGGTCATACTAAAATATTACGGCCCTACGACAACTGGTTCAGCTTTAAAAATTCGTCAAAGTTTGCAAAAATCAGTATGGTCTTTATGGCATTTGTCAAAATTAGACTTTTGATTGACGTTTTCTCAAAAACGCCTGAACCGATTTTAGAAATTAAAAAGCCATTTGATGTATCGGTGAGGACTATCGTTTGTCAGTTTTGTGCAACGATCTGCCAAGCCGTTTCTTCGTAATTTGAAAAAAAGTGTTGAACTTTTCGTCCACATTTAGCTCATCCTACCGAACCGATTCAAAAAATCAAAACTGTTCGAAAGATATTAGTTGGGAATGATGCTGATTAATTTTAGGTGAAAATCTACCGAGCCGTTTTCTTGTAATTAACTGTTGAAAAAAAGTGTTAAATTTTCTTCCACATTTAGCTCATCCACCGAACCGATTTTAAAAAATCAAAAACTGTTCGAAAGATATCATTTGGGAATGATGCTGATTAATTTTAGGTGAAAATCTACCGAGCCGTTTTCTTGTAATTAACTGTTAAAAAAAAATTTAAGCCGTTTTTCATGGAACTTTTTTTGGCGATATACATCATGGTGTCATAGAACTTACTGTAATATTACGGCCTTACAACAAGTAGTTTAATTTTAAAAATTCGTCAAACTTTGCTAAAATTATTATCGTTTTTTTTAAAAGTAGGATTGATGAAGTATATTATTTACACATTTTTTTGATCAAGTCGATTATTTACACATATCGGGAAGTTCATGTAATTTGCCTCAAGGCTAAATACCAAACCAACTAGTTAATGAATTGAATGAACTTTGGGCAAAATATTAGGACATGTGGACTTTTTTTTCCAAATGTTGCAAAATATATCCAATGAAATGTGTTCAAAAACACAAGTCAAGTGTATTACAGTTTGTATTTTATGTAAAATATAATATTACAAAAAATTGCTATTCTACTTTTAATTTAATGAGAAGCATGAATTTCTCAAACGGTCAGTTGTGCAGTAGATAGGTGCACATGTATATATCTTCTTATATATAAAAATGGATCGCAAAATTTGTTGGTAAGCGCATAACTCAACAACGCCTGGACCAATTTGGCCAATTCTTTTTTTTAAATGTTTGTTTATGTCCAAGGATGGTTCTTACGGCGAGAAAAAATCGAATAATCGTCGGGAAAACCCTTTTCTGGCTAATACAAATAGTCGTAGTCGGCTTCTCGATATTATTTTTTGTTTTACTTTCGGCAGGCGATAAAATTGGTATGGCTTTAAAGAATTTGACTTCAAGTCATATAGGATTAAAACAATCAATGTCAATGTCCATTTGCCGCCCTTGCCGGTGGTGTTTTTCTTGCATTTTCTGTTATACTCGACTGAGTGTGCTTTTGTTTTGTTTGTAGTGTTTTGTTATCTACCTATGAATAAAAAGTTATTGCATGTGACACAATATTTTAATAATGTCTCCTATAAGACGAGGCAATTTAAGTAGAAGAACACGAAATGCTACAAACCAAGCTAATTACCGATCTAATCGTACTGCACAAGAACATGACGACCGACATAAAAGTTACTCAATACCAAATGGGCCGCTATGTTAGTAGTAATGAAGCAATTTGGCAAATATTTTCTTTTCCAATTCATAAGAGACACCCTTCTGTTATTCACTTAGCTGTGCATTTAGAAAATGGGCAAAGGGTGTACTTTACAGCAGTGAACGCAGGTCAAATATGCAAATCAGTAAAGAAATTTACAACGAAGCATTGATTTCAATTGAAGACATGTGCTTGATGATGTCAAACAAAGTATTAATTCACTTAGGCCTGCCCGCGCCCAATCGTCCAATGCATGATGCTTTTAACCAAGAATTGCATCGAGAAAATCTATATGAGCTCAACAATTTGAAAGAATTAATCGAAACAAATCTTCCACTGTTGAATGAGCAACAGAGGTATGTATTTGATATTCTTATGAAAGTAACAAATGATGGAACTGGGGGGATTTACTCCTTAGATGCGCCTGGTGCTACAGAAAAAACTTTTTGATTTTATTAATATTAGCAACAATTCGCTCACAAAACAAAATTGAACTTGCACTCGCTTCATCGGGAATCGCAGCAACTTTACTCGAAGGTGGTCGAACAACCCATTCAGCACTGAAATTGCCATTAAATATGCAAAGCAATGAAACTCCAATTTGCAACATTTCGAAGAACTCTGCAATGGCTAAGGTTTTGCAGCAATATCAATTGATTGTTTGGGATGAATGCACGATGGCACATACAAAATCTTAAAAGATCAGCAGAGCAATCAGAACCGATTTGGTAGATTTTTTTTGACAGGACGAAGTCTGTCGGGTCAGCTAGTATGTATATATATATATATATATATATGTATATATATATATGTATATATATATATATATATATATAATTAGGGTGGTCCTTAAAATGGTCATTTTCGAATTTCCTTGCTCCCAGGGGCTCAAATGGTTCCAAATTGATAAAAAACAATTCTCTGAAAGTTTTAGTCTTTAATTTAACGTTTAGATAGAGCGCAATTCAATCAAAGTTTGTATGGAAAGAGCATGGAAATTTTTTTGAAAATTAAAAAAAAGTGTTTTAGGTATAACTAGCGACAAATGAATGAGTTTTATTCATTCATTTGTTCGCTAAATTACATTTAAAAAACATTTTTAAAATTTTTGAAAATTTTTCCATGCTATTTCCATACAAAACTTTGATTGAATTGCGCTCTATCTAAACGTTAATATTAAGAGCTAAAATTTTCAGAGAATTGTTTTTTATCTATTTGGAACCATTTGAGCCCCTGGGAGCAAAGAAATTCGAAAATGACCATTTTAAGGACCACCCTAATATATATATATATATACAGTGGTGCTGTGCTAATATTTTTTTTACCGGAACGCTAAAATTAAAAAACCGGTTCAAAAACCGGTTCTCATGTTTGTACCGGTATATTATATACCGTATATATATGCATGTTTATCACATATAATAGAAAAGTTTAATAAAAATTAGTAAAATCATGAATTATAAATTGTAAAATTCACTTATGAAATTATTTTCTGTGTGTTGAGAATTTTTTTTTTAATTTTTTTGCCGGAACGCGTTCCGGCTCAAAAATGATTTGCCGGAACGACGTTCCGGCGCGTTCCGGCTCGACAACACCACTGTATATATATATATATATATATATATATATATATATGTACATATATATGTATATACATATATATATCATATGGAATATATAGCCATAGCCAGTTAATATTTATACTTTTTGAAAAACAACTTTGATTTTATATTAATATTTACAAAACCTGTGGAGTTAGAAGTGTTTCTTGTCTTTGTACAATCTGTTTGGCGTAGCAGCTTCTTAAATTCAATCTGGTCTTTGCCAAATTCGTGGTCCAGCCAAATCGTTCTGCCAATAACAGCGAACGTTTGGGATCGCTTACTGATCGGTGATTAAATGCTGAGCCGCTCTGAGCGATCGCTTTGTGAAATAGACCTATATTAAAAACAAAATTAAAATAAGGTATAAAATGTAACACTGGTTTGTATATAAAATTAAGTCTTATATAACTGATTGCCATTGAAATATCTTAAATACAATTATATTAAATAATTTAAAATAATTAACTTCAGACATCGGTGATAGCATATGCATATGCACACTGCAAGCGCCGGCACTTTCACCAAATAATGTTACATTATTAGAATCACCACCAAGTGATGTATATTTTCTTCACCCATTTTAATACCAGAACTTGATCTTTCATTCCTGCATTTCCTGGCACATTTAACTCAGGATCTGAAAAGCTTAAGAAACCTATAACAAATAAAATATCATGATAACAATAGAAATCATTTATTTTCACTGATGTATCCTCACTTCTGAGAACGAAAATTGGTATATATAAGTAGTGGATTTTTTTTTTAACAATACATTGCACATTTATTGCATTAGGTAACAAATGTAAATAACTTTGTAACTCCCAGTATACGTTGCGCGTACATTACATTTAGTTAACATTTGTTATATAACTTTGTGGCACAAAATGTTACATTACGGCAACAAGTAGTGTTTACTGGGATTATTGCAAATATAAATATCGGGTTATGAAAATTTTGCTCTTTGTTCATATTTTTGTCCATCATATCTAATAGCAAATTATAGTCTCTTATTAGAAATTAAATTAATTCTTTGCGAGCGTTGCTACACACAAGTCGACATGCATATATTTATATATGTTGCTTAATTCTATAATATTGATTAATTTACAGTTATATAAATATGCCAATGAAAATCTTAAAACTGTTCAGTGTTTAAATTTTTACATTTTTTCAAAATGTTAAAAAACTGATTAATAAATCCGAAGAAATCGAGAAACACCAGATATTTCTGCCCTTAAGCATTTTGAAAGGCCAGCATATATCACAAGTTCAAATTTACATTTGAAAAATAAAAATGTTGGGAAAAATAACTTACCAAAAGCGCCCAAACGGTAATTAAACGTGACTACAACTACATTGTTAGCTACGAGATAATCAGGTCCATACAAATCTGAAGAGCTGGTACCTCGCATAAATCCTCCACCAAATATGTAAACCATGACCGGGCACAGCCTCGTGGAAGGTTTTATCTGATCAAAAATCAGTTTATCGAATATATAATTTAAAGTTTTACAAGTATACGTACTTCTTTGGTATAAATATTCAAAGTTAGGCAATCTTCCGAGCCCACATAACGTTTACTTAAGGTCTCCTGTTGGGAACATGGCAATGCAGGCACACATTGCAAATTTTTGGTTGGGATACTAATTCGACTGGATCCTAGAAGAAAAATTCAAAAACATTATTATATATTATATAATTCGCTTTACACGGTTCTTGAAAATATATTTTAACTATATCTATAATAGCATTTTCATTGTTTTGTTGTCATTTTTTTTTTTTTAATTTTCATTCTGCAATCCAAATACCGAAAATGGTAACTCAGTTTTTAAGAGAACGGAGCGTCCGATTTGAATAATTCAAAAACATTTTACTTGTATTGACAAGATGAAGAATCGATAATATTTTCATGAAGGTAGTCTAGCGGTTTCGGAAAAAGTAATTTTTTGTCCAATTTATAGTTTCTCAAAAATCTTATTTTTTCAAAGTAATTTTTGTTCAAAAATGTTAATCGTTTTTAAAAAATAATATTTTTGTACGGGAAGTTCCAGCAATTTGCCTTAAGGCACGATGCCTTAATTGCCTTAAGACAGAATTCCACTTACAGCTAGTTTTAATTTTCATTCTGCAATCTATAAAAATAATTACATTTAGCAGAGAATAAAAAAAACTAACTGAAAAATACGAATTCTTACTAGCTTATAATAGTCTATGCTATGATGGAAATAGGCGACTCCCCGTTTCATGACCAAAACTAAATTTTATGTGCGTATAAGAAAGTTTGTTTAAAATACCAAAAAAGAGCAGTACTCTTTTTAAACTTTGTTTCTAATTAGTATTTATATAATTGATTGCGTTAATTTATTTAAGGTGATCGAATAACAGTATTATTTTTTATTGAAATAAATTTATTAAAAGTGCACATGTTTCATAATATATATTTATTTTTGCCTTCTCATAGGGTAAAGTTAGTAATCGCAAAAAGTTGAAAATGAAAATTTTTATATATCTTACATTTTGGCATACCTTTAAAAAATGAATGTATTTGTGTGTGCGTTTCTGTGTTTGGATACAAATTTTCGTCGACTATTTCGTGAACACTGATCAACCGATTTGAATCATTCAAAAAACATTCGATTCGCATTGACGACGAGAAGTGCTGATTAGTTTTGGCAGGGGCAGGTCCAGCCGTTTTGAAGATACGGGACAAAAAGTGCTAAAAATGGTAATACAGTTTTTGAGATAACGGAGCGTCCGATTTGAATGATTCGAAAAATATTTTATTTGTATTGACAAAATGAAAAACTGTTAAAATTTTTGAGAAGATGGGCATAGCGGTCTCGGAGATCTAATAAGTAAAAAAAAGTAAAACAAAATTCATTTGGCGGTCAATGATATTTACATATGCACATTAAATTATCAGTTATTTTATGAAAATTTTAATAATAGGAACTAATTTTATTTACATTTCTTTGGGTTCTGTACAAATGTTTATCCGTTAAGGTGCGCCCTAACCTAACGAACGAACAAGAACAAGCAAGAATGTATGTACGTACCAGAACGAACGGCAACGAGCATGGTGTGAACACCACAACGAACACGAACGAACACAAACGAACGTAGCGAGCAAGGTTCCGCAATTTGTCGGTACATATATCAAAGAAAATTGTTCGTTCATGTTTTGAATTCGTATGTGCAGTGTAGACATAGACCTTATACAATATTAAATTGTATAAGGTCTATGAGTGTAGACCCTAGACCAGAGGTCGGCAACGCGGCGCCCGCGGGCGCCATGGCGCCCCCGATCAACTTTAGATGCGCCCTCGGTTAATGTAAATGTATGATAACCTTAGCATAAATCAATTTCACATTTTCCAAATATAAGGCATATTGTTGTAAGTCTAAAAATAAATATAGAAAATTTTACTACTACATCATATTTAGAAGTTATAGTCAAATTGGCAGAAGAGTTTGTTCAAGATTTCGCAGCACTAGAACCCGTTCTAGGATTTTTTATAAACCCATTCAAAGTTGCCGAAGATGATCTTCTGCAAAGTGTTTCAGTGTATTTCGAAATTAATAATATCGAAGACGTGGAGTTAGAAAAAATTAACTTACAAAATGATATTATTTTAAAAGCACATAGTAATGATAAAATGTTTTGGAAGTCGATGAAAATACGTATCCTATTTTAAGGAAATGTGCGCTAAAAATTTACTCATATTGTGCAACAACATACAATTGCGTGTCTTTGTTTTCAAATATGAAATATTTGAAATTAAAATACCGAACAAAGTTAAATGACACACATTTAGATAACTGTTTGCGGACAGGGAACTTTAATTATATTCCCGATTATAAAAAATAGCTGAAAATACGGACACACAAGTTTCACACTAAATTATGTGTATATAATTAGGTATTATTAAATCATACTCTCCTTATATCGATGTACTGAATGTTCGTAATGTATATATTATATTATATTAAGTCTTAGTAACTAAGAGAATAAAGTTATGAAAAATCTTTTTTTTTTTCATACCGATGCGCCCTCGGTAATTTTCAGATTTAGTTTTGCGCCCTTAACGGCAATCAGGTTGCCGACCCCTGCCCTAGACCATCCCTAGACAATATTACATTGACAACATTAGAACGACCTAGACAATATTAGAATACCCTGTGTTCATTCGTTTGTCTATTATATTCGTGCGTCCACACCTAACGAACGAACATGAACGAACATAAAAGAACGTACCAGAACAAACAGCAGCAGCATAGTGTGGACGCCACAACGATCACGAACGAACATAAACAAACATGGCGAGCAATGTTCCGCAACTTGTCGGTACATCAAAGGGAATTGTTCGTTCATGTTTGAACTCGTATGTGCAGTGTGGACGCTACCACGAATGTAGACAAACATTTTTCTTTTTTGATGTTAAAATGTGCAGTCCTGCATTAGTTTATTTTGTGTTTATTATAAGAAATTGCTGTTATTGACAAATTTTGTAAATTTGATGACTTTAAATAATTTGCTCTTTCCCGCCACTTTAAATAATAAATCTGGCGTTTCACGGTACATCCTCGAACAAAAAGATTCAAGCCCTCACTGCTTTGAGGCGTTTGTTTGGAATTTTTTGCGTTCGTTCGTGTTCCTGTTCGTTCTTCTTTGTATTTTCTTGTTCGACATGTTCGTTCGTGTTCGTTCGTTAGGTGTGGACGCACCTTAAATAGTGGTGTGGACCATGTGTGGACGCTGAAGCTACCACGAATGTAACCAAACATTTTTCTTTTTTGATGTTAATATGTGCAGTTCTGCATTTATGTTGTGACATTGCTATTGTTGATAAATTTTGTAAATTTGATCACTTGCAATAATTTTTCCCTTTCCGTCCACTTTAACTAATAAAACTGATGTTTCACGGAACATTCTCGAACAAAGAAGATTCAAGCCCTGGCTGCTTTAAAGCGTTTGCTCAAGTTCGTTTGGAATGATTCGCCTTCGTTCGTGTTCGTGTTCGTTTTTCTTTGTATTTTCTTGTTCGTCATGTTCGTTCGTGCTCGTTCGTTATGGCCCGTCTCCACTGCACGAACGCGCACGGTGAATCCTGTTTTTGGCATGCGCGAGGTTTGCTTTTGCTTGCAATAATTTAGTCTGCGCACATTGCAAACAGATTCGCCGTACGGATTCGTGCAATGGAGGTGAAGGATGGGTGAAGGCACCTTTAGATCCGACGCGCGCTAAGTTCAAAATTTCCAGAATATTTCAAAAGATAATAGAAAATTCCAAAAAGTCAAATGCTTTTAAAAATTTCAAAATTCTCTAAAATTTAATTTTTTCAAAGTTTGAAAATCATTTTCAATCTTTTTTAAGATTTTAATTTTCGGTACGAAAAGATCTAACAATTTGCCTTAAGGCACAATGCCATGCGCCACTAGTTCGTTCAATGTATTTGTTATTCATCATATTGAAAATTGAAAGAATGTATTTTTCATTTTTTATACCGTGCTAAGCGGGGGATATGTGTATATATATATGCAAAATTCCATAATTACCTGAAACCGCAAACTTCCAACAGGAGTTTCTGCATATCTTATTCCTTTGAAACTATAGTAATCAACACCGGTGCAGCTAACAGTTAATTGCCCTTGCACGGTTCCGTTCGCAGTGTCAACAAACATATTCATAACTTTTTTTATTTTCATTCACTTTATTAATTAGCAACTGTGCAATCCACACCACACATTTTTTGAGTCATTGGCAGTAAAATTTAAACCAATATGATAATACAAAATTTATTCATATGGGAATTGAACTCAGTTGAACCTTGACATTAATTGAGATTACAATTAATGGTGCATTGAAAATCAGTTCACCAATATTAACACAAACTGAAAATAACCACAATGTAACATGAAATACAGTTTTTAGAAGTAAATAAATAGCAATTGATGAATGTATTATTGAATTCAGAATAAAAATAAACGTTTACACTTCATTTTTATTCATAATTAATAATTTCACCAGAATAGAATATATGACTTCTAAATTTTGCATTAAATAATACCTCACCTCAGGCTCAGTTTTAAGGTTATATAAATATAACCTATAAAACGGAGTGGTTGTCAATTTAACTTGCATCATAAGTTTGGTTCGTCTATGAAGTCAATGAAAAAATAAACAATCATGGCTAGTAGTAGACTAGAAAAAATTGGAACAATATTTAGCAGGTAACACCCATAAATAATAAATTAAAATATCCATCAGTTATGTTTCGATCGTGAAATAATTGAATTTTAGAGTTGACGGTTTAATCAAAGCTAATGGCATGAAATGGAAAGAACGCCCGCTATGGTACGATATTTATAAAGCCTTTCCACCTGCACTTGAACCTAAATATGCACGTCCAGTTCCAAATCTTCCAATCCGTAATATATTCTATGAAGAAGATGTAATCAGAGCGTAAGTAAATACACATTTCAATCAGTACATTGTAATTATTTTAAATTTTATTTGGCTCTGATTTAGGAAATTCCATAAAGGCAATAAACAATTACCTGGCTACAATTTATCAGATAGTTCACATAAAACAACTACACAAAAGTTTATATTGATATTCAATCAATTAAAGAGCGACAATAAAACTCTTGATGATGACCAACTATTTAACACGGCTTTAGATTTGCTAGAGTCCGAGATGGTTTCCAGAAAAGAAGCCACAACCAGGCCATTAGAGACTGTCACAAAATCAGAATCAAAGTCTGAAGATATGAATGTTAATATAAAAGATTTATTTAAATAAAATAATGTATAGATATTAAAAATAAATAGTCAAGATTAATGCTAGTGTATTAACATACATGCTTTTATTATTATTATTTTATAAACTGCAAAAACTTTATAAGTTATAATGTAATAATATCACAGTGAACAAAGGTTTACAATTACATTGCTGTTAAGTCTATGAATAGAAAATCACATTAAACATGCGAATCAAACACATTCTACTAATTCACATGCAATAACTTAATTAAAGCAATATTTCATTGATATTGATTAACATTAATAGAAAATAATTATAAAAAGTACAAAGAGTCATCCAATTTACTATTTGGTGCCCTGTGCAAGCTTTGTCCAACCAAGTAAGCTAATTTATGTGCATATTGGCAGGGGGCTGGCACACGACATGTACCTGACCAATTATAGTACATATGGGTGAGCTTGTATGAAAGTCTTTGAATCTTATCAGGATCAAGCCCTAGTGTGTCATAAATGACATTGTAAGATGTTGGAGAAACAGTACCTTGGCGTACTGTTTGACTGACTAGGAAGAAATCGTACCTGAAAATAATGAGGTTGCCATTATTATTAAAATGATTTTTTTTGTCGTGATTATGATAATATTGATTTTAATTTACAAGAACCAAGATTTATAATTGTGTTTTTAATAAATATATGTAGTTATGTCATTTTATACATCATTAAAATAATTGTTTATAATAAGATTTTTTTTAATAAGTACTTATTGTAATTACATTTCTAACGGTGATTCATTATTCCCTTCTTCATGAAAAAATGGCTTAAACTCTAAATGGTAATAACATCTGAGTGTTCTCAAATTACTTGCATCAATTCACTAACTTATCTGAAAACTTTACATAGCAACCACAAGTCGTTATTTTAGATAATATTGTAAAATATTTATTGTTAGCAGTCTTTTCTTATTATTTATAAAGAAAAACAGATTACAGAAAAAATTAATATATAAAAGCAAAACAAGTGTTTCTACATAATGTCTTAAAAATACCTTACGTGGATGAAGTAATTAATAACCAGAGCGATACCCTTATAGAAAATTGAAGATCGTTCAAATGAGTTACTAAGACCAGTTTTCAACGTAACCCAATAAAATATACACAAAATCTGTACACATTATGAAAATCTCTATAAAATATCTGACAATTTGATGTGCATATGTCTAATGATCATTTTTGACCGCCAAAAGGCATTTTTTTAACTTATTTTTGTTGAGAGACCTGCCTTCCCAAAAAGTTGATCAGTTTTTTATTTTGTCAATACAAGTAAAATGTTTTCTGAATTATTAAAATCGGACTCCGTTCTCTTAAAAACTGAGTTACCGTTTTTGGCACTTTTTGCCCCGTATCTTCGGAACGGCTAAACCTTCCTTCGCCAAAAACTAATCAGCACGTCTCTTCATCAATACGAATCGAATGTTTTTTTAATTATTCAAATCGGATGGTCCATGTTCCCGAAATCATCAACGAAAATTTGTATCCGCACACATACACACATCCATCTATTTTTTCTAAGGTATGCCAAAATGTTCAAGAACCTTTGAAACGTAAAGATATATAAAAATATTTATTTTCGATTTTTTTGCGATTACTATAAATTGCCCTACAGGAAGTTAAAAATTGCAACTGATATTTACCTCTCTGGCAGTGTGATAACATCATCAACGACTGTTCCAGGTACTGGATTTTTTCTGTCAACTGAGAAAATTCTGGTATTGATACGCTTGCTCACAATTATGTATGCTAGTCGTACTGGTAAATTCCCATATTGTTCCTCAAGAAGATTAAGTACCAGCCTCACTTCTTGATTATGAACATAAGGAATTTGTCCATCGCCTACACCATCTCGATAGAATACAATTCTTTGAGGCAACATTCCACCATTGGCTTGTTTATATTTAAGAAGAGCTTCTGCAAAATAAGATAATTGCATATAGTTACTAAAATTTATTATTAAATTATAATTGTATTATATTGAATTATAAATTATTTATAATTATATCATAATAAATTATAAATTATTTATTATTATATAATAATTAATTACAATAATAAAATTATTGAACTATATTATAATTAATTATAATAATAATTAAACCATCATCATATATTAGCTTTTTACGCTCAGTAGAAATATTATTAAAAATAATAAATAAAAAATATCTTACTAGATATATTGACCACAAGATCATTAGCCAATTCTTCCCTCGAGCATGATGACTCACAGCTGAAAAGTATCGTGTTAAGCATCTATCTACAGATGCCACCAAAGCGCCATATGAAAGGGCTTTATTGGAGGAGTCATGGCATACATCAAAGCCAATGACCATAAGGCCCTGTAATAAAAATACATGATTATTATTATATTAAATACTTCTTGCAAAAATGTAATTTGCTACAATTCTATGAACCTATCTCATTAGAAATAAATATGTTTAGAAAACAATAGGATGAAGAGTTTTCATGATTAATAAAATATCATAACAATAACATTTTAACCAAAAATCAAAACACTTTAGAATATTTGTTGAAAATAAAATTAAAATTTTAAATTACTACTTAATTAAAATAAATAACCAAGAAGTCTTATTTCTTGAAATCTTAGAGCAATTGTGTTATTATTTTTGACTGTGGTCCTAGAAATGTTATTCATGATTACGGTTCTATCAAATAAACAAAAGTAATAAAAATTAACCACAATTTCATCAAAGCTCTAGAGTGCACTTAAAAGCCCATAATTTCCAAGTTACGTGATATAAATTTTTTTTCTGATTTCCAGACATATGCTCACAGACGTCTGCAAACAATGCAACACAGAAAAAAATCCCCAAAACCACTTTTTTTAAATAGTACATTATATACTTACTGTTATGGGGATTTCCACAGACCAAGGAGCCCCGCCCATTTTGCAATTCATCTGAATAGCAACTTTTGTAGCTATAGACATTACTCCTTTTGATATCAAATTCTTCGCAAGTATTACTTGAGTTGGGACCATGCGATCGACACAAACTTTTTCTTGATAGCGGAATATCTGCATGAGTAAAATTAACAACAAGTGAAATATTACAGTATCAAAAAAAATTGCAAATTCTTTGCTATATTTATTACCTATCGCTTCGATTATTTGGTACAACACACAAAACTAAATCTGGTGTTGCTGAAGAAGATAAAATTTTTTCCAGCATATCTGTATATGTTGAACTTCTATCATCTGATACTTCATTTCTAAAATATATAATTTACACTTATATATTGTAGTTTTATACTTTATATTGTATTCATTTTACTTACAGAATGGGTTGACTAATAGTCAATCTCATTGAGGCTGCAGCTTTCTGCAGGATTTTAAGAAAATCCATACTATCCTTTCGAAACTTTGGCAGAAATAGTATATGCCAGCGATTAATATTAACAATCGATAGCATAGCACTAGAACGCAAGTCTCTGGTCCAATCGACATTAACATCAACATCAACCCTGTTTCAATTTCAAATAATATTTATAATAACAAATAGAAGACTAAAGTGATATATTGTAGATATTCGTGATTTAAATACATAAAAAATAATAGTTTATATACATTTCATACTGCATTTGATTGAGTCAATTAAAAGTTATATCTACTAAAATACCATTAAAGAAAAAATCAAAATTTATGTAAACTTCATTCTATCATTGCAATATTATCTGTAAGTATACTGCTGATTAATCAATAGTTGAATTAAATTGAACATGTGTACTCACTTTCGGCTTCCACCTAGGTTAATTTTTTCTCTTGGTAAAACTCTTCCTGTAAACTCAAGCAATTTGTTATCTAGATCCATTTGCCAACCAGACAATTCCTTTTGCGTTTCTGGTGTGGTGCGCAAACGCAAATTGAAGTCCATCAATTTCCTTATTCTCATCTCAGGGTTTACTCGAGTGTGTTCAGACATAGCTCTCATTAATTGAAAATTACTCCTCATATCATCTGCAAGATAAAGGTAAATATTAGTTATCATTACTAATTAATGAATTTTATACAAATTAATAGATATATCAGTTACTACTACAGATTTATGATTTTCTAAATGAATAAACAATATAACAAATAACAAGATAACAAAAAATCATGAAAATTAAATTGATTGACATTATTATTAAGTTTTAGATTTTTTTTTATTCAACATTAAATATATTCTTGAACATGTAAATTATTTGCAGCCAAATAGTCAAAATAATAAGCAATAATAAGTATTTTAACTTCGTTTAAAAGATTTCTGAACGTTTTGGCATAATTAAAAGTGCAGAAAACCCCGCATACAGTTTTTGTAAGAACGGGGCATCTGATTAGATTGATTCAACATCTGGTAACAAGTAGACAGGTAAAAAGGTGAAAGGGTGAAAGGGATATGTAGGAAAACAGGCAGACAAGTTGATGAGATAAATAGAGAGAGGTAGACAGGCGTCAGGCAGACTTGTAGATCATATACAAAACTAAAACAATATTATTGATTATAATGAATATTTTACATATTGCAAAAGTTCATATTTTATTTGCCACAAGGTGAAATGCCACTTACAACTAGTCGTTTTGTAAGTCAGACTAGCCACTTTCAACTATTCGGCTGCAAATAAACATATATATATATATATATATTAGATATATATATATATATATATATATTTAAAATAATCATAATAACAAACCTGTGAGACCGGTAGTTCTACAAAGTTCGGGTACGAGAGCTTGGTATGCTGGACATCCAGAACGAATGTCCTTGTCTTTAGATCTATGGATCAACATAGGCTGCTTGGTATCTTTAATTATAACGTTATATTTCTAGAAAAAAAGAGTTGAACAAAAAATTTTAAAAAAAATTAACAATAATAGCATGAATATCTATTTTAAATACAAATATTTGTATATATGTACAAAATAAATAAATAAATAAATAATTTTAGTGTTCCTTTTAATTGTGTACAAGTTAATATGGCACAAAACAATTAAATGAAAACAATGCATTGTTTTCCTGTGATATACAATAATATAAAAATATAATAAAAACCATAGACTAATAAAAACTAATAAAATAATGTATGAATATTAAAATAATATGTAATTTTATCATAGTGATAAGAAATTATTTGAATATTAACTAAAATGTTGTCCTTTTTTTTTAAATTTAAATTTAACTTCGAATTTAAATTTATATTTCATTTGTTAATTAGCCAATTTCTGCTTACTATATTTAAAAAATCAACTTACAGCCTTATAGTAGTTGGAGAATGTGATCTCCTCTCCTGTCTTCTTCTTGAAAGTAGACAATGGAGTCATCTCCCAATTGACGCCATCAATTTTGTATGTTTTATTATTATAATCAGTTAATACAACAGCACCTAAAATGATAATTGTTACAACCAATACCCAATTACAAATAAAGAATTAAAAACTAACCCAGCATGAGACGTTCAAATTCATCTCTAAAGTTTCGTCCCTCTTTGCACTTTGATAGTACATGGTGTGCCGTGTCTAGTCTCATAACTTTATGAGTAATTTCAGTGCACATAAGAATGCTACTCTCATGCTGTCTTATCGATGTTATGTATCCAGGCCAAAGTTGTAAATGGTATTGTGGAATTTCAACCTATAAATGAAAAATTATTTTATTTAAATGTTTACATAAAATTATTTTATGTATGCTTGTCATATCATATGTAATATTAAAATATTCTATTTATATGACTCTCAAATGCCTAAGTAATATATTCTTATTACTCATGTATAAAAATCATAATGTAAATTAAACTAACTTATACTGTCAATATAGTCCTATGATTGAGTATTTATTTTTATATTAATTCAGAAAAACTTAATAGAAAATTCTGACATAGTTAAAAAAATATACTCATAATTTGTGATATCCTTACTTTAGATACAGCATCAAAAAAGTTCCGCCCAACTAATTGAAGTTTTAGCCCTTCAAAGCAGCGACGAATTAATATATTGAAGAACTGAAGGTATTGATAATCTCCCATGCATAAATGCCCAACCATCTAAAAATGAAATCTATTTAGTATGACAAAAATTATATTATGCTTACAATATATGTAAGTACATACATATAATTATGCATATATGTATATATATGTATATATATATATATATCTATTATATATATATATATATATATATAAATATATGTAAACATGTATATACATTAAACAAATTAACTTCTTTCTTGAATCGAATGTTGATTAAGATAAATAAAAATATCAAGGTGTAAAACATAAAATATCAAATATGCTTTAATTATCATACTTTAAGACGAATCACTATTTGAGTTCCGTCTTGTTTTCGAGCTGAATTCAGCTCAATGATATCGGGATAGAGTCTCTGCGCACTATATAAGATTGTTCCATCAAACAAATATCCTCCAAGTGTTGCAGAATGATCTTTCAATAAAGCTTTGCGCACAAATGTCCTATCTTCCTCCGGCATAAAATCGACACGATACTGATATAGACACCAAGTGGTTTGGTGATTTAATCGGAAATAGTTAGCCAGTAAACGTACTTGTTGCCCAGTTGTTCCTGTATATTTTTAAGATATTTGAATGAAAGATAAATAATATATACTATATTTTAAATTTTATTTTTGAATCTCAAATTATTTTTAAAATATTTATTTAACAGTATATAGGGCATCATATCTGGAAAGAAAATGATAAAGCATGCACCAAACAAAAATTGTTTATTTATTTTGTAATGAATTACTGAGTATAAAAATATAATATATGTACAGTGAAATGATGTATATGTAAAATGTAAATGCAAAAAATATAACTAAGTAGTGAGAAATTCCAAAAATACATACCAACATTTTCTGATTTTAAAAATAAAAAAAATTACAATATAGATATTGTTATACACAAAATTAAAATATCTAAGATATGAACAAATTATGTATGTTTATTCAATACAAGGATTCTTTATTATACATACCTTTTTTTGTGGCCAGGTTGTCAGGGCGTGTCTTTATGTGATCTCCTGCAACGTTCGCTTTTTTGCCCTTGCCAATTGGCTTCGTCAGTTGTTCGTTCGCCCCTGAAATATAAAATTTTATTATTCAAAATAATAGAAATAAAATAATGATATTTATATAATATTTTGCTAAACTAAACAAAAACTCACCACTCATAATAGCCTTTGTAGAGCCATCGCCAGTGTAAAATAATTGCGTAAGAGATGTCTAAAAAATAAATCTTAATTTATCAATTCAAGATTTTTTATTAAATGATCATATATATGTATGTATATATATAAATATATATATATATATATATATATATATATATACAGGAATAAAATGTTCAATATTCAAAAAAAGCAAACAGCTAAAAATTATTTATATTAAATGTAATTTAAAAAGCTTTATAAAATTGTCTATTTATATTAAATGCAATTTAAAAAGCTTTATAAAATTGTCTATGCATATTAATGATAGATCATAAAGATAATAATTTGGATTAAGATCATTTATTTCAAAAACATATACAGTAATTTTTCTGAAATATGAAATATCATGCCGTTACTGGAATTTAACTGCAAGTTAGTAATCCATGTTTTGTTATATAACATGGTTTAGGAAATCAATGTTATGCTGAAAGTTATTTATGTGTTCTGTAAGCATTGTTTTATTCTAATTATTATTTTTTTAATTATTTCTGTGTTGAGGAATTCTTTTTCATCACTTTCCGTAACCATATGTTTTTACCAGTTTGCACATTTTTGAAAAAATCTTTATAAACACAATTCATTCAGAGCTAAGACTTACAATGACTCTGTACAAAAATTTAGTTTTCTAACTCAAAATCATAATTATTTTTGAATGTTGAACTACAGATAGAATGGTATTACAATTATGTTAATTAGTGTATGTAGTGTAGTGTTAAATTGTTTTTTTACCTATCTTTAAGTCTAATATGTTTGCATATCCATTTTATTTTCTAAATTAATTATAAAAAAAAATTCTAGTTTTTTACTGAATTATGGTCTCGATGGAGACTGAAACGTGTGGATTAACAAAGCTGATATCATAATTGCTTTAGTTTTTTTTACTTGGTACTATGGCCCGACTCAACACACTCGTTTTAATATATATTTTACATACCAAATTTACATACTCAAAAAAAGGAAATATTTATATATATATATATATATATATATATATATATATATATATATATGTATATAATGAGCATCATACCTTAAGAGATGTCATGTCCAAAGAAGAGTTTCCATTCATGTTAGGTTTCACCTGCAAAGAAAGTCGAATAGTGTTTAGATCCACTTCACTAATTATCAGCAAGAATATATATATATATATATATATATATATATATATATACATCAAAAACAAGAAATAAATAAATAAATGAATGAAGGGTATAATAAAAAAAAGCCTATAAATAAATATATATCTGTGTGTATGCATGTAGATGCAATATCTTTCGATTTCGTGCATTGATTTAGTGTGATTTTGAAACTTAGTTACTGTTTATTATACCTGGTTCATATTGTTTACTTTTAATTGTCCATTCGTTACTGATCTATTTGTATCCCAAGTAAGTGGAGTAGTAACATTCTATAAGCCAATAAAATATATAAAATTAAAATGATAGCATACAATAATATGAATTTTTATAACATGTTTGAAGTATTACTATTAAGTTACTATTACTATTAAGTAAAGTATACTAATTAATTAATATAATGATTAAAATTACAAAAATACAACCTGAATGTTAGGACCATTATCCATTTGGATACCATTGATTTGAGAAGGCTGTGCTTGTGCCAATGGCTTACTATTATTAATCTGAAGAGGAATAGCAGTCCGATCCTATTAATAACCATTAAAAAACATATAAAACAAAGTATTTACAACATTTCTTAATTGAAGTACTAAACTATTCTTCTTATTTGTATTTAATTTCAGTAATAGTATTTTGATAACGAGCAAATATACAAACGTTAATACATATTAAAAGTTAAGTTATTACATCAATATTAAAAAACATCTTTAGATTATGCTATTTGCAATAAAAACTTTAGTTTCATAAATATACTTGTTTTTTATACATAAATCTCAAAAGTCATTTCATAGTTTAACCAAATTAAAGAACCTTATCTGCAGGTATCGCTCCATTTACAAGTTTGCCATTATTTGACTGACCCCATTGGAATGGCCCATTTGCTTTGGCAGGTCCATTCTTAAGATGATCAGTGCCTACTGGTGACAGCCCATTGGTCATTGATTTATTCAAATCCCATTGTATACCCTAAAAAATAATCAACAAGTATTTACACTAAAATTATGGTAAAAAAATCAAATTAAACTTAAGTTATCAATTTATCAATATATAAGTACAAGGAATTATAAAATTTAAATTTAATGAATTAAAAACGGTGGCATACAAGTAAAATATTAAAATAACAAATTATCTAAAATAGCATATGAAATAAATTCTCTCAATCTCTCTGTAAAGTTGAAAAAATCAATAATACTATGATAATAATTATTCATAAACATGTTCTGGTTATATTTTATTCATATTAAAATAAAGTATGCAATAATAACTGACTAGAGTATCA
>NW_020537324.1:54900851-54964103 GCF_003426905.1 Ctenocephalides felis
TATATATATATATATATATATATATATACAGGGCCGGTACTGGGGTCCTCAGTGCCCGCATGCAAGATTTGTTCTAGCGCCCCCCTCCCCAATAATTTTGTTTTAACATTTATCATTAAAATTATATGAATATTTACATGAATTCACACAAAAAATTAGAAATAATCTAAAAGTGTATAAAAAACATTGATTTTAATTTTATTTAGAAAATCGAAGCGATTTGCGGGTTGACCATAATTAAATATTTTATATTTTCAACTATTTCTAACATATATGTAATATTAATATTTGGGTTTTGTTTTATATTATATATATATATATATATATATATATATATATATATATATATTACAAAAAAACTTACATGTTTTGGTATTTATTATCATAGAAAGTCTTTATTAAACTTACTGCGAATATCCTTCCCATTTTAATAAGTATTCATGCTGTTTTCTCCGAGGATTGAATCTTTTAGCAAGTATCTTTTCTACAGTATATTCACCTGTAGGAAGTCCTCGATCAGCATCATTAGCTTTACAAGTTCGTAACGCAAGTCTCATATTTGAATCTTTAAGGTCTCCTATAGAATCTTTCTGCAACATATTCAAGTGAATTCATGCAAATTATAAATTTATTATTAACCAAAACATTTATTTATTCAATATCAAATTTTTGGTGTAAAATTCAGTTCAATGAGTTGGTATTTTGTATTATGTATCTAGGAACTTAAATTAAGATATAAAAAATGCAAGTATCTCTGATAGAAGAAAGAAATAAAAATAATTATTTAGAATTATCAGATATTATCCAAATATTTCTGATTTAAAAATTAATTCGATTGAATATTAATACATTTGATTAATATCAAATTTCTTACCTTGATTGTTTTTATTTCTACAGCGGGTAAGTTGGGAACTGTGGTAGAAACCTTATTTTCTTTATCTGATTCTTTTCTAGTATTCACTGATTTGCTACTTTTATCTTCGTCTGACTCCACCTCACTTTCAGCTGACCAATCTTTGTCTTCATCCTATTGAATATATAAATATATACATATACATATACACATATATATATATATATATATATATAATTTCCATCAAAATATATAGAAATTACCTTTTTATTGTTTGTTTGTAAAGTTTTTACTTCAATTCCTCTCATAGCTAGATCATTCACTAAAGCATTCTTTGAACCTACTTATAAATTGAAGGGATTACAAGAGTATGTCATACAATGTCAACATCATATACCTATACAAATTTAGCACCTTTTAATCCTTGTTTTTTATCATTGAGATTAGAATTTATTTTATTTGATTTATTAGGAAGTTCCTGTACTCCACCATGACCCATCTGCAACATATCATTCAATTAATAATACAAACTACAATAATAATATATACATATGCCTAATTATAATATATATTATTGCATAATTGTAATACATATATATATATATATATATATATATATATATATATGCATATAATTTGTAATATAAATATAAATAATAAAGATATATGATATATAATAATTTCTACAATTTTATTGATATATTGCACTGGTTGTATTCCTTCACATATTTCAACATCAAAATTATTTATATATATATATATATATATATATTATATATATATATATATTATATTATATATATATATATTATATATATTATATATATATATTATATATATTATATATATATATATGTATAAACTGAAGTAAAACAATAACCTTTGCAAAAGTTTGAACATTTTTTCCAGCAACTATCCAGGTTTCACGCAACTCAGAATCCATTTTGATCCATTCTTGATAAAGTTGCCAACTATTTATTGATGTAGAATCGTAACCAACCTGGGCTCCTTTCCATAAAAGGAAAGCCCACACTTTGGCTTTCACTTCTCGCTAAAAGGGCATATATAATATTAACTGACTGAATAGGCTAACTATGACAAATTCAGACTTACACAATCTTTTAAATGAGATTCTTCTGAACATGATTTTTCCTTATGAGAAGAAAAGTCTTCTATAAAATGGAACACAGCATGACACCCGCCACATACTAAAACATCTTGTTTAATAATTTCTTTTTGTGCTCCTAAAATTTGGGGTATGTTTTATTTACATGTAGTGGGTAATTAAAACTTGAAAGGTTACCTTTTATAATTTCTGGATGTTGGCTTATTTCATTTGCATCTATTTGTGCAGTTTCCATTATATTATGTTAATATCTGCAAATTTATAATATAAAAAATATCAAAATTGGCGCCGAAAAGTTTAATCAGTTCATAGGGTTGTCAAAATTAAAAATTTAAGAAAAGGTTCATCCATAAAGCATTTTGAAGCTGTTTATAATAATTGTCCAAGTAATAAATAATCCAATATTTACATTACATACATATACAAATTATCAAAATGGCTTGTCTTTGTCGACATACAAATCCGTTTACATAGCCACGATTATATCCCGCCAAAAATCTTCATTTGCATTTATTTTGAAATTTGTATGTATAATCACTAATAAAAGATTCTAGAGTATCCTTATCACAAAAAGCACTATAAATTAGTTTCTATACGAAAAAATTCATTAAAACGACACACTGGAACATCAACGCTACGGTTTTAGCTTTTTTCGTCTATCGGCGCAGCATTAGACCCTCTTTAGATACAGCCAATCACAGGCCAGTTTTGTTTATATTTACCATTCATGACCAATGGCAACACGTAAATGAAAAAAGAACCAAATTTTCACCGCTGTAAGAAAGAAGCTATATCTCGATGGCCAGTTTAGTACAGTATTAATCCAAGACAATATGATAGTTGATAATAATATAGTACTGTTATTGGTATTAATATAATATTGATGGTATTAATCCTGAAGAATATAATAATAGTACTAATATTGAGTTTTACAATAAATTTTTGATTAATGTACGTTTGAACCCTCCAAATAAAATATTATTATATTGTCTAGGAAATAAAACTATCTTTGTTTAATTAATTATATGCTCATATATAAGATCCTAGACAATATAATAATGTATGATATGGTGTTGATTAAATACTTTGATAATACAATTGTATTGTACGTTTATATATGTTTACATTGTAAAGATCATTGATTAATTATATTTTATTGATGCGAGGTAATTATAGTAAAATTGTAAAAGATGTCAAATATGCAATTAAAAATGTAATTATCAAAATTAATAACACAGTATAAAGTATTTTAATAATTAAATATGTAAGCTACTTTAAGATTAAATTTGTCTTTATGCAATGACTTCTAATATATTGTTTAAACTCTGTTTTAGCTTCTGCTCCATTTTTAAATGATCTAGTGTTTGTCTGCGCTGCAGATCGTGCACATCATTGTGCTTTGATTCTTCTGTAAATTCCTGGACATGTACCATTTCCTTTAAGAAATTATTTTCCTGTAAGAGATGAATACATAAATACATACATATATGCATAAAATATGTGTGTGTGTGTAAAATACCGCAACATTCTGCTCATTAGTTTCTGAAGGATTGTAAATTGCTGGACTCAACTTCTTTATTAAATCGGTCTCAAAATTGTTTTCCACTTCTTTATTGCTGTATTGTGTATCTTGTGGTATGCTTTGAGCATTTGGCAGAATGCCTCGATTTCTTATTTCTAGCATTTTCAAATTTAATATTTCGTCAGGTATAAATTGAGCTGAAGATTTTGCCATTGTTTCCTCAGATTCAATATTTGAAGATCTTTTAAATTTATTGTTTAATAAATTATACATTGGAGGCATGAATTTATTTGATGTTGTGGAGACACCAGCACTTTTATCCATATCCAGTGCACTAAACGAGTCTGCGTTCAAATGTGATACCAGATCAACCTAATGAATTAGTTTTAATTATGCTACATTACTGCTATTATGTTATATATATATATATATATATATAAATAGAATTTTTTGTTGCAAAAATATTGTTCCAAATAAACTTTGTCAATATGCAATTATTGATATTGCTTAATAATGATAATACTATAAATAAAATATATATTATACCTTCGTATTGTTCATTAGACTCATATCTAAAAGAGGAAAATGGTCCAATGATGTCGATGAAATTGACACAGTAGAATCTTCTATCATATCAATGTTAGCGGGCACTGTTGCTAGAAAAAAGTCAAATTCTTGCAACCCCCTGTAATGACATTTTATGTAACACATTGTATCAATCACTTTTTTTATATGCATTTATATACATGTCATTTTTTAAATATCGCATTTCCACTACATTTATACATATTATTAAAACAATCTTGAACATTGTGTATTTTAAAATCTAAATTTACCACTGCAAAAATAATTTTGTCTGACAAAAATGTTCAATACTGAAAGCAAAGCAAAAACAAAGAAACAAGTGAAAATAAATTTACATGATAAAAAAAACTTTTGTTTCACATTTTATTGACTATAATATTTTTGTCAGGAAACAAATTAGATTCAATTTTTTACATTCCTGAAACATTGCATCTAATCCATAAATTATAAGTATTGTGACAATTTCATATATATTAAGAAAGACATCAGAAATAGTATTTTATCGTTTAATAGTATTTTATCAACTACCTTGTAGATAATGTTTATGCTATAAATTGCATTATTATATTGCATATTGAAATAAAAATGCAATCTAAACTGTCCACATCAATTTTAGTTACAAAAAAAAATATCAATGCTTTGCAATATAAATATTTAAAGTATATAATATAAACTACTCCTTGTAAGTAAATATAATATTTTACTACCATATATGCTACCATCTTACATAAATAAAAGAAACTTAAAAATTAGGCTGTAGTTTCCATTTTAATGGTTACAGAATCTGTTTTCTCATTTTCTTTCTTAACCATTTTTCCATCACCTGCAAAATAGATTTAAATGATGTTTTTATAATATAAATAAAAAATAAATAAATTATTAGTTTGTTGAACTTTACAATGAAATATAAAATTACCTTCAGCATCTGTGGGTTCTGTTCCTGATCGCCTGCGTTTTCTTGTAAATCGCCAAACTCTTTGGTTTTTAGTGACAGGAATAGGATCCATTCCTAATATTTTATGAATTTGTCTGAAAGCTAGTTGACGCAGATATTGTTGTGCTGACACTGTAAGGTCTTCACGCTGTTGACTTGATAAATTTCCTACAGCGTCCTGCGATTCTTTCTCGCAGGGATCTAAAATACCAGGACCATTTAAAAGAATTCCTCCAGCTAGACACTCCAAAATGCGGCGCAGACATTCACCAGGGCTCAAAGGCATTCCAGCAGATTGCAAAACTTTTTCAGCTAGCAGCTCCATAGCCTGTAATACACAGTAAATATTGTATTTCCTAAATTACATTTTGTAAAATAAAATATCAAATATGATTACCCATGAATTCAGTGGTGCCCATGTTGGTATCCTCTGGCAAAGATCTCTTAGGATACGAATTACTATCACACAGCTATGAAGTGGTGTTGCTCTAGCCTATGAATATTTAATGATGTATACATATTTGATATGATTCAAGCCGTTTAGTAAACATGCTAATTATATGAAGCAAAAATTACAATTATTAGGCAAGCATAACAATATCAAAAAAAATTCTCGTTCAATGTAAAAATTGAAACAAGAATTTTTTAGTTCTAACATAAAGTTCAAAAAATGAGAATTCACACTTACTCCCTTGATTAACAGTTCACACATAGTGAAACGCATTCTATAAAATATAAATATAAAAACTCAATATAAATGAGTGATTTTTAGTTTAGAAGATCCATAGTTAATCTCCAAAAGTTAAGTTAAGATCCAAAGTTATTTAAAAGATTTGATGAAAATCAAACAATTTATTTTTTCATAAATTGATGCAAGGAATAAACGTGATATTCACATTTTTAATAATGCTCTCGGTGTTCAAGAATTTGTTGACCTCCATACACTCCTCAACAATAAAAATCTATGAATAAAAGATATTACTTTAAAGATTCGAGAACCTTTTATGCAAGAGCAGGAAATGAAACAAACAGATTATTTGTAAAAAGAGGAGTGCAAGTACATCAGACAAATGTACCAAATTCTTAATGTGGACTTTAATATGAATATGATATAATAGGTAAAGCTTTGTATAGCTTTGAACATCTTAATATCTACTGAGGGCATTAAATTGAAGTGTTCAACATAAATATAAATATATAGATATATAGGTCAAATACAATAAAAAATCCGAAATCTCTGGCTGGATAAACATGATAATTGGAACAAACCTGGAACCATTTGGCATGACGAAGAGCTGCTAAAGCATCTAAACATTTTTGTCTCGGCAGTAAATCAGCAGGGCTATTGTCATTAGAAGCCATAGTTGGTCCTGCATTAGCTTGATTCGAAGCTCCATCTCCGGATTGTGATACTGTTTTCCCATCTGCTGTGGGAAGGGTGTTTGACCATGCCATCATAGCGGAACCATATATATTATTATATTGTATCAATAAGTAATTTTATGTGAGTCCTAACTTTCCACTTTTGGTTAACAATTGTGTAATGGTAAGTTTATTGTAGAAAATATAATGAAATTTATTGATTGATCGCATTCGCAGTAAGCTTTGTCTATACAAAATAACATCTGATGATTCAAACTAAACATTTTTCATAACCAATAAAAAATAAACAAATATATAATCTACAAATAACCCTTCCACTGTAATATAAGAGCCTGTGCTATGGTTCCACTATCACGCAGTATAGCCCAGTTAAGTCCCAAAAACTACATTAGATACTTATAAGAAAAACAAAAAAAATCTGTATTTTTTATAAGCTCAATTGTAACAAAGCTATACATGGTCAAAAATCCTTTTTATTCTCTTGTCAATGAGAATGTTTTCGGATTCATATTCGACCTACTGCTTCCACATATGTGAAACGCTTTTTTTTTATTCATAAGGTATTCAGAAATTATTACAAGATAAAGATATTTGGCCAAAATTTAAAGTAAATAAAATATTCATTTTGCATGTTTATGACCAAACAATCTGGTTTAAAGCAATAACTTCCAAATACCCAAACGATCTAGGATTTATATTACTAAAGTATCGGACAGTTTGTGGAGAATTTCCATTATAGTGTTGAAAATAGTCCAATACCTTCAGTAGAATCATTGGTAATATTATACCTGACCATAAAATCCGAATTCGATCAACCAATTTCCAGATAAATTTTACAAAAAACTTACAATAGGTAAGCCCTATCAGAAAATGTACAAAAACGATATATATGAACAAAAATATAAAATATGAAGAATAAATGCTGTGGAATGCACTAAATATTAACTGAAATTGGTATTTCGAAATCGTAGTACATTTAAAATAAGCTAAATTACCTTGTTCACGCATTAAGGGCGATGTCAATGATACCAGAACAGTTATATTGCCATCAGAAATGGTGATTCCAGCTTCAATAGGTACTAAACTCACTTTGTATTTATGCTCCTCTGATACCTGTAAAAAATAATTGATTTGAGATTAATTAAATATATATTAAATTAGAAATTTCTATTTAACCACTCAATATATTTGTTGAATATATATATAGTCTGGAAACTGAGGTGCTATTCAACCTTATTTTTTAATTAGCATATGCTCTTTCTATAGTAGTATGAAATTCTATGAAGACTTTCTTTTGTAAAAGGTGGCAATCCAAGCACCCCTTTTTCCAGCAGCTGTGTGTGTGTGTGTGCGTATGTATATATATATATATATATATATATATATATATATATATATATATATATATGTACACATACATACAGTGTTATGTTGCTATTATTAAGTTCGACATAACCAGACAAAACATCAATTTCATTTACCTTGTTTTTTTTTAAGAAGTTTTTTAGAATATACCTATAATATTCAGCATTCTAATGTACTTTTATCATTGCATTTAATTATTTATTCCAAATTTATTGATTTTTAAATTTAGTAATAATTTAACTCAAAACCTAAGATGTTAAGGGGCAGTACCTTTTTCAATTGTATTGGCAATTCCTGGAATACTTTCTTCAATAATGTGCTGGTGGGCTTCTCAGCACAAAGCACTACTAATTGCACATTATTATCGCCTTGCAATAGTAAACCCTTAGCAAGTAGACCTACTCGCATTACTCCTTTTAGAACACGTACTGCAGATGTGTCAGCATCACGATGGAAAGAGAACCTAAGCATTTAAAATTTTCAACAAATTAATTGAATATATATATATATATATATATATATATATATATATATATATATAATTAATTCTTAATTTTAACCAAACCAAAATTTGAATGAGACTATTTCTCTAAAGTTATAATTAAGTTAATTGTCATTGCATAATACAAGTTTTAATTTGTGATGTGCAATAACCTTGTGTCAGACTATACTACACATTATTTAGATAACTAATTATATTTTGAATGAGTTAATTTAATTTATTGCAATTATAAAAACATTTTTATTATTGTACTTGATATGCTGAAGAAAAAAAACAGGCTGAGTATTTGCCAGATAATATGAAAATCCCAAATAAACGTGTAACTCAAATTTCATAATTCTAGCAAAAAAATATAAACATGATATTTATGAAATAAAATGCATATTTAACAGAGAAAGCACATACAATTGATTATCTCTTCCATCTTCCTTTGAATCTTTTTTATCACCATCTTTTTTGGAATCTGGTTCTTTGTCGACAGTCGATTTGTTATTATCAGCATTTGTTTTTGGAGGTTCAGTTGTTGTAGGAATAGATTTATTTGCAGCAGCAGCAGCAGCAGGCTTTGTAGATGTATGAGAATTTCTAGCAGCACTGTTCCTCAGTGATTGGTCTGCTAAAGCATCAGAAACAAATTTTAATGCGCGTTCTGTGTGAGAAACAATCCTTTGAATAACCTGCAATTGAAAATTTTAATTTGTATTAAATTGTATTAAAAAATATGTAAATATAGTGCAAAGTTGCCTATAACATCAGAAAACATACTTGCAATTCTTCTTCTTTAGGATAAATCTCAGCATGCTTTGCTAAAACATGCTTGTCGTCAGAGCTATCAGGTCTTCGCGGTCCTTGCTGTGTCATGCCAAAGAAGGGAGGTATTGGACCCATAGGACCTGGACGTCCCATCATGGGCGGTCTTGGAGGACCAGGGAATGGTGCTCCAGGACCTCTTCTGCACCATTCCAAATAATCACATTCATCTTCATAACGCCTTCTTTCCTCCCAATATAGTCCTGAAATTTTATAATGGATTTACTTTTTCTTATTCATGATTGTAAAAAAGAAATATAATTCTATTCTAAAAAAATTAATGTAAAAGGAATTTTGCAGCATAATTGAGAAGATATTGCATGGTATCACATTGCATAAAACTCAATTTTGCTGAATAATTTCTTGTCCCTAATTTTACTGATTTTATTTATATCCTCACTCTCTTCTTCCTCCATTTCAGATTCAGCCATTCTCCTACGAGCCCAAAACTCTTCACGCATGGCTGCCCTTTGTACTTTTGCCTCTTGGAGCTTGCGTTGCCTCAATGAGGGCTTGACATCTACTACTAAATCAGGCTGAACTTTTTTCTTGTATTGCAGTCTATGACGACGTCCTTTCATGTGCATTTCCTTAGCATTTGGATCATTAAAACGACAATCACATAGCTTGCAATTGAAGCTTAACACCTATAATTTATGTATATATATATTACAAATTTGAAATCATAAGATAGTATTATTAAAGCGATCATACGTCCCGGATTGGCCGGGACAGTCCCGATTTTCCGCCATGCGTCCCGGTTTTTTCTAAAAGCAATATTTGTTCCGGTTTTAGGTGTTTTGTCCCGGATTTTTAGAAATGTTGATTGCCAATATATTTTCAAATATATTTCAACTAGAAAATTTGAACTCAAAAAATGCGCATGTAAGTTTTTAGCTCACCCCCCGCTTTCACATACATTCTAATCCGTCCCGGATTTAATGCAAAAAATATGGTCACCTTAGTATTATGTACTTCATGAAATTAATAGAAATGTGAAAAGATTAAAAAAACATGTAGCAAAATTCAATATAAATGTATATAAGTAAATCTAATAGACAAATTATAGTTAAAATTGCTTGGACTATTCATAGGCTTATCTATCTTTTTTATTTTAAATTCATCATTTTAATTTTATTACAATATTTAAGCTACTACTTAGACTTTCCATTTGATATATTAAGATAAAGATTTTAGATGTTTCAAGCTCATTTATGTATAGAAAAAAACATTTGTCTACATAGATAAGTATGTATTGCTTAACCTTGTGTAATTAAAAAAATTAGTTCGAATGTGAATCTTGGCTTAAATTTGGTGTTGAACAATGTACTTTAATGAATTGAATTTTAGTAACTGAAGAAAAAATAGAGAGCACAAAACAACTGAAAAATGTAATGTAAATCAAACCTTTCCATCATCCCCTTTCATCTCTTCGATATAATCCTGGCCAACTGGTTGAATATCAGGTTCCATATCTGTCTCCATTTCAGCAGCATTTTCTTCAGTTGTTCCAGATGGTGAGCTGGAACTAGTTGCTCCCAAGCCACCTAGATATGGATAACCAAGAATTCAGTGAAATGATACCAAAATGGATTTAATAAAATTATACACAACAATAACCAATATAAATTAAATAAATGCATATGAACTATACATTTGGATATGAAAAATGTAAGAATTTATAATTACAATCTATAGTCAATAAAATTAGATTAGCCATCAATCAGAAAAAGATGAATGCACTAAAAACCAAATATATTTGAAAAAAAAAAATCTAATATTTAATTTCTAGAAGTTTTTTTTCGCGAAAAAAATCGATTTGCTTATTTTATGTTTTTCATAATTACGTTTCATAAAATTCTGAATCGAATGAGACCAAATTTTGAAAAAGTATGTGCATGTGTGTGTTTATATCTGATCAGATTTTTTTACATCTCGCCGACGTTTTCACAAAAACTGCTGGGTCGATTTCAAAAGCTTTATTGATTTGACTAGTGTTGATTAGTTTTGCGCAACGACCTGCCAAACAGTTTCTTTACAATTATCAGAAAAGATTTTTTTTGTCCCAGTTTTAGCCCAGAATTTTAAATGAATTTAAAAAATTCAAAAACTATTCGAAAGGTATTGGTTAGTAATCGTGTGGATTAGATTCTAGTAAATATCGGCCGATTATCAGAATTCTGCGCGGGCCGGCCTTCGTAATTAAATGTTGAAAAATGATTTGATTATTTTGATACAATCTTTGTATAACAATAGATTTTATGGTTGAAATAACATTAAAATTGTCTAAACCTACGATACTATAAAAATATATTAAAATTTATAAAAAAATTATTATAAAATTATAAAATATAATAAATTATAAAAATTTAACCAAATTCATAATATCACAGTGCGCAGCGATTCTGTGCTGAAGCATATGTTTTATGCGTGCAGCTACTGAGTACAGTTCACGTCCACACTTGAATAAAATACATTTTTAGAAAACAAAATGGATAAAATGAAAAGCGTTAAACGATTTAATGTATTCAAGTACAGATATAAGTAAAGTTGATTATGTATATGGATAGAGAAGTTCATGCAACTTGCGTTAAGGCAAAAAGCTACTTACAACAGTTCTACTAGTTCATTTATTAGTTATTTTTTCTATTCAAAAAATTATACTATTGGTGACAAATAATTTTGACATTCATAAAAATGAACAAAAAAGTTTCTGGGTAATCAGTATTAGTTCTATAACTATTTGACAGGCAAAAATATAATAAACAGAAGGATCTTAATTGGAGCCCTAAAGAAGATCTTCTTCTGTGACTTACTTTTCAAGATGAACGGTAATATTTAAAATATGTGATATTATATAAAATGATATTATATAAAATATGAGCCATTTATGGCTCGTCTCCATTGCACGAATCCTTACGGCAAATCTGTTCGCAAAGTGCGCAGACAAAATTATTGCAAACAAAAGCAAGCCACACGCACGTTATGGCCCGTCTCCACTGCACGAACGCACACGACGAATCCTGTTTTTGACATGCGCGTGGTTTGCTTTTGCTTGCAAAATTTCTGTCTGCGCACTTTGCGAACAGATTCGCCGTACGAATTCGTGCAATGGAGACGGGCCATTACGAAAAGGATTCGCCGTGCGAGTTCGTGCAATGGGGCGCACCATAACACCTGAATTAAGCGACCGGAGATAATTTTAAATGACGGCTATTACCGAAATTATCGAAAGTAAGAATAAAACTAGCTGTAAGTAGAATTTTGTCTTAAGGCAATTAAGGCATCGTGCCTTAAGGCAAATTGCTGGAACTTCCCGTACCAAAAATTATTAATTTTTTAAAAACGATTAACATTTTTGAAAAAATGTACTTTGAAAAAATAAGATTTTTGAGAAACTATATATATGGACAAAAAATTACTTTTTTTGAAAAAAAAAAAAATTTAAAAAAAAAAAACAAAATTTTTTTTAATTTTTTTTTTTTGAAAAAAATTTGTTTTTTTTTTATTTGACATATTGTGGAAGATCTGAACTATTTTTTCAAAGCAATCGTACTGATTTAACTGCATAGGAACAAAAAATAAAGCGCGTAAGCGCCGCGACGCTGTCTAACGCATAAGCATTGGTACGGAACCCATAGGAATGTTAACAAAATGTATACTTATTGTTAAAATCTCTATAAAATATCTGATAATTTGATGTGCATTTGTCTAATGATCATTTTTGACCGCCAAATGGCTAATTTTTTTACTTTTTCCTCCATATCTCCGAAACCGCTAGACCTACCTTTATGAAAATTTTATCGATTCTTCATCTTGTCAATACAAGTGAAATGTTTTTTGAATTATTTAAATCGGACGCTCCGTTCTCTTAAAAACTGAGTTACCGTTTTCGGCACTTTTTGCCCCGTATCTTCGGAACGGCTAGACCTGCCTTCGCCAAAAACTAATCAGCACGTCTCCTTATCAATACGAATCGAATGTTTTTTGAATTATTCAAATCGGTTGAGCCGTGTTCCCGAAATCGTCGACGAAAATTTGTATCCGCACATACATACACACACGTACATACATACATACACACACACACACATACATCCATTTTTTCTAAGGTATGCCAAAATGTTCAGAAAGCTTTGAAACGTAAAGATATATAAAAATTTTCATTTTCGATTTTTTTGCGATTACTATAACTTGCCCTACGGGAAGTTAATAACTAGTATTACATATAAATTAATAGTCGCAAGAACAATATAATGCAAATTTAATGCATCACTTGACAGTCAATAATATAAAACAAAAGAAAAACTAAGAAGTCAGTGTAAAAAAAAATGAAAAATTTAATGCATATATTGAGTTCGTTCTACCAGAGCCCAAACAAAAACTACGCGCATGCGCAGACTAATTCAAACACTTGCAAATCAAAATCAAAATCATCAGTTTAGATCACTTTGGGATCGGATGGAACAAACCTATCGTCAATTTTTTTGACAGACAAAAATATATATAACCAATGTTCTTTTATCTATGAATTTAGCTAGGTGTATGTGCATCATTTAACAGTTAAAAAAAAAAAACCGCTTGCTTAGTCATGTTTTTCTCGCGAAAGGAAAGATAAAATTATGATATTGGGGAAAGTTAAAGTTATTATTGTATATTTAAGTAACAAAATCAAGTTATTGTAAAAAAAACTGGCGGCGACACAGCCATTTTTGCGAGACGCGTCCAGTTTAAGCGGGCGGGTAGTGCGAAACAATAGAAAAGACATTGAACATGCTTTGACTACAGAACTGAATAGGGGATTTTAAAAATGTTGAATGTGTGATTGGCAGGAAAGTACTATTTAATTAAAATCGTTAAATTTTGTGTATGTAAGAATTGAAATTCAGTTATTTGGGTAAAGTAAAACATTCTTATGTCTGTAATTGTAAAAATCAAATTAATTTGTTTGACACATTCATCCATTTCGGGTTCTAAAAATGTATGTAAAAGTTTGGACGCCAACTGTAATCAGTAGCTCAACCGCTTATCGTAGGCAAATAATCGCCCAAAAAGTTTTTTCAACATTTAGTTACAAAAAAAAACTTTGGTAAGAAATAATTTACCTCATTTTAAAGGGTAAAAGACAACTTTTTTTTATATTACCCCTTAAGGCAAGTTGCATGAACTTTGACATAAGTGGACTTGATGAATAAGAAATATGTTAATAAATGCGATTTCAGATTATACTGAGTTGTGTAGAGCATTATAATGAGAGAAATTATTGCAGGTTTTTCGACAAATAATATTATAAATATGCTCCCAATATATACAGAATATAGTCTAAGAGCGCGTCTGATTAATCCAAGCATTCATTAATTTTCATAATTAAACCACTTGTCGTTGGCCTAAAATATTTTAGTATGTTCATTAAGACTAGAAACTTCCAAGAATGAACCATCAAAGTATCATTGAAATTACAAAAAAAGAACAATCGATTACGCAAAAGTTAATAAGGACGAGTCCCAAATGATATCTTTGCAATTCTGAACTTGTAAAATCAATTTTTGGCTAAAACCTAGATGAAAAATTTCTGCTAATTACAAAAAACAACTTGGCCAATCGTCATGCAAAACTGTCTCTATTTTCCCTGATTTTTAAGTACAGTAGAACCTCAATTATCCGGACCTTGGTTATACGGATTCGCGATTACCCGGGCTACCAACCGCGACCAATTTATATGTATGAATATACCTACAATTCGAATTTTAGCATGATTAATGCCGCAGTTTAGTACATGTATGTAATCTAATCGAGAAAAATATGGATGTACACAGAGTGTTAATTTCTTGATAAACATTGATTTTTGTTGATATCTATGTATGTAATTGTTATTTTTAATAAATGCACAACATTATTCTTTATACATTTGATTATCCAGATTTTCGATCATCCGAAGGCCCATTGACAACAATTAGGCCGGTTAATCCGGGGTTTTACTGTATATATTAAAATCTAGAAATCATTATAATTTATAATAATTATTGCTTTATTATACATTATACAAACTCATTGAAAAATATTCATATAAGTATTAGTTATTTTCACTTATTGCATTATAAACAACTGCCAAATGCGAAATAATGAACAATTGATTTCTATAGAATTTACTAGATAACAGTATGTAGAACACCTATTAACAAAGATTAGCAATTAAAAAAAATATTCTGAATGTCAGCAGAAAACATTCAACACAAAAATTAAAATGACGTCAGTGTTTAAGAACAGTTGAATATAACATACTCGTAAGTAAAAAAGTCGCATTGTTATTTATAATAAACTTTAAAATATGCTCGTATTCACAAACTTTCATACTTGTATCTATCTTTTGATCAATATAAATTTAAAAAAAAAACATAAATAATATTGAACTGTTGACGGTTTGTTAGATTAAAAGTCGCATTATTACTTTAATATATAATTTTTGCATAAATATTTTATCTGATAAAGTGTCGCAAGGTGCCAATTATCAACTTTCATATTAATTATTAGCAGTAAAAGGTGAGATAGTTACTGAATTATTTTATATACTAAAGTTTGATAGATATATAAGTATATTTGAACCAACCTGAAGCAACAAAGTTTATCTTCTGCCCAGCACTAGAAGTTTTTTTCCCCAGAACTTGAGGTTCTTGTGATGGAATAGGCTTTCCAAGTTTTGTATGCAACTTAACAACCTTTTGATGTTTAGCTCCACGAACATGAGCTGCATATGCATCATTCCCTGTGCATGTCACATCACATAGCTCACAGCGAAGAGCATTCCCAGCACGACCTTGAGAAACGTTAGTTACAGTCGCTACTAATTTTAAACTTGCTTCTCTCTTTTTATGCTTTTGTCCTTCTAAATGTTCTCTGTAAGTCTACAACAAAATAAAAATAAATAAAGTTAAATATAGGCATTAAATCGCAAAGCTTATGATTAAGCTAAAAATTCTAGATATAAAATACTATAGCATGCAAGTAATTTGAAATACTAAGTTTGTATGGTAATAATAATAAATGGTAGTGTAAATGTCCCTTTTGTATGGGGAAAGTTTTATAAGTCGATTTTCTAGAACTCAAGTTAAGAGTTCTAAAGTTAAATTTGAAAGCACAATTTGTGGAGCACAAAATTTCAAAAATGAGTTTTTACAAAAATTTTGTTATTAAAAGTTCCAAAATGTTGATCAGATTCTGCATATTTTTCCATATCAAAAATATTTACAATATAACTTTCAAATTCTGTATCTAAATGAACAGTAAATCGTCAAAGACCACAAAATGATTTAACCTTTGTATTTGTCAAAACCAAACTACATTTGGCATAAATTTGAAGACAATAAAATAGTAAACACAGCAAAAATAAATGTCAAATTAAATACCTGAGGTCCTGCACAGCTTATTCTGCAAACATCACAATAATGGAGTTGTTGAGGCTTTGGAGGCTGTTTTGGCCTTTGAGACTTATGTCCACCTACTCCACCTTGATTGCCTTGGCCACCTTTTTTGGGATAACCTGAAAGAAAAATTGGAATTAGCATAAAATGAACAAAAAGATTTCATTAGTAATAGCTTAAAAAATAATTGGCAACTTAAAACTAGTAACTGTTTTTAAATTTAAAATACGTAATGAAAGTCAAGTTAAATAAACCATAATACCAATGAAATTTAGATAAGTAGAACCATTTAGTAAATAAGAATTTTCTACAAAAAACATCTAAATAAACTTCACGGCTGATATACCTTGCCAACCACCTTGTGCACCAGTTTGACCACCTTTTTGTTGTTGTTGAGCAACAAACATAGTAGTAGCACTGTATAAAGCGGCATCATAACCAGAATAAGGTGTTGAATTAGCTGTTGCTGCAGCTGTATTTTCTAATGATAATATTTTTATGTAGTTATATATTTACTTTAAATAAAATAAAATAATATTGTCTAACTCTTATTTGCCTTTGTATAAAATGTGAAAAATGTTCATATAATTTTCTTAACCACTTAAGCATCTCGAACGAGACCCTCTCGCGCGGCGAATGTGTTTCGATTTGCTCTCGTCACATACAAATATTCTGTTTTCACTTCGAACGAGACTGTTTCGCATATGAATAGTTAAGATTTTTGCTATTTTGAGTACCTCTCGCAACTTTATTTATATATTATATTCAAATTTTTATCTGATAATTTTAGCGTTTTTGTATTTCATATATATATATGAATGTAAGCATACCAATGCTTTTTATAGTTTATGGAAATATCAAATTGTTAGATTATTATTTCATAGACCTTATAAGTGTATACTTTTAAGTGGATAATTGTTATATATTTGTTGAAGTAACATATTTTTGCTTTGTCGTGAATAGTTTTGAAAAAACATTTTTTGAAATTTTAATTTTTTTTAAATGTTTTTTTTTATTTTAAATGTAATTTTCATGTTTTTGACTTTATATTATGATTTCCACAATATTAATATGTCAATTAAAAACAGAAAAAACCTGCTTATTTTTTGACCTCACTTCACAAAAAAAAAACCCTAACATTAAGTGGTTAAAGCAGCTATCACATTTTTTATTTAATAAATATTATTAGAATTTATAGAACTCACGTTTTTGTGCTGCAGTCGTTTGGTTATTCGATTGATATGTTGTTTGTGTGGCAGTAGCAGGTGCTTGCGCGTAGGTTTGTTGAGTTGCTGGTACATATTGAGCCTTGGCAGTTTGGTTGGCACTCTGCCTAGGAGCGGTAGCTTGGGTTGTGTAATTTACAGTAGTTTGGTAGGCAGGCTTGGCTGCATTTGCATCATACGCAGGAGCTGTATAACCTGCCACTATAAATTAATTGAAATAAATTTGAGAAAATTGTTTATTGAAAATTCTTATAATTTAAATACAATTTTAATATAACTTTAACTTATTTTATTACTATATCATTAGCAATTGAGTTGAGCATTGAATATGAAACACAATGGAGCAAAGGAAATATAATTATATTAAGTTCAGCACATTTATTCGTTACATCATTAATCATAAATTACCTGCAGCCGTAGCACCAGCTTGCTGATAATATGTCTTTGATGCATCATATGTAGTTGCAGCTCGACCATATCCATAGTCATAAGTTGCAGGAGCACCAGTAGCTAAAGAATACAATAATTTTAACATGTATAACAAGAAAAGTTGTGTATAACATAATGCTTTGACTGTAAATATAAACAGTAATACAAATGAAATGTCACTCACTGGCGTAGGTGCCTTGTGTGGCTGCAGCTTGGTATGCTGCTGTATCATAAGCAGTAGACGCCGCCCGTTGTGTTCCATAAGTAGCTGCAGTTGCCGCAGGAGTCACCGCGTATCCTGGTTGAGCAGCAGGATAAGCGGCTCCAGTTGCCGCCGCACTATTGAAGAAAAACATATCACACACTTGACGTATTAAAATGGTCTTAGACTCGTAATGAAAAACGTGATGTCACAAGTTATCGATCGGCTACCCTAAACTATTGCAATGACGCCATCTTGAATACTATAAAAGCGCCGGTCACAATTGTCAATTTACTCAACATAAAACGAACTAATTTTAATCCAAGTTCTTCACGAAAAAAACTTTTTATCTTACCCATATTGAGCACCTCCATGAGCAAAACCAAAGTAATTATTTGCGGCCATTCCGCAGAAAAAAATTAGCAACAACCAACAAATTTAAATTATTCACTTGTTTTTCTCGTGGGCATAAATGCTCAAAATTGTATGAAGTATCATATGAAGTTGCGGCTATTCAAGTTTGCATGCACATAACATAAAAATTTGGCGCTAACTTTGAATAGATATAATTTGGCATTTGTTTTTTTGGTAATAAATAATCATTTTTTTCATATAATATTACAAATTTTCACTTTTATTATGTACTTATTGAAAATAGAAAATTTTATATAATAACTTTATTACAATTTTAGCCAAAACTGAAATTTTTTTATATTCAAGTATATAATATATCAAATTATATTCAAAATCAAAATATTTTATATACATATTTTATTTAAACATAAAGAGTACCATTATTTATATACATAAATCTTATACACAAAGAACTATTTTAATAGAAAACTCTATGGCTATCAATATCAATTTTTTTTTTAAACAATATAATTGATGCGTGTGAATTTTCGTACAATGAATATATGGGCGAAACATTTCTACGCAATCATGTATATTTTTCAGTCACTAAATCTAAAAAAACTGAAAATGGGCTTTAATTTGTACACTTTGCGGAATCTCAAACAAGGCAATTCGCATGAAAAAAAATTAATGTGTTATATTCAAAATATCTTACTCAATACGTTGAATATTTGAAATATGTTTTCATAACTGTAGTTGATTAAATTGAGAACCATATAATATATAAAAAATATTTTTTCTTTGAAAATATTACCATACGCTGCAGATTTTTCAAGTGATATAACAATTTGGAGTAATTGTCAGTAACGAAATCAATATAGATTATATATAGAAACAAAATGTTGGATTATTTGATAATATTAATAAATATGTTTTATAAATTACGTAGATTCACTTTGCAACGTTGTAGAACATTTGAGTAAAATTTTGTTTTTCTAGCTGATATATTCGTATTGTTTAATATAGACACCTCAAATCAATTGCATAAGTACTCTGACAAATTTCAGCTTATTTATACAAATCTTTATTATGAATTAAAATAAATACATTAATGAAAAAATATATGTATATGGATATCAATAATAAATTAATATAAAATATAATACAATTTAAGAAACTTAACGTTATGAAAAAATGTGCAATAAATACTTTCGATAATATAAGTTAAATATTTGTTAATATTTATCCTAATTGATTATGATATAGGTACTATAAAATTACTTTCATGTCCACTCGCACAAATCGCCTATGACTATGAGAAAAATATCTCTAATGCACAAATTCAACATTCACTACAATTCAAGCCATTTCTTTACCCCAATGCATGATAAAAATCGAAATTATACGCAATAATAACAAATTGAATATTTATTAAAAATGTATGCTCTTACTTACTTTATAACAAATCTTTATTATAAACAATCAATAATAATAAGATGTGCCTACTTGAATAAACGGGATACATAATTATTTAAGGATATAATAAAAAAAATCATTTATCACGTTAAATATGATAAAAAAAACGTATTTTTTGTCAAAATATGTAGCATATCGTTTATAATTTTCTGACTTACGTATAAGTCATATAATTATCTATTTCGTGTTTTATTCATTTAGTTTTTATGCACAAGAATATACAAGCTCCATTGATTTCATAATTACACTCTACTATAATAAATATATTGATTAAATAGCCGTTGAATGGTCGTACATTTTACACAAAGCTGTGTATACATTACTGAAAAATTACCAACAAATACTTTGACTGTAATTATAAAATTACGATTTTGTTTGTTTATTGAACAATTAAATTATTCAAATATAAGTTAGGCCATAGATTTGATATGCCATAAAATGCTGCAAAAAATTCTTAGATTTATTTGCTTTTTACAAGATACATTTAAGATGCATTGCTTTAATATTTAAACCAATAAATAGGTTTTGTATATGTGTCATACAAAGAAATATCCTGTCGACTTATCAAATCATAAAATTAACGACTTTTTTAAATTATGGATAGTGTAGTAAATAACATCTACTTACATTTACAATGAGCATTTGAAACAGTGCGCGGCTTTATTACATCTGAATTATGATGAATATAAGTGAAATATATTCCATCCAAAATTTTTAATTCTATAAAAACATGTTTATAGAGAAATTAATTTACTCGCGCAGTTTATGCCAATCAGCAATCTGTCGACGTGGCGAGTTGCAGACTTCGTTCCAGTGATGTAGGGTCGAGCCTGTGCTGCGAGGTCCTCCCAGTTCTAAGCGACCAATTACCTGTAATTATTGTTATTTTTATAAATAATAATATCATTCATTAAACTGAATATTATTCACTTTTCTCTATTTTTATACCTCATTTTTAGTAACGCGGTCCCAGTCAAGAAGCAGCAGTTCTAAAGAAACTCCATCTAATGCACGTGTTTCAGCAGCATCACCTGCTGGACCACCAGCCGCAGATGGAATGTCAAAGCCAAAACTTTCATTAAACACTGGATTCAGAGTACGTTTCTTAACATGAGTTTTCTTTTTAGCAATTCGTTGGCCGTTGTATAACAAGTATATCTTTACGTATCTGCAACAGTGATTTTGATATTATCAACATTGAATTAAGCAATCAAATCCCACTCAATTTTATAAAAAATGCAATGCAAAAAAAATTAAAAACTATGTTTTAAGATTTTACGGAATACTGAAACACACATGGTCAGTGAATAAAGATCATATCCCAAAGTTCATTATTTTCGTACCACTTGCTATTCAAAATAAATATTCTAATCAATAAATTTACTTACGGATCAGCCAATCCAGTTACGTCCATTCTTGGTAGATTGCGTGCTTTGAGAAGGACAACCGTAAGCCGTGATGCTGCCGGCTGCCAGCATAAAGAAACCAGAAGTTCGCCTCGTGACTGGCAACGGATCTATAAAAATATAACAATTTATAGAAAAACAAATGTACTTTTAACTGTAATCTAAAAAATATAACAATATACAGAACAACCTTTCCTAGGGCAGACTTGGTACGGTTGAGCCACTTTTTTTTTATCAGCTATAATTTTGTTAATTTACCAGTTATCTTGGAGAAAGGTGAATTAAATGGCAATTGGAACATTTGTCTATGTGAAAATACTAAAATACTGTCTTTATATACGATGGATTAGTCATAAAATCAAATCATATAAGACAAGTGCGAGTGTCACAAACGTCCACACCCCAAGGACGGTGGTGACAGGCATAAAAATAGATTAAATCTTATGTCCGATATATGTAACACAGCGCAGCATAATCATTTAAACAAAGCTTATTAATATAATATAACATTGTGTATTGTTATGTTATATTCATAAGCAAACATAATTTTAAACAAAAGTTTAGACGTCCGGCGCAATGTCTTTATGAATTTTTTTTTCTTATTTTTAATGTTTCTTTACCTTCTTTTTTCGTATTTTGTTTTAATTAAATTAGAATATTCTTTATCTGTTTAAACTTCACCCGAGAAGGGCAACCCCATAACCAAATGTTACAACCACATCCAAAGCACAATTTTGAGAAGTAACTTTTTTTGACCCTTTAAAATGCGGTCTACACAGATCATATTAATGTAGGGCACAGACTAAATGCAATAATGGGAACTTGTTCAAACAAACATACTATATCTTTCTGCCTTTGGAAACCCTATCTCAAAATCAGTACAGTTTAGCTTCTGGTGACTGGCACAACCGTACTCAGTCTGCCATATTCTTACTTATTTCAATTTTAATATTTTGTGATTAGATTTAACTTTAAATTGTTCATGATAATTATATTATTACATGACATAGAACATTTATTGTTATTTGTATATGTATTCTACAGAATTAATTGAATACTCTGTTACACCATGGTAATTGACCTTTAACCATTTTCAATATTCAAATGGAACTTAAATATTTGATTTCAAAATAGTTATAATTAACATTCCAAAACGAGAAAAACGGTCTTTTTTCAAAAACTTTTTATTTTTCTAATCCAATGCTGTTTGATTATTGAAATCGGTTGCTACAAGCTCTCGGAAAAGTATAACGACAAATTATATGGCACATATTACATATATACACACATATAATATATAATAAAAACATATATTATTTTTTTTTTAATTGAAATATATACTAAAAATTCGGTTATAAAATGTTAGCATGTGAAATTGTTTTTTTTCCTGTTTCAGTAAATTCAGTTTATAAATATACTGGTAACAAAATGCAAATAAGTCTTATATTTTAACTTTTTTTAACTTTTAACGAGATATTGGCTAATAGCTGATCGTATTACTTATCACATACATACTATGTATTACACATACAATTAGTATGTGCAAATCAATCAATAGCATTTAGAAAAAAAATACAGTTACCTTAAGACTACGTGGTTGAATTTCCCTGCTGAGTGCGACCTGTTGGCAACCAGCTTGGGCTAGATCAACACCAGCCAGAGCGCAAACGACTTCTCCAATGACATCATCGCGGGAATACCTATCAAAGCTCAAAACTACAAAATGCAGAGACATAGCCGATAATTCACTGATGGACAATCCGTAAAATGTAAAATCTTCATCATATACTGGATTTCGAGTATTTCTCACCACCCTATAATAAAGATTTGACTTAGATATACTTCACATTTATCTTTTCATCAATTGAATAAAATATATATTGTTTATCAAATACATATAAGGGTCTATAATATTTCAAGATATTTGTGACAAAAAATTAGGATAGGGTGACTAAAACTTTCCATAACCCATATTTAACTAAATTTATTTTATTTTATATTATATATCATTTTAATAAATATTCAGATTTTTAATCCATTAGATTACACAATTTAATGGCTGTTGTTTTTCTCATTTTGTCTCATTTTGTCTGTAGCTATTGGTAAAATCAAAAAACAAAATCATATATTTTATTTATGTTATATTTATCTAATTGCATCATTTGCAGGAAGACCTCAAACAAGAGCCAAAAAAATGAAAGTTTTGGATATAAAATAATCTAGTTTAATATGTCATCGTTTTAAAAATAACAAATAATTTCGAATTTAGCACGTATTCAGTTGAATAGAAAGAAATTGTATTCATTTAGATATTAAGAGGCAGAAGTATTAAATTGATGGCTCCTACATTGCTAAATTTATTTGTTTTGTTTAGCGTTCGCACTAATAAATTTATTATACTGACCTGGTTTTAACTTTATGTTGTTTATCTGGCAATAATTGTAATTTGACATAAGGATCTGTGTTTGGTCCACTCCCATTGTTTTTGCCATTATTGTTTGTCTGAACTGCTAAAGAAACTACAGGCGGACCAGGAAGCGGATTATTACGCGCTGGTAATCCGCGACATCGCACAACTGACACAACCAGGGCTGACCGCTCTGCTAGATATCTAAACAAAAAGAAACAGAATAGTTATTCAAATGCTTGGTTATTAACAATCAAATTTTAAGACTTATATATATATATATATATATATATATATATATATATACTTAAAGATTATGAAACGCAGGTTTGGATCAATTTTAACAATAATTACTGCAATTTAAATCAAAATTAATTTTCAAGATTAATATTGATCAACTTGATTAATTAAATTGTTGGTGCATTAAATAATCAAATTAAAATTCTTTATTGAGTCACAACCGACTTTTTTATAAATAGAATTTGTATTGTGTTCTTAAATTTATGAGTTCGTTCTTTTACTAGCGCGAAGTTGTACTAAAACACGAAGATCGATAACACATTCAATTTTCATGAGTACCTGCTGAATATAGTCTTTAGTCATTAAAAGTGTGACATTATTTTAAAGTTTATAATACAAATTATTTGCAAAAGTTCGTGTGCTTGATTGTTTATATTTAATTTTCTTTGAACTATAATATTGGCTAATTGAAGTTAGTAAAATAATTTACTCCAGATTTAATCCAGATGTTGTTTGACTCATTCCTAAAGCATTATTACAAAATTGCTTAATCTACAGCTAACGCCAATTTGATTTGGAGTCTAACTCAGCTAAAGGATCTGCCATCATTCGGAGTTGGCTTTATTTTAGAATATGTTTAGAAATATAGTATATTCAAATTTTGAAATTAAACTGGTAAAGATTCATTTTAGAAAGTTATCAAAATTGATCATGGTTTTCAATGCTTAATTTTTCAATTTGCCTCTCATTAATAACTAATTACTTCTCAAAAATTAATTAAAATTTTAAAAAGCATGTAAAATTTTGAAGGCACTTGCAAGCCATATAATTATACTTTTTGTAATTTCTCACAACCAGCTATGTTATGCTAATTTTTTTATAACGGAATGCCAAAATTAAATTCGTTTCTCGTAATTTTTGATTTGGTTCGAGTTCCAACTTAGCAGAAAACTAGTGGGGCGCATGGCATCTAGCCTTAAGGCAAATTGCTGGAACTTTTCGTACCAAATATTATTATTTTTTTTAAAAACGATTAACATTTTTGAAAAATTTTTAGTTTGAAAAAATTAGATTTTTGAGAAACTAGGACTTTAAAAAAAAATGTTTTCTTTATTTTGACATATTTTGGAAAATCTGAACTTTTTTTCAAAATATAGGTTCGTACGTTTTCAAATAATAGGTTCCGTACCAATGTTTACCAATGTTTTCCGTACCAAATAGTACGATTGCTTTGAAAAAAGTTCATAATTTCCAAAATATTTCAAAATAAATTTTTCTTCAAATAGTCTTTTTTTTCAAAAAAGTAAATTATTGTCAAAAATTTATAGTTCCTCAAAAATCTAATTTTTCCAGAGTAAACTTTTTTCAAAAATGTTAATCTTTTTTTAGAAAAAAGAAAAGTGGTACGGGAAGTTCCAGCAACACACATACATCCATTTTTTCTAAGGTATGCCAAAATGTTCAGAAACCTTTGAAACGTAAAGATATATAAAAATTTTTATTTTCGATTTTTTTGCGATTACTATAACTTGCCCTACGGGAAGTTAACAAACATTCCGGATCCACGATTCACGGTTCGGAAAAAACAAGCTGATTCGTTTCGGTTTTTGTTCAAGTTTGGGTTCAGTTTGAAGTTTGAACTTCGCTTCAAATCCTTGTTTATAATAAAACAAATAACAAGTCGTCAAACAGTAGACAAAAAGCAAAATTTAATATTTTTATTTCAATACGTCAGCAAATCTTGTTGTATGAAATGATCTTTAGTTCCGAAACGCGTTTCTGCCCAAAAATCAACATTAAAAAGGAAGTATCGGAACGACGTTCCGGAGCATTCCAGCTCGTCAACACCACTGCTCATGACATAAGAAAATATCCACTTAATATATATAGTAAACTAAGATGTTATACAAAAAGTAGTAATTTAGTAAAAGTAGTAAAAGTAGTAGTGAAAAAATATCATTAGAAATATTATTATATAGCATTATTATAAATACCTCAGTTTAAAAACGAGTGTTCCAAGTTTTCCGTGTTCTGCATTCTCGATACTCTGTTCAATGCACGTCGACCCGGGCTCGTCAGCGTCACCCGGAGCTGGGTCAGCCTCTCGCGGTGTCTGCACGGGCGCCTCGTCCGCGTAGCGCGGAGTCGAATCGCCCGGCGACAAGTTGCCGTTTGACATCATACCACCACTTGGTATACAACTGCCGGAGGATACTATGCTGCTGGACATGCTGGGCGATAACTGTAATATAGATTTATATTATGTATTGATCTAATTTGTGTTCTATTTGTTTGGTATATTCTGTACTAATAAGGTGATACCTATACTTTTCGAAAAACGGGGACAATCCGCGATAAACTTTTATAAAAACCCGAGACTCAAGCTGGTAATCCGGGACGTATGTCACCTTAGTACTGATTTTTTTTTTTATGTAATTACGGTTTTGTTATTTCGCTTTTGTACAAAACCATTGATATTCTACAATAATGTTGAATAAATGAATACAAATTAAGATGAAATTGTTACCATTCATAATAAAACATATATTCTTATCCAGTGGTTTCCAACCTTTTTGTAGCGCCCCCCCCCCCAGTTTTACGAAAAATTATTGCTGCGCTCCCTTAATTTTTCTAACTATCTAATTTTATAATCATTCAACTGATAACAATAAATTTATCAGGTCACAAAATAATATGAAATACAATATCAAAATATACATGAAAACTAGTTGGTTTGGTATTTAGCCTTGAGGCAAGTTACATGAACTTCCCGATATATGTAAATAATCGACTTAATCAATAAAAAATAAATTAATTTATGAGTGATTAAAAGTATTCCGAGTGGATTTATTACACATAATTGAAAACGAACAAACACGTTAATCGGAGTATTTTCTAAAAGCAAATTTTCAAAAATCAATATTTTTTTTAATTGAACCAGTTTACGTTCCATAAACATCGTCTTAATTTATTTTTCAAACAGTTAAATGCAAAAAATAGGCTCGGTAGATTTTCACCTAAAACTAATCAGTATCATTCCCAACTAATATCTTTCGAACAGTTTTTGATTTTTTAAAATCGATTCGGTAGAATGAGCTTAAATGTCGACGAAAAGTTTAACACTTTTTTCCAAATTTCAAAGAAACGGCTCGGCCGATCGTCGCACAAAAGTGACAAGCGATAGTCCTTATTGAGACACATCAAATGGTTTTTAAATTTCTGAAATCGGTTCAGGCGTTTTTGAGCAATCGTCGATAAAAGGTCTAATTTTGACAAATGCCAAAAAAAAACGATACTAATTTTTGCAAACTTTAACGAATTTTTAAAGCTAGACGAGTTGTCGTAGGGCCGTAATATTTTAGTATGATCTAGAAGACTATGATATCTACCATCAAAAAAAATAATAATAAAAATCGTCGAAAATTTTTTTTTAACACTTTATTACAAGCCGATCTTTCAGTACAAGTATCATTGTCACTGTACCAGTCCAGCTAATATTCTTGAAATAGTTTATGTGTTGCTTTAACTTAACTTCTTTATCTATGACTTTAAAATTTTAACTCAACATAAACCAACTCAATTAGTCAAAATAGATGCTTATCGCAAATCTTTGTCCTGCCCTGAAGTTTAACCACACCCTTTATACATGAGTATATTAATGATACACTGTTAATACTTATTATTCATGCAAAATACGTCTAATTTTACATTAATTTTAGGGGGCCTCCATTGATCATGTTATCAATTTTTTAAGGATTTTTGGATCTTCCCTTCCTCTTAGTGACACGTGGTGATATTCAAATTTACCACCTTACCCACCAAATATCACGTGTATTTTTAGTTACGAGAAAAAATTGTATTTTTCTGAAAATTTTTGGATATTTAAAAAAAAAGTCAGGTAAAAAATAAATACACGTGATATCTTACTTTATATATATATTTATATACCTTTTTTTTTCTCCCTCACGCGATATTTTGTGATTTTTTGTCAAACGACGCCACCCCCCCTTAAAAACCTCACGTGATTATTGGACGCCCTCTTATATTGTTACATATATAAGAGAAATTTAATTTTTATTTATGTTTATCTCTGAAAACTGTGTTTGTATCATAGCCATATTAAAATTAGACGCATTAGCTTTATATGGTATCACTCACCCCTGGTGGTGATCTTGCTGCTAATGAAGGCAAAGGGCCGCTTCCAGACGTAGGGCTAGGACTTTTCTTCAGATAGTAATGTGTGGGCGCACCTGTAGGACTACGTACCGCAGTCGGTTTTCGGGGTGGTTGAAAGTGTAAAGGAGCCTCAGCGGACGCTTTGCGGGCTGCAACAGCGTCGGCTCTTCTTCGGTATCGTCGGACGCAAAGACCTGCTACTGCGGCCAATACTGCGGCACATGCGAGACCTACGAGGATCGCGGGGGCCACTGAAACAAATATTAAGTAAAATTTTAATATTGTTTCGATGCTTTTAATTGTATAATTTGCATTACTCGTGTAATGTATCATTTACATCTAATGATGAGAAAGAGAAAGAAAGCAATGAAAAGAAGTACAGTAAAGTTTTGATTAACCGGACTAATTGTCGATAGGCATTCGGATAATCAAAAATCCGGATAATCGAATGTATAAAAAGTAATGCTGTGTATTTATTAAAAATAACAAATACATATATAGATATCAACGAAAATAATGTTTGTCAAGAAATTAAAACTTCCTTATGTATGTACATATATTTTATTAGATTACATTACATACTTATACTAAACTGCAGCATTGATCATGCAAAAATTCGAATTATAGGTATTATATGCACATACATATAAATTGGTCGCGGTTAGGAGTCCGGATAATCGCGAATCCGTATGACCGAAGGTGGGATAAACAAGATTCTACTGTATAAGCAAATTATTAGACTGAAGAAATTTATTGACTTAATGATTAAAAACAACTTTGTGAAAAATCTTGAGCGTTGCCATTAATTAACTTTTAGGTAAATATTTTTATAATTTTGTCGATATAGTTCGAGTGTTGTGGATTCTTGGTATTAATATACAGTAGAACCTCGATTATCCGGACCTCGGTTATACGGATTCGCGATTATCCGGACATAATCGCGTCGGAACTTGCATATTCTGATGTGCCTGTATACATTAAAACATTCTCTGTTTTGACGTGCATATATACATTTTTGAAGGGTGGTGTTATCCCTTAAAGATAAAATAAATATTATAGAATCATTAAAAAAGGCGAAACCGGTGAAACCGGAAACTGATAGGTATGGTGTAGTGTAGATACATCCACTATAAGCGATATTAAAGAATGCCGCTTCAATTTTGTCGTACACTTGCAAGTTAGATAGTGAAGAGGGGAGTGAAAATCGGAAAATGGTGAGGAGACCGAAAAATGAACTCTTAGAAGAAGCTCTATATTGTTGGTTTTTACAAAAACGATCAACAAATTATTTGTAAGCAACTTTTCTTCTTCATTGATACTTTACGTACCACCTGAATATTTTACCTCATGATTAATATAATATGTATAATGTAATCTAAGAAAATATGTAAATGTTAATTTTCTAATAAACATCGATTTTTGTTGATATCTATGTATGCATTTGTTATTTTTGATAAACAAAACATTATTCTTCATAATTTGGATTATCCGGATTTTCGATTATCCGGATGCCTATCGACAACAATTAGTCCGGATAATCGAGGTTCTACTGTAGTTGGAAATTACATAGATTATTTGAAAATAATAATAGTAATGATATCTTAACGAGATACTTTTTTATTTGTATAATTTCTCATAAAAATGGATTCTTACAAGACCAATAATAAGTCTCAGCGTGATTATTCTAACTACACATAGCGCACATTTGGGTGGAAATCCAATTACGACAACAAATCTAATAAGAATGCTATTGACTTAGATGAAACACGTTTACATTGAACTCACTACGATATAAATAGTCAAAAATGTTTTTTATCTATAGGGTGTCAACAAATATTTTGCTAAATGTCCTAAGTGTGATTCAGTCTTACTAAATGCTAAACGGCATAATGGAATCAGCTGTACTTGTATTTTGATACAAATAAAAAACCATAATTCATAAGACTTTCATAAATAATACGTAGTTTTTAAAAAAAGCAAGAACAAAAGTAGATGTTATTTTGGGAATGTAATTTATTTCTAAAACCAATAAAGTAATGCAATATTGTAAAATTAGAATGTTTCTATATTTTTTATCATTCACTTCTAGTTCAACAATCAGATTACTTTATTGAAATCTATAGTTTCTATAATGGAAAACAATTATTGATGTAATTTACTCTTCGTCAAAATTTGGAATTGCGGAACTTCATAAAATTCGATAATATATTACTGTATATTGCTATAATTTTATTTTTATTTTCATAGTTAGAAAAAAAGAACATTGTTATTATTCTTCTGCATTTATTTTCTTTTTGATAGATTTTGTATACAGCCCAGTGCTAGACGTGAAAATATTATTTGCAAGACGTGATAATATTATACATATCCAATTAATTTTTTTATTGTTAAAATGCAAATATTAGCAAACAAAACACACAATGCAAGTACAACTTCTTTTTAAATTAACAATTAACTAACTTAATTCAATAAAATACAGCACTCAAATATTATAACGCAGTAATAATCTATGTAATATCCAGCTATATCAATACTAAGAATCTACAAAATTCCAACTGTATTGACAAAATTATAAAAATGTTTACCTAATAGTTAATTAATAGCAACGCTCAAGATTTTTAACAAAGTTGTTTTGAATCATTAAGTCAATAAATGTCTTCAGTCTAATAATTTCTTTTTCTTGCTTTTTTTCTCTTTCTCATCATTAGATGTAAATGTTAAATTATTTGAGTAATACAATTTAAACAATTGAAGGCAATTATTATTTAGCAATATTCTATTACAACATCTTTCACTAGGTATTTAAACATTTTACAAATATATATTTCTATTTAATAGTATTAGCACCTCTCTCTAAAGGTTTTCAAATGCTTAAATTATAACTTCAGTGCAGAAATCATTAGATAAACCATAAAACCATAGATATGTATTAATAAAAAAATAACTGTTCAATATAGGAGTAACATAGAAACAGAATAGAATAGAAATCATATTATATTCGAATTAAATAGGTCTTGTGAGAATAGATTCTATTAGATATTTTAAAAACAAACGGTATCTTGTTAAGATATTGATTTTTTCGAACAATCTACATAGATTTCGAACTATATCAGTACCATGTATGATCTTCATGAACAATTTTTTACACAAAAGAATTGTATTTTAGTTCAGCACATGGAATAAACTTTTCCTGTACAAAGTCATGTTAAAACCAACATAGCCAACGACGCGCAAATCCAACATAGCCATAATTCAAAGGTTTTTGAAAGGTTTGAAAGAAATTATAAACGCACTCAAGTATATCCTAAATTAGTTGGTTCATACAGATTCGAACATGAACACATTTAAGATAGAAATTGAAAAATTCAGTCTGAGATACAAGGATAGAATACAGAATCACCCAAACATCATGGCCAAAATATAATAAAAAACATGACATCGAACGGCTCAGAAGAAAACGGCCCCTTTTTGATATCCTTTAGCAATCCCATAATATGTACAATTACTCGTAGGCTTTATTTAATTTTTTCACATCAGGATTACATCTATAAGCTAAACATAACCAACATCCAATCGGATCACCACTGGGTGACCTTTCGACCTTCTCTCCTTATTTAATAAACCATTAAAATTACTAAATGCTTTTAGATTGTAATTCACAAATGTAAATAAAAAAAGATTTGTATTTATAAATTCTGTTTATTTGCAATGTATGTAGTCTATGTAGTATGTAATACATCTAAAAGCAATTACTTATATTTTGTTTCAAATAGTAAAGAATAACAATAACTGGTATATTTTGATTAGCTTTGCATAGCCCGATAATATTTAAAATACATGTAATGATAATAGTTATTAAAAAATCTTGTTTAAAACTTCGTAATGAATGTACTGTGTATATACTTTTGTGTAACGTTATGTGTATGAAATCGATTTTCTTAAGTCTGTTTGTCATAACTACTAATAATTCAAATTTTGATAATTTTAATAAAACATAAGGATGCACAATGACAAACTATTTTCACGATCTGCATACATAATATTTTATATTATGCATACTCAAAGCATCAATACACCAAAGAAACCTTTGTAGATTTATTCATACTATTTATTTTTATTAAAATATAGCATTTATTTAATAACCCACCTGATTCGAGTGATTTGATTTGTGGCCCTTCCTCGCCCATTGTTGCGCTTTAATTTCTTCCCAGAACTGTCAAATTCAAACCACTCAAAACGTAATAATATCACAAATATTGTTTACACCACTTTATCCCAGGTATATGGCACTGTGAATTGTGATATTGTTTGTAAATACTGTTTTTACAGAATGACAATGATTCAAAGCAAATAATACTTTCCGTCGTAGTAATTTTCCGGCTATGATTCAGAAATATATCCTGAAGAACTGGAATCAATATCGACGCGCATCCGCGGCATCCGCTCGAAGCGAGCGCATCTAGCGGCAAATTTTTGCATCAAATGGCGGCAAATTCAGGATGTACATTCTGAACTTATTTTTTTCAGTTCAGAATCATATTAATTTTCCCAAAAATCCACCTAATGAACATAAACTGTTAGTAATATGGGCAGTATCATAAACATTATAACAAATACATACATTTACAATAATATCAATTTTTTTCGAATATTTTTTACAGTAGGTTGAAATTTGAAGCAATTTCCAAAAAAGCATAGCCGGTTGATTTTAGTGTCGTTATAATTAATTAGCTTTTTTACAGTTTCTTTTATCATTCCACTGAAAAGTGTAATATATCTTTATATATAAAAAAAGATTATATGATAAAGAAGGGCAAAAACTGCTTTGAAAATCGACCGACGTTTCAATACGGACGGACAAATATAAGCTGCCGAGTGCCTCAGAGGGTCAGCCGAGTGGGAAGATCATTAAGAAAAATAATACAAATTATATCAATAAACTTACGTTTCGTACATGACACAGATTTTTCATTTGTTTCATTATTTTCACTATAATTATTTAAATAATTATTTACTGGAGACGTGTATGTGACGTACGCATACAATCAAAGACGCTCATGCGACACGACGACCAATCACAATCGACCCGTATAGAAATGACTCGAGCGTAACGCTCTTCCGTTGCATTTTCACATATTTACAGTCTAGTCGCGCATAAAGAAGTTTTACTTAAAAAATTTGGTAATTCAGAAAACTGTAAAAAAATTAAACATGTGAGTAATTTGTAAAAAAATATTGAAATAGTCATAATTTTGAAATAAAAATAATATAGATTAATTTTCTTTATTAATTAATTAAATAATATGAGTAATAAGATTATCACTTGATCAAATTTATGCAAACACTATGAGAACACTTTCCATTGAAAATATAAAGAAATACCTGAAGAAGTCGTAATTCTGCAATTTACTTATAAATAATAAAATAAATTTATATAATGTTTCATAAAAAAATATTGAAATCGTTATACTTTTAAATTAAAAATAAAAATTATATGTGTAATTTTTCATATTAATCGTAGGTTTATGTGATGTAATATATAATGCTATATAATATAAAGATTACAATTACGTACCAGTAACTTAAGCTCCAGCAATAAATTTTGTGAGGTTTGTATTTAGTATTAATTTCTGGAGATCATAGATAAGTTTTTTTTCAAATTCACTATTCTATTAATATACTAAATTTCACAAATAGTCGAAAAGCAATACTATTTATTTAGTTACTATTACAAATAACGCTTGCCTAAGGATCAGAAACACATATAAATTATATTTCTATCAATGCAATTTATTGTAATTTACTATCACCAACATCGACTACATTTAAATCTTATTTTGATAAGCAAGCAAGCAAAAGCTAGCGAGAAAATTGCCATTTTTTAAAATTTCATTACATTCAACAATTTTGTTGAGAAATTGCTACTGAAAATCCACAAAAATTTAATACGCCACTGAAATAAAATTCCACATGTTTGCAAATTCATTAAGCTTGATGTTTATGTTTTTATTATAATTATTATAAATAAGTTAAAACAAGACTTTATATATATTATGTAACATAATGATTTACAACAATTTTATAATATTATGTATTGATCAATAATTGACAGAAAATTAATACACGTTGATTTTAATCTATAAATTTCGTATAAAATCAGTACGAAAAATATTCATTAGACAAAACGGATGGTCATTATTTGTTATATGTAAACTACACACTGCCCCGGATTTCAGTGGCTATAGGTTGACAAACATAGCCAATTTAAATGAATTATATTTCAAAGAAAAAGAATGATTGATAATATTTAATAACCAGCCAATTCGGCGAATGTAGAGTCCATTTCGTCGGCCAAGCTCTTGTATCTGTCTTTGTTGATGCCCAATTCGTCTAGAAAATGAAATACAATAATTAGATAATTAATTCACATTAATAGATTTTATAGCAAAAAAAAATAAATTCAAACAGCATTTATGAGGTGTTAGAAACTCATTCTCAATGTGTATATTGAATGTAGAGTACCTAAACAAAATCATGTTTCATAAAAATTGTAAAAATCGTACTGCATTATTAAGTAGTTGACTTACGACATTTCAATAAAAAATGCCATAATTTACTTGTATAAAAATTTGAAATATATGAATGTATATTACAGGTCATCTGTTATATAGAGATAAGTATGTGATATATTAATAAATTCTGTGTTTTATTATTTTGGCTATGCACATTTAGTGGTAACTTATCCAATATTTTTTGGCACCACACGTCTTAGCAGAGTTCATTAAACGACGCCAAGACCAAATAATAATGATATTCTATATATTTTGTGTTAACTATTAAAATCAATTTGATGCCTTGATATAATCATGGAAACCATCAGTGATACCCCGCATTACGTACTTAATTCGTCCCGGAGAAAGTTCGTTGTGCAAAAAGTTCACTATGCAAAATGCGTTTTTCCATACAAATACGTGGAAATAAAATTAATTCGTTCTGTAGTTTGAAATGTAGTCATAGAAAATAAGATATATTTTACATATTATTAAGACATTTAAAAAAATAGTACTGATTTACAAAATAAGTAATTATCAGAGTGGTACTGCTTTTTTTGTGACCTTTTAGCTTTTAAAAAAAATGTAGATAGTTTTTTTCTAAAAGTATATTTTCACCGCGGAGCAATAATTTCCAAGATCCACTTTTTGAATTAATTTTGAGCAACATACGTTTTTTGACTACAAATGGCAACGCTTTAGTATGTTGTGTGAAGCAAAATTATGCGCAACTGTTCTTGATATACTATAAAGTTATCCTTCAAGACCTTTCATCCACTTCAAAAATTTTTTTTTTCACGAAAATTATTCTTTCACATTATACAGAAGTACTACCATAATAAACCGGATAATTGAATATTATGTTTTTTTCGATTGACGAAATGAAGTTACTAATATTAGGTAATAAAAGAAAAAACGAACACTAATATCGGCATTTCATTTGCGACATTTTTTCCTTAAATTTCTCAAGTAAAACAATTATATTCACGATCGTTTAAATTTGACACCTCTAAATTTCCAAAAGTCATATCTAGTAGAAAAAAAGAAACAACTATTTCTGAAGAAATTTAATAGCTGCGTTAGAGCTCATGTCCGATGCATTTTCATTTTCAAATATGTATCTACTCAATGTTTTTCTGAAATTAAGGTGATATAAGTCCCGAATCAGTCGAGAACAAATCTCGGATTTACACCTTGCGCCCCGGATTTATGTAAAAGCAATATTTGTTCCGGATTCAGGTTTTTCGTTCCGGATTGTCCCAAATTATTGCAAATAAATGAAAAAAAACCTTCTAAAAAGGATAAATTTGTGTAGGTCTTTCAATATAAAAAAAATGTTTTCAGTGATTCTGATTACTAAATAGTAGGGGCTGTAGAGGCTTAAAAAATCTATTTTTTTTTTTGCAAAGATATCTTCAAAAACTAGCCAAGAATATATATCTTTCGGTTATTCATTTTTTCGATTTTATTTAATTGGCGGGAAATAGAAAAAAACTGAACGTCCTATCAAAACAAGACAGAATTGATTGCATTCAGTATTAAATTCTCTTCTAGTTGAACCTAAAAAACCTTAAAAAAATGTTATATTTAACCCAATTTTAAACAATCTAAAATGATTTTTTTTATCAAAGAACTTGATTTTCTTTTTAAGTTGTGTAAAATTGGTGAATTTCTCTTTTTTCCTGGATTTTTTAGGTTTAACTGGAATCTATACTACTGAAAATATCAATTGTTTTTTTTTTGTTTCGAATGGAAATTGTGACCTGTATCTTTTGCGTCAAACGACACATGCACGCATGTGGCGCCTAAAAATTTCTCAAAAAAGCTATTTTTTAAAGCCTCCAAAGCAGACTTCCCCCTTAAGTTATACAACTGAAGGCCCTGCTACAATTTTTCGTCTCGGATTTGAATTAAAATAGTATGATCACCTTATGATATATCAATCCTGAAGTGCATGTTGATTATGGACTTAACTTAATAAACTAATAAATATTAATATAAAATTAGAAGTCAAGCAACCATAATTCAAGCAAAAGTGTGTTATTAAATACATCTACAAGCATTAGTATGTTTCATCTACTGTATTAACAATAACACCATGTGAGTGTTGGTAGAAAGGAGTTTACTGTGGAAATAGTGGACGATTTAATTGAATTTTGTAGTGTTCTCTGTTTCGTGTGATCCATGGGACATAGAATTAGCAATCTACTATTATTATCAGCAGAGATACCTTTGCATTACGACATTGCGGAGCGATGCTTTAATCGGCCGAGCAGCTGTAGCTTTTGTTATTTAGTAAACACAATATCGATTGCAAAGAACACATTTGACGATACATTAGAGGAGGATAATTTGATGAAAAAATGGAGAGAAGAATAAAACTACCAGTCCAAGAATTAGCAAAAATCTCAGAGATAGTAACGGATATAAGTAAATATAGAAGGCTATGTCATTCAAATTTGAAAAGTTATTAATCTTGCATAGTTTACTTGCAATCTTGCTTGAACTGGCTAAAGAAAATTTACAATTTTGAAATACAAATGATGAATTTAAAATTGTAAATCGTTCTCTGACTGACGTTTGAAAGCAAAATTGAAGACAAAGTAAGATATAAATAAAATTGAAATGACATGAAAAAAAATTAATAATGACCGAAATATGTTACCGGAGAAACAAAATTTTATTTCCAATGAATTAGATTCGAAGATCGAATTTATGATATTTCGAAAGAATTTTTTAAGTGAAAGAATGAAAAAGATGTAGGTTTTGGTTGCAGATGAGGTCTTTTGGAAAGGTAGAGAAAGGAGGCTTTTGTTAGTATCCAGTAAGCTCGGCGAAAGTTTGATCGAGATCTGCGCAGATCGATTTGTATTTCTCTTTCTCGTGGAATAGTTCGTCTGGAAAGATAGCACACAAATCTCTAAAAGCACGAACAAGGACAAACGACATGGAATCATATGTGTATCGACAGAAATAATTAATTTTAATAATATTTGCTTTAAGATCATCATTTTTCAGCCCAGACGATAGCAAAATTATAACAGGTTCAAAAGCCAATAAGAAGATGATGATGGGATACGATTTCGAAACGCCTACGTCTAAGTTTCATATATTATTTGAGATATTTTGATAGTACACTTAAGAACATTTGATGTTAAAATTTTTTTCATATTGCAATATATTTATTCAAACAATTAAGAAAAACGTTAACATTTAGGATATTTAGGATATTGCAGAGATCTATTTCACAACTAAATGAATTAAATTGTTTTAAAATTTTGCCATGTTATTTCAGACGTATTGATGGTAGAATTTAGAAAATTTGTAGATTTAATTCAAACGATTCATTTAAATATTAACATTCATATTACAAATGATATTATAAAATTTTTAAATATATTCCAACTATAACAGTTAATATCATAATGAGATCAAATTTCAGAACTACGCGAACTAAATTAGATTCTAATTTTGTTATGTTATTTGAGAAGTTTAGAAGATTTGTAGATTAAGGTTCTCTTATATTGTAATATATTAGATATAATAGCAATTAAAAATATATAATATTAATATTTGTATTAAGATAATAAAATGAAAATAAAACAGATATTACAAATATAATTTTTAATATTACCTATAATGATGAGTTACGATTTTGAAACTACGTCCAAAGAAAATTGAATAAAATTTTGATATGTTATTTGAGATATTCTGATAGTAGAATTTACATTTTTTTAGTTAAAACTTCTCTTATGCATTACTATGCGTTATTATAATATTTAGGAAAAATGTGATTTTAACATTCGTATTGTTACAGCTTTTCCTTACAATTATAATTTCTTTAACATAATGATGAGATACCATATACGATTTCAAAATTTTGTCCGAAACGAGAATTACATGAAATACTAATTTTGCTATGTTATTTGAGAAAATTTGATAATAGAGTTGAAAAAACTTGTAGTTGAAAGTTCTCTTATATTGCAATATACTTAATACAACAAGTTATAAAAAATTAACATTCTTATTGCGGATTTTATAATAAAAATAAAACAGATATTCCAAATACAACTTTTGATATCGATTTCGAAACTCTAACGAAAACTAAATGAAATTCTATTATTATCCACTTATATGAGAAATTTTGATGATAGATTTTAGAAATTTTTTAGTTAAAAGTTATCTCTTATTGTAAAATATTTATTAATACAATTAAAAAAAAGTTTATATAAAAAAGCAGATATTTCAACTATAGTATTAAAAAATAAAACACTAATTTTGCAATGTAATTCTAAAAGTTTTGATAGTAGAATCAGAGAATAATATATTTATTGCACCAATTAAGAAAAATGTGATATTGGCGTTCGTACTGCAAAAAATATATCATATTAAAAATAAAACAGATATTTCAAATATAACTTTTTATATCATGTTAATGAGATATAATTTCTAAACTATCTCTAAGAATTAAATTATATTCTGATATTTTTAGAAAAAAAATGAGCAATTTTTATAGCAGAATATAGAAAATTTGTACTTAAAAGTTCTCTTATATTGCAATACATGAGAGATATGAGAGGTAAATATATTACCAATTTTATATGATTATATCAAATATAATTACATTTTATATAAGAAACGAAGAAAATAAATTATTAATAAATAAATTTTATTGTCAGGGAGATGCAATAATAATTATTCGATTTAAAGGAAGTGTAATTATACGAATAAGATTATTAATATATATTTAATTAATATATTTAATATATTTCAACAACTAATATATATTAATAAATATTTAATATATATTTAATATGTAATTACGTATTACAATACGAAATTGTTTCTGGAAATTTTAAATTGTTGGTTTTGAATTTAGAAATACAATCATATAAAAAAAAGTTTTGTCATATGTAATTTTCATACTGAATGAAATTGGTATACAAAGTAATTAACAACTTCATTGGTAAACGGTATATTATTACGCTTAGGAGGAAAAGCTTGAATATCTAAACATGTATAATTAAATGGATCAATTTTTTTAGATACAAAAATCGTTTGGCATAAAATGCATTTGTAACGAAGCATACTAATAAGGTGTCGTCCATTAATCACGTGAGCGAGTTTTTGAGGATTTTTGGATTCCCCCTCCCCCTTGGGAATACATGGTGATATTCAAAATTACCACCCCTCCCTCACCAAACATCACGTGTATTTATAGTTACGTGAAAAAACTGTGAAATTTTTTATTCTTTTTTAAAAATGTTTGATTCTTTTCATAAAAATCAGTTAAAAAATAAATACCCGTGATATCTTACTCCCAACGTGATTTTTCGTGATTTTTTGTCTAACCCCCCTTTCCCATAAAAACCTCACATGATTAACGGACGCCCCCTAAATGGTAATATGAATGACTGGACAAACTTCTTAAAAAACGCGAAAGTGACGTCCAAAAATGAAATTTACTATTCAGGTAACGACCACGAAAGATGTTGAGTGAAATTTGAGATGTTCGGCTATCCGGGCGCATATGATGCGAGCGGAACTAAATTTACATCGAACCAAAATAAACTTGTTAACGATCCGCAATGTCGGCTGGGCCGACGTAGTTTCGTAACGGTTGCGAATACAAATATATATTATATTAAGAGACCAGAAGCCGAAACAAAACACACGATACACGAATAATGATTCCATGACACATTTTACATAACTACTATAAGCATAGAACTAACATTCAAAGCTTACCAAATGCAAAAGGAAACAGAAAATTCTACAACTGCGCTATGTGGTTTTGCAGAATACGTTTTCGTATCTCACCGTGAGAGATATATGACACTAGTTGGGTGGATTTATTTTTAAGAACTGTGTCACACCTAAATATATAATATTGTCCAACCACCGTTTCACGCGCATTCCGAGATCATTTTACTTCATTAATTTCAAATGTCAGAGCTTTATGTTTGAGAAATGACGGTAGACACTTAAGTAATTGCTTAGCAAAATTTCACCTATTCGAAAACTTACTACAAGACAGATAGTATTTAATATAAAATAGACCCATATGTCAAAATAAATTCAATTACTTCTGAAAGTTAGCAAGCAGATGTGGGTCCTCTGATTTTTTTCAGTTGAAAGTAATTTTCCTTCGTTTGTTGCTTAATTGGCATAGTTAATCCGTTAATCCGACAAATATAAAGGATGATATCGTGACGGATTAGTTCTGGTACTCACAAAGCTTTTGTATTATTTGAAAAAAATATTTTATTCAACATAAGTAACCTCTATATTTATCTATTAAAATTCATGTCTTTAAAATTATGCAACAAGTTAGAAAACAACGGTTTTATAACAGACTTCAAAATTATACAACAAATTAGAAAAGAACGGTTTTATAACGGATTAGCTCAAAAATTTACTCGCTAGCTCAAATTAGTATTCAAAATTTTTCAAAAATTATTACAATTTTTTTTGAGTAAAAAGGCTTCTTTAATCCGTCCTTCAGATCGCGGTTTTCGAATTTGTTGCATATTTCAAAGTATTGAATATTGATAACTGAATATAAAGAATTTCATGTTGAATAAAATAATTTTTCAGAATTATGTACAACAAATGTGTAATTTAGCAATTATAATGGATTTTCACATTGAACAAAAAAAAAACATTTTCAAAATAGGTACAAAAAATGTTTGAGTATCAAAGCTAATTCTTCATTAAGACCGTGGTTTTCTAATTTATTGTATAATTTTTACAATTATTAATTTTGATATACAAATGTCAAGGATTTTCAAGTTAAATAAGATATTTTTTTTTAAATTATGTACTAGAATTTTTTGAGTATCAAAGCTAATGCGTCATTAAGACCATTGTTCTCTAATTTATTATATAATTTTAAACTTATTAATTTTGATAGCCGAATATAAAGGATTTTCACAATTGAATGAAATAATTTTTCTCAATTACATATATACAAGAAATTTTTGAGTACCAGAGCTGATGCGTCATTAAAACCGTTGATTTCTAATTTGTTATATAATTAAATATTAATTATTATTAAAAAATTATTATATATATAATTAAATTAAATATAATTTTAAAGTATTGAATTTTGATAAATATTTATAAAGAATTTTCACGTTGAATAAAATATTCTTTTTAAAATAGGTACAAGAAATTTTTGAGTAACAAAGCTAATTCGTCATTAAGACCGTTATTTTTAATAAGTAACGAGTAACTAATTATAAAGGATTTTCATGTTGACTAAAAATTTTTTTCAAAATTATGCACAAGAAATTTTTCAGTTCAAAACCTAATCCGTTATTATTACCGTTGTTTTATAATTTCTTCTTTAATTTCAGTCTTGAATATAAAAAATGTTTACTTTGAAAAAAATAATTTTTCAATATTATGTACAAGAAATTTTTGAGTACCAGAACTAATCCGTGGTTTTTTAATTTATTAAATAATTTTAAAGACATTAATTTTGATAGCCAAATATGGAGAATTTACACGTTGAATAAAATAATATTTTCACAGAATGTGCAAGAAATCTTTGAGTATCAAATGTGACCGTGGCTTTCTAATTTGTTCTTAATTTTGAAGTCCTTAATTTTGATAACTCAATATAAAGGGAATTTCACATTGAATAAGATATTTTTTTCAAATTAATATTTTAATTTCATGTAAAACTTATGCTTTTACTTGAAATTTTTGGGTTATAAAAAATTAGGATTTTGAAATAAGAAGCATACTACGTATTATATGCAAATAAATATAAACACATTGCAATGAATCGTAGCAATAAAGTCACTAAAAAAATTATTCCCGATATTCCCAATTACAAATATTAGTTTAAATGTATTGTTAACTTTAAAATACGCCTACAGTCTAAACAATTATTCAATAATTAAAATCTTCAATTTATAAAAAGATCAATGTCGATCGATTCCAACGATGAATTCATCATATAAAAGTTTCTTACAATAATATATCGCGTCTTAGCTCTATTTTTGACTTCCACATAGCGCAGAGCGCGGGATTCGAAATGTAAACACGAACAAGACATTCCGACTATTTTTAAACTTACAGTAAATATATCTCAAAAATCAGATCTATGTGACAATATAAGGGAAATCGGAACAAGAAGTAATATTGATCGGATGACTTACCTTCCAGCCTGTCGACTTCCTTTTGCAGTTTCTTGACGGTCTTTTCGGCGAACTCGGCACGAGCTTCGGCTTCCTTGTGTTTGACGGTCAAAGTCTTCAATTGGCGTTTGAATTCTTCTACTCTTTGGTTGGCCTTTTCTTCGGATACTTCTAAAGATTTCAAGGAGTTTCCTACAACCTTGGATAATATAATAAAATCAATTAATATATGTAATAAACACAAAAATCTAACAATATGCTTAAGATACATAACAGCCATATAATAAGGTGCCTTAAGGGGCATTGAATTAATATAAAAATTTATTTACACAATCGTTAGAAGATTCAGCCGAGTAAAAAAAAAAAATTTCAAGTTAAAATTATGATATGTTATGCTAAATACTATTCGAAAGATAGATTATTTTGAACTTTTAAATAGTTCTTTTCCAATCATTTCCAAAATAACTAAATTCAATTCTTTAAAATCTGCTTGTGTCTTGCTGAATTGAATTTTGCGTTGAACCTAACTCAAAGATATTTGAATAGGATTTAGCTATTGAACTTATTTTTGTAAAAAATAGTGTTAATTATAAAGAGATGATGCATATAATGGTTTACAGTACGATAACCAAGTTCTCTAAAGAATCACCTGCAAACTTTGTCTACCAAATCTTATGTAATATTTACATTGTTGGCTAAGATTTGAGATCCTGTTCGTTAATGATGTAGCGCAAACAATTCACGTGCCAAAATACAAATTTAAATGATTCGGAACATAGCTATATAGCTCTACAAAGGTCCATTATTTTTAAAAATAGAATTTAAATTAAATATAGATTTATCAGATGAGTACAGTTCAAGAACCTATATAAATGGCTCTATTAGAGTTCTAAATAAAAATAATTAGAATTAGAAATTTATTATTTTTTTAATATTTTGATTAATTTCTCTTTAATAAATAATTTTAATACGCTTTCAGTACAGAATTAGTACCGGCTATCATGAGCTTATTTAAAATTCAAAATTTAAAATGAATCTAATTTTTATCTATTATTAATTTCTAATAAGTGTTTTTCTATTTTATTGAAACAACATTTAACACTAAATCAGTAATTATAATTGTTAAATAAAAAAATTAAATAGCAGTCAAAGACATAACTCTGTGACCACCCATAAAATACCTTCAATTCTTCTTCCAACTCCATGATCTTGCTGTCACCTCCCTTAACACGGTCTTCAGCTACTTCAAGTTCATCTTCAACGAAGGCCAACTTGCGTGAAACTTCATCAGATTTACCATCAGCATCTTCAGCCAAGAGACGTGCTTCCTTCAATTGGTTGGTCAATTGGTCCATTCGCTCTTCATCTTGTTGTGAGCGGTTCTCCAATACTTTGCACATACTGAAAATAGAAAAAATAACAATGAATACAATAAAAAATACATTTTTTTAATAGTTTTGATATATCAACATTTATATAAAAATATGTCGGGTTTTCCTTCTGACGATATAACTCCAGAACGCACGAACCGATTTCGACAGTTTTGCATTTGTTGGAAATGACTCGGGCTCCGCAAGGTTTATAGCTAAGAAAATTAGGGGTGCATGGCATCGTGCCCCAATGCAAATTGCTGGAACTTCACGCACCGTAATTAAAAATTCGAGTAATGACATTTGTGAGAATTATCAGAATTATGCTTGGTTAAGTCAACGAGCAATTTTTGCCGCAAAGAATAATGATGTACACGCACTGAATTTCACCATTCAATCAAAAATTGCTGGCGATTTGGTGACATACCAATGTTTCCGACTGGTCTTCCGTTTGACTTCAAACGATTGTAATTTCCAGTTCGTCTTGCGTTTGCAATAACAAGTCACAAGGCCAATCGCTTAGTGTTTGCGGGATAAATTTCAAATAGATTATTTATAAAATCATTGTTTTGCACATGGGCAGTTATACGTTGCCTATTCACGAGTTGGAAAACCATCCGCTTTGTTTGTGTTAACGTCAGACCAAAAAAAAAAAATGTGGTTTACCAAAGAGCACTTCAATGAAACGGATAATTGCGGATTCACTTTCATTTACTTAGAGAAGTTCAACTAAAAACACTTCATTTTTGTAATCGAAATAAATTCATTACTGTTGTATAATAAAATCAATTTTTCCCTTTTCAAATATAAAACAAACAAAAAATTTCTTTATCTTTCTCACGAAATCATCTGGTGACGAAACGGTGTTCGTCGGGTTTGCTAGTCATTTCATATAAGTTGCAGGACTGATCCAAAATAAAACTTATATTTTAAGTATCTGCATACTTAGAATATACTTATTTGTAAATCTACTATTGAAGCATAAAATTTCACATCATATAAAATCAAATCGGTTTTAGATGCGTTATATTGTGAAAATTTGTTTGTTATTTGGTTACAATTAAGTATCTGACTTTATATTTATCATTTTTATAATGTCGTCTTTGTGCATAACCTTTTTCCATTTCTCAATTTTTTTCTGCATTGACTTGAACTCTACCAGAACGCAATTCAATCACTTGATTCTATTTTTTATTAGAAATTTTGATAGTACTAATTTTAAATAATAATTAGTAATAGAAAATCAGACTGTATATGCATATTCAGAATATGTGCACAAACACATCAACAAGAAATCATCTTACTATTGAGTTAATTTATGTATAAGTGCTTAATGAAGTTAAATTATTAGAAATTTAAAGTAAATTCAAGAAAAATGATTTAATGAAAATAAAATGCTTTATAAAAAAATTATAAATGAGATATTAAAAATAGGAAGTTTTATAATGAGCAAAAGAAAATTCAAGCAAATATAGAGATATTAATTATTAATTATACATCTACTGATAAAAGTTCAAGAACGAGTAAACAATGTGTTTATTCATTTTGGTTAATATGAAGTGATTAATATCTTCATTTATAATTATTTTATTACCGGTTGTTTTCATCGGCAGCTTGTGTGGCTTCAAGCAATTTGGTGGTAGCGCTTCCGGCACGTTCTTCAGATTTTTCCAAATCTTCTTCAATTTGTTGCACCTTCCTGTTGAGTGCAGCCACTTCAGACTCGGTGGCGGTCAAGGTCTTTTCTTTCTCTTCGAGATCCTTATTGGCTTGCTCCAAGTTGTTCTTGTTCATGGCCAAGTCAGCTTCGACTTGTCCGAGTTTCTTGATCAGTTCACGAACCTCCTCGTTTACCTAGAGAGAAATATCTATTAGAACATATAAGAAAACATATGATGCAATGGTTCTAATGGAAATTTAAAAATAAAATTTAACTTTGTTCGTACATCAAATTCTGAAAGAACTATATTTATTCATAGTCCAGTCATTTATGCTTAAATAAGGTAAGAATCTCGGAATTCGAGATGACCAGCTGTAAGTACTTGTATATTGACACCCTAAAGTTGTCTCAAAACCTACATATGGTAGGATGTCAATACCTATGTAGGTTTTGAGACAACTTTAGAGTGTCTATATACAAGTATTTACAGACTCACAGCTGGGTATCTCGAATTCCGAGGTGAACTTACTATAATGACTGGACTATCAGTATGAAGTTTTTTTTTAATATTATTATTTCCACAGCAATCAGAAATCTTACTTTTATTAATGTTCTATAAGCTGTTTATGTGTATGACTTATGACCTAGGGTATTGATATGAGAAGCAACCCATCGGTTCATCATTCTCCTATATGTGGTTTTTTTTTATATTAGCTCTTATGTCTAATAGTGTGCATATGATTGTATGATGCAACTATGTCCACGAAGGACGATTTCCACTTGGAATTATATTGTGATCTATAACCCCAAGTGGAAATTTGACATCAAAGTTGCCTGATGTCAGGCTTGGCGGTAGCGGCCACCGCTAGCCCATCAGTATGAAGTACATCATTGTTTTACTAATTAATTCAACTTCTATTTTGCAGTTTCAGATATTTATCATATGTACTATTTTATTACTAGTAGATACGTCGCTGTTTGTATCTACTAATATTTTTCACGCAAGTTGGCCATCTAATCAAAATGTACTCTTTTTTCTAGATATTATTCAAAGTCTTCTGGGTATGATTCGATATGGGTTTGTATAAAAAGATTGCAGAATTAAGTTAAAATCAGAACAAATTTATTTATTTCACAGCATGTGAAAGAATTTGCTCCATAATCATATAAAATAAAAATCTCAACTAATTTGCTTAGATGGCCTTGATCATAGGTAAGGAAAGCCCTTGGTAATCTCAAATGATTGAAGTGATTTAGAAGTATTTTCTAAGTATATTTTTAAATTTACCTTTTCTGCTCTCAAGTTGGCATCTTTAGCTTGTTGCTCGCAGGTGTCAGCTTTATCCATAGCATTATCCTTCTCAAGCTTCATCGCTTGCATCTTCTTCTTGATCGCGTCCATTTTGGAGGTTTGTGTTTTTTGCGACTACGGAGGAAGAGACTCTGGCTGCAAAAATAATAATAAAATCAATAATGAATTTTTTTTATATTAAAAAAATTATCAATTAAATAAATCTTTTTTTATATTATTTTTAATTTATTAAATAGCACATAAAAACAATTGTAGATTATTGAGTTGAATTTGGAGAAATTTAATAAAATTGCATAGTTAAATGTCGTAATTGAATATAAACAATTTGCAAATTGTTTGAATTTAGTTAAGAATAAAATTTAAATACTATAACAAAAATTGCAAGAAAAATTATATTTAAGTGAATGTAGGTTGGAATCATCGAGAGACTACATCAGACTGAAGTCAATGCTTTGGTCAACTACATAAAAGGTAATTCAAATAACAAGGTGTAATCATTCAAAAACCAAGATTATAAAATAATTCTAAAATATTTACATTAAATATGGACGTTTGATTAAATTGATTGTATGACTCAAAAAAACATAATAATTGTTTAAAACCATGATTATAGGAAATCTATTATACGATATTCCAATAGACGATGATATCACTTAAATTTAGAAATATTTCATAAATAATTGAATGTAAGGAAGTATTTTATCATTGTTTTATTAATGGTGTTTTATCAAAGGCATGTGTTTAAGTATGTTTAAATATAAACGAAATAGTTTCACAAACAGAACGGGTACGAATTTGTATGTGTGTCCGCATCTGTAATATTAAACCGGCGCGAGCGGTTGCGCGGATGAATAAGTTTAATAGAAAATGCGTAGGTCCAGCTTAAGTCCCGAAATAGCTGCTACCAAGTATAGCAACGGGCGGGATTCGTGAACTAGAAAGCGTAACAAAACAATATCTGATCAAGATATTGTCATCCTTAATAACGATGATCTTATCTGATCATCTGATTTATCAATTAATTTGTTTGAGACACACTTTTGATTACAAATTGTTTAATGCCACACGTTGAAATTTGAATCACATCATTTTGACGACCCATTTTTTTAGAACTAAATTAATTTTTTTTACTTCAGAGAAGAGGAATTTAGATTTTATAGTTGCACTAAAAAAATGATTATCATCTACACTTCAATATTTGAATCTCAGCGCACATAGATATTTTTCTTCACTCTCACTTAAATGACCAATTGCTGCAGGTTAACACTCCTTCTTTTTACAATATTTTTAAATAATTTGGAACAAAAAAAAGCTAATTTTGCATTAACAAAATCACCAGAAATATCCAACCTACCTTGCGCCTTTAAAAGACTTCGCGAGAATAGATACGCGGCAGCACTGCGAGAAGTTCAGCTTCAAGATTTTACCGAGCCTAGGCTATGGGCGTGGATATCCCTCTCAAAGATCCTGGTGAAATAAGAACCGCCTACAATTCAGATACATCCACTCACACCACTACACTAATCACTAACACCAGGCTAAAATTTACCAACACCAACAAATCAATACTACCACATTCAAATATTTTCACCAATACCACTAATTTTCTTACCAATACTTCGACTGGTCCACAAACACAAAGAAACTGCTAAACCAATACTAGAAAATTTCCGACAACCACTACTGAAACCTGGTGACTAGCATTTAAGCAGATCACAGTTGTGTTCAGAAAAGGAGCAGATGGGAGTTTTGAAGAAATTCTTTGCGAATTGGATCTGAGTAGAAGCGTCTAAAGTTAATAATATCCCAGCGTATCCCCAAATGATATTTCAGATCAAAATTTTGTTGTTCGAAAACTGACGCTATTAACAATTTTTGATCCATAATTTTTGACTGAAGCAATACATAAGTGGTCGATATAGTATTAACAACGGCGCTTTCATAATTGTTATTATTTCCTTTTAAGTATTCTATAATTAAATCGCAAAGCTTTAAAGCTTTAGGCTTTAATTAAAGCATTACTTAAAAAGAAAACAATAACAATTTTAAAAGTGCCAATTTTTAATACTATATCGACCACTTATGTATTGCTGTTCCCAACGCCAATAATTGAAGTGCAAAAATAGTTTATAATAAATTTATAAAACAGCATGTCTTAAAAGTTTCTCCCAAATCTGCAATTTTATATATTTCCAAAAAATACCAAAAGGCCAGAATTAATTATAACTTTATAGGTATTTGGTTTCAATATATATTACGTGCTTACTTTAATTATGTTTTGACGTCAATTATTCAGCTATCAACATTACCAAAAAAAAATTATGAGTATCTGTATTAAGTCATACAGAGCTCTTAAATGTAATAACTCAAGTTACAATCCAGATTAAATGCATTCTAATGAAGAAATAAAAATTTTAACTACGCAAATCCATTTCATTTGAGAGAGAAGAATAAACAATGGTAACAAAATGAGTAATATCCAAAATAAATTCAATTTATGATGTTGTTACAATGTATATGCATGCATAATTGTTTATCAGTTTCAAAATAAACTGATATCCAAACAAATCGTGACTGAATGAAGCGAATATCAGCTGCGATTATAAAATGCTTCACGAAATAAACTGTTAGCTAGAAGTTTGCTAAAAACATATTGGCTACCTCCTACACAAATACCGGAGCGGTGTATCTATTCTGGGAAACTATTACCAACGCTGTTGGCCCTGGTTTCCATGCTCAAATACTGCGGAGAGCTAAAGCGCTCGGGTTGCTGATCAGCCAACACCCACAACTCTAATTAACAATTAATTGCTAAACAAATTATTAGGCATAAATTTCAGGCTAATGAGTATGATCTCGTACCAATCAAAACGTCTAGGTAACGATACTTGTTCGTAGCAAAAGGACGAATTGGAAAGTAATTTAGCGTATAAACATAAATAATTCATCAATAACTGAATTAATTTTATTGTTTATAATACTGATAACATTTTTGGATTTATTATGCAAATTAAATTATGCCGGGCCCAAAAATTATGCAATTTCTTACAACTTGTGGAAAATCTTTCCTAAGTGCTCGCTACCATTCCATACCATCGTATGGGGGTAGCTACTATGTTACTACTATATTACTATATTGAACAGTTACAAATGGTTGTAACAAATAGTTATCCAATAAAAATAATGGAAACTAGTGGGCGCATGGCATCGTGCCTTAAGGCAATTGCTGAAACTTCCCGTACCAAAAATTATTTTTTTTTTAAAAAGATTAACATTGTTGAAAAAAATTTACTTCGAACAAATTAGATTTTTGAGAAACTATAAATTTGACAAAAAATTACTTTTTTTGAAAAAAAAATGTTTTCTTTATTTTGACATATTTTGCAAATTCTGAACATTTTTTCAAAGCAATCGTACTGCTTTAACTGCATAGAGACGATGTGTCAAAGCGCGTTAGCGCCGCGTCGCCGTCTAACGGATAAACATTGGTACGGAGCCTATAGGAATGTAAACAAAATTAACACTTATTATTAAAATCTCTGTAAAATATCTGATAATTTGATGTGCATATGTCTAATAATCATCTTTGACCGCCCAATGGCAAAGTGAAATGTTTTTTGAATTATTAAAATCTGACGCTCCGTTCTCTTAAAAACCGAGTTACCATTTTCGGCACTCTTTGCCCCGTATCTTCGAAATGGCTAGACCTGTCTTCGCCAAAAACTAATCAGCACGTCTCCTTACCAATACAAATCGAATAACACACATACACACATACATACATCCATTTTTCTAAGGTATGCCAAAATATTCAGAAACCTCTGAAACGTAAAGATATATAAAAATTTTCATTTTCGATTTTTTTGCGATTACTATAACTTGCCCTACGGGTATCCTATCGGTGATCATATTTTTAACGAACAATTTTTGTTTTTTTTTTTATTAAAATGCAATCAAAATTTAAGAGTCAAAACTCAATCAGAACTATAACAGTTGTGATGATACTTTTTAAATACGTAGCTTTGAGTCTATCTGCATATTTCATATATTTCTATTAGAAGTTTTCTTATACTGCATTTTTTAATTTGTTGCAGCAAGGCTATTTTCACTTGCAAACATATTTCCATCTACATTTTCAAGTAAAAACTGATATCACTACTACGTGATTTAAAATCAGGCTGTCCAAAGAGAGTATGATAGGTGAATTTTTGGACTGCAAAGCTTAAAGCCTTATCACAGAGATACAAAAAATTTTGGTGAATAATAAAAAATGGAAACCCAATTTTTATTAGATCAGGTTATTTTTAAAATATCTGAAATAAACAATTTTAAAAATTATTATCAATTAAAAAAATAAAAGAAGTCCAAAAATAGTGTTAAATAAAGTAAAGGTTTTTCCTTACTTTATTTTGCGTAAGCAAGTTTGTTATAAAACTTGCACGTTTGTTTTCATTATTTAATCAGCGAATCAAATTTTTATCTAGCTGCACAAACACTGGTTTCCAACCTTTTCGCACCGCGCTCCCTCCCCGTTTTTTTTTTTTTTGAAAACCATGGACTTACTGCGATGCAAGAAATTTAACAAAAGTTTGGTTACAACCTATATATTAAACTACAAATTTTCTCTAAATGTATTAATGTTAAATTGCTCAAATTGTTTCATCATAACAATTTTAGACAACCAAAAACCATAAACCATAAACCCTGTAAATAAGAATCAATAAGAGTCAAACATTTTATAAACAGTTTTTATTTCTTATCGAATTCGCAATAATTATGTTAAAATTAATTATCAACCAAATCCTTAGGTCATTAAACATCTAATTTCATAAAAAAATCTCAAAGCAAGCGTAATTACTACTTAATATTATAACGATTTTTTGTAATTTAGCATTCTGCAATTTACAATTTTTATAAAAAAAAGGTTTACTTATATCATTGAACTAGGTGTGTACAAGCACTTAAATTTCACTCTATAGCACATTATAAATAGAATGGAAGCTGACAACTGTTTTCCCATTTTTCAAAGAGGTATGTTAATTATCATTATAAATAAAGGATGGAATGTTATTATATGTTTTGTAATATTTAAATCTCTACACAGCCACTGTGTGTCTCTTATTGTGCCACACATTATTTTATCCCATAAAAGATCAGAAAATTTAATAAAAATAAACATCAAATTTAGAGGACAAGAAGCATGCAAATGAGCAATTTGAAAGAAAGTATGAAAGATAGAAATTATTGCAATGACTCTCATTAAAAGAATCGATATTAAGGCAAATAATGGCAATCAATATCCTGAAAGATCTGCGAACGTTTGGTCCATTTCATCCGCCATTGCTTTGTATTTGCTACGCTCCATTATTATTTCATCTGCAAATGTTAGTTATTGTTAGTTAAAATGTAAATAATACGAAGCATGCAATAGTTAGTATTCTAGTTATATCATAGAACTAAGTAATGCAAGTAATCCAATAAGTAAGTAGTGCAATAATCCAATAATATATTCGGTAAAAATTGCAGAACTCGTTCAAGACCCGAGTTTCTACTAATAATTAGAATTTGTGTGAGACAGGGAAAAAAACATTGTCAATTTCCGTAAATTCGAAAATAAAAGTTGACGATTTTTAAAGTAAAAAATTATTTGAACCATTCTTTAAATTGATGTATAAGGTTGTTCGGAAAGTCACTTCGTTTTTTTACCACCAAAATTTAACTATTATTTTTTTAACCTAACATCACACTTAAGGGGTTAGGGGTACTTGGAATTTTCGAAAAATCGATTTTTATTTTTTTGCATTTTCATTAAGTGTAATATCTTGAAAATGTTAACTGAAAATTTCAAGTTGATCCGATGATTACTTTTTGAGTTGTTGGACTCTTATCAGCGCGCTGACGCAAGTGGAGAGAGCTCGATACTTATGCTCAAGATTATTCTCCCTCACCTCCTAATGTTTTAAAAGCTTCTAAACCGATTTACGACGATCTCAGCAATGATAATTTACTTTCAAGATGTGTAGTTCAAGATTGAATCCATAATCAGAAAAAATTAAAAGCTTCAACGAACTAGTGTAAAAAAAATATGCCTAAAAACCGTGAATACTAGTTCTACTGTCGTACAAATTGCTGAATACATATACATAATCATTATTAATGATTATGGATACCCCAAGGACCTAAATTGTAGGTATAATTCCCATTGGTATGCTGAAAAATTGGATGCTGCACGTGTGAAAGTGGCAGATCAGCGCGCCAACGAGAACACTTGGGAGGCCAGAATGCTTCGTAGGCAACAGCAAATGGAAATTTAGGAAACTTGCACAATGACTGCTGAACCAGAAATAGATCACTCGGTTTAAGTAATTCAATAATTCGAATTTCTGTACATAAATCCAATGTGAAACTTTAAACGTGTTTTTCTCAAAACTATGTTTTCTAAACCGGTGACCACTGTAACTCAAAAACTGCTTAGTAAATTTTAATGAAATTTATACCGCTTTTATAATACATAATAAACTCGGGCCTGATTCTCCAGATCTACCATCATCGGACCAATATTTGACGGGCCATTAAAAAAATTTTTAGGCGGTAAAACCTCTACCCCAAATCACCATGTCAAAAAGCGCTTTGATCAGTTTTGGAATAATACAAAAGATGTTCGATCAAAACTGCCATACATAATTTATTAAAGTAATTGTTTATTGTACGAAAACTACGTGCCAAAATGTCTATAAAAAACGAAGTTACTTTCCAATATTATGTTAATTAACATAATGAACATTCGTTAGAAAATTGAACGCACCATCACTACCACCAATACCACCATCAATTTAAAAGTAAAGTAGGTTCAATTTATGAAATAGCAAGTAGTAAAATGCATACACCATCACCACCACCATTAATTTAAAGTAGTTGAGATAAAAGTAGTAAAACAAAATTTGTACTTTGCAACAAATTCAGTTACTCTTTCCCTATGAAATATTTTAATCACTTCATACCAAAATCGTTGTATTTAAATTGCAAATAATATACTTAATAATAAAACCAATTCCATAAGAACACTAATATATAGGTTGAAACGATATAAAACAATTACCAGAATGATAATAGAATATGCTAAAATACATTCACATCAAAATGCACTACATTCACAACCAAGAAATAATAAAACTCAATTAAAGAAATAATTTAAATAAATTGTAATTACATATTACATATACAAATGTATGTGTGAGAAAGTACATCAATAAAATATTAATATTAAAGGATTTTACATAGCGTAAGAAACATAAAATGATTCTTTAAATTTAATATGTGCACATGTTTTGAATAATAATTATTTATTTCCGCCTGAATTAAATAATACATATGTATACAATGATGTTGGGCTGCATAAATAGATGTAAGGCGCCCATCTGGCGTTGAGCACTTGTTGGAATCTATAATGGAATTAGAAAAATATAAATTAAATATAGAGTCCTGAAAAATAAAACTGTTAATGGGATTAAATTCACGCAAAATGCAGGATGTTATACAAAACATACCAGTAGGTCAGTAAAAAGTTTAGTAAGGATTTGATGGTGTTTGAAACGTTTTTGCAAACCATGGAGCAAATTGCTACCATGGAGAATTATTAGCATTATTATTGTTGCAAAGGATAATATTATTTATTCAATAACATTATCTATCATTAATTGATCAAATAGGCACCAGAGCCAATAAAAAGCATCAAATAAATATTTTGAAGTAAAGATACAAAAAAGACTTAAATTAATAGGATACTGATGTTTGCTCGATTAAACTTGAAATATTGATAAACCCAGGTAGAGAACTAAAAAAAGCAGTTTACTCGTTAATGGTACTTTTTAACATTGCATTGCAACCTATAATCGCAAAAAATCTCTATATTCGTGTTCATAATTAGAAAGTGAAGATAAATATTGGATATTTTTAATAAATATTGATTCTAAGTGAAAACAAGTCCCTCTTTTTAGTAAATTTTTCTAGTTAGCCCTATGCATATCAAATAAAGGATAGTACTACGATTCAAGTCTTCAAACAGGACAACAAGAAGAATGAACATCTTCACTATTTTGATCAGTATTTCAAACTATCAAATCAGTATTTCAAACTATCGAATCTTAGCGACTTTCTATAGAAAAAAAAAGTTTCTTGTCAATGATTCCTTATTAAGATGTCCTGTTATAATTGTTCTGTTTTTGTATGACTCTATATAAAAATTTGAAACTGCAAGTAGGCATGCTGCAAAATGTTTTATATATTAAAACTAATTGTAAGCCAATACTGAATCTGCAACACGTTTTAGTGTTAAATATTGACCTAGATAAAAAAAATTATCTTATTAGTAAAACAAACAATCAAGGATGAGTTAAAATTAGTATTTCAGACAACAGGAACATTCAACACACGATGTGTACCTAATAGAACCTGTAGAGATTCTAAAATAGTAGTTTGATGATTTTGCTAAGTATAAGTTTATTCCTTGAGAATAAGTTCCACGAAGGCTGTGTCCAAATCGTCTCCAATTTCCCTGTATTTCTCCTTCTCGGCGACCAACTCGTCTAAAAATTTTGTTAATTAATTATTTCCATGATTAACGTATACAATGTTAGCAAACCATCAGCATCAAGGTAAATATATTAATGACATCTTAATTTTGTCACCTTAATTGAATAAGATTGATAATTAATTATGAAGAACTAAAAATTATATTCATATAAGATAATGGTAGATCAAATAAAACGTCGTTGCTAATTAAGTACAAAATTAAATTAATTATCAAAATTTTTCGAATCTATGTAATATTTAACAATTATATTCCATTTATTATAATTATAATATTTCGTAATATTCATAGATACCAAAGAAGTTAAAACATAGCAACAAAATTTATGTGAGAAAAATAATGGTATAAGTTTTGAGAAAAAGATAGCAAATGGAATCGTTTCAGTATCAATAACATAATTCACTTGGTAAGATTCATAAAAAACACCATGCTAATAACAAAAAAAGATTAAAAATATTGAATTATAAACTTAAACAAAAGCACACATAAACATGCATAAATTTTAAGATTTCATGAAACAATAAGGAAAGGTACAGGGATAGAAATTAAAAAACTAAGTTAATTTAAATAATATATTATAAACACACACACAATTATTAGTGTTGTATAAAAAATTATGAAGAAAATGTTCACAACATTTGAATAATTTAAAATTTTACTTATAAATAAATTATAAATGACATGCACAATAATTTGGTAATTTCTTAAATTACTTGATATAAAACAAGGCAAAATGGTGAAAAAAAATATTGCATAAAAGAAAAACTTGCCCATGCAAGTTATATATAACTTTTACATATATATGCCGAATTTTACAAAAATAATTTCTATGAATCTGACGTAACGATTACAAATATTTAAAATAATGGTAATATCTATATTTAAATTCAATACTTTTGGAGACATCAAATTGAATTTATGAATCGGAAACGTCCAGTATTTGAATACAATTCCAATATTCATAAAACAATGTGCTTTTAATCACTTATATAATACAATTACATATAAAACCTAATATAGTTCTTTTTTCAATATTTATAAGTATTTGACGTAATTATTTGGAATGAATACTCATTTGAATTCGAGATACATTTAAGTAGTTTTTTATAATGCATTGCCTTAGCCTTTTATATTCATAGCTGAAAAATATTCCCCTATCGTGGCAGTGATAAATTTTTAGTTTTACACTTTACTATCAGGAATGTTTAATTTATCACGGCATGGAAGTTTTGAAACTAATTTTGCATAAATTTCTACCAAATGTTAAACTTTTATTCATTTTTAAAGGTAATAGATTACTACCAATAGTTGCAATAATAATAATATGAATACCAGTAATGGGTCTACAATTTAGTATTTAGTGAGGGTATAGTTATATAATGAAGTGAAAGACAGACCCATGTGATGTACAATAAAGGCCTTTGATTCAAACTAATTCGATATAAAAATGAAAATATTATTGAAATTGAAAATTCTATGTTATTGAATATGTAAAAAAAAAAACTTAAACCTAACGAGCTAAAAATGGTTAAGCCATCAACAATTAATAGGGAATTATTTATAACTAAATAATAGTGACTAAATTGCTTTCATTAACAATCATAGTAGTATTATCAAAAAAAAAAGTTTGGAAAATTTTGGAATCACATTCTACGCCAAAAAATTTTATAATTTATGAAATAATGGGAAAAATATAATTAATAGCACCAACATACACGCCTATGTTTGAATACTAATAAAAAATAATACCATTGATTATAAGTAATCAAGTTATGTGTCCGAAATCGATTCAGTATAAATATACATTATTTGAACAGAAAGAACTGAACATCACATAATTCTGATCATTTACAATTTTTTCGTTTCAATCGTTAATGTTGTAGTCCGTTGTTATAATTCTTGTAGTGTAAATAAACACATTGATCACTTTATTATATCATTCAAGTGAACATAAGACGTTACATATTTTGAATATCATGCAGAGTAACTTCCATTTCTTCTTGCAATAATTTATTCTTCTCACGTTCAGCAAGTAGATCGTCTGTTGATTTTTTTGTAAAACAATTTGTTAAAGCCAAAACAAAACAAGATTATTTTAAGCAAAACACAAAATAAATTACATCTATAAAAATAAAAAATTAATTTTACTACAACATCAATGTCCAAGACATGTTGCCATGCATCACTTATCTTGGCTTTTACATTATTTGATTGATTCTTCTCAATTATTAAAGAAATAAAATTATTAGAGAAATGAAAATATCATACCTTCCAGCCTGTCGACTTCCTTCTGTAATTTCTGAACGGAACGTTCAGCAAATTCAGCTCTAGCTTCAGCCTAAATTAAATTAAATGAATTAAAAAATAGAAACATTAAAGTAGGGATCAAAAACAATATAACAACATAAAACTGGTTTAAATGATGTGCATCAAAAACACATGCAAGTATAAGTTATTAGTCAAAACAAAGACAATTGTGCAGGCAAACTAACTGAAAACAAAAGCCAAGTAGAATTTGAAACAATACTTCTGTATATATTTATAACTTAGTTTATTATAATTGTAAAAATGTTTGTTTCAATTTATATTTTATTTAATTAAGCTTTATAAAATGATTTAATACTTCATCAGCTCCTCAGATAATCAGAATTCAAAATAAAAAAAAAAATAAAAAAAAAAAAAAAAAATTAATTTTAATTGTTGATTTATGAAATTGGTACAATAACGTTGAAGGTATGTGTTACCTCTTTTAATTGTCCATCTAATATTTTTACTTGACCTTCGAAGCTTTCTTCTCTTTGTGTAGCCTATTATATTTTGTTTGTTAGATGTTAGTCCAAATCACATCGAGCAAAAGACAACACATTGAAAAAAAGGAAAATATATCATTAGTAAAAATAAAAATAAAATTTTAAACTTCTATAGTTATTATCGAAAAATAAATGTTATAATTTTCACGCAAGACATGATCTACTAAAAATAATTACAGATAGTTTTTTTTAAAATACTCCAAGTTTTAATTATGCAGAATTTAAAATCAAATCAGTTCAGAAGAAAATGATCAAATCAATTCAATAAATTAATTTGATCATTATAATACTAAAAAAGTATTATTTTACAAAAATATAGATCATATCTCTTGAGCACACTGTTTTAATACACATAATTAGCATAAAAATGGTATGTTCCATTTTCCATATTATCACGCAAGTGCAACTGCAATCTGGTTAGATCTAAAATAACGCATTTCCAAAAACAACGATTATTATCGTCTCTACCTCCTTTAGACGAGTTGTGAGGGTCTTAATTTGGTTTTTGTACTCCTCCTCACGTTGGTTGGCCTAATTATTTATTAAATTATTAAATAAATAAATGATAATTAATAAAAATAAATAAAAAAATATATGAATGTCTGGATATTTTAAATTTAATAATTACGAAATATCTGCACCTTAATATAATAATTTTAGAACTTATAAAATCTAATAAGCTCATTAAAATGAATTTTACTAAAATTGTGAATAACTTCATCGGCTATAATACATTTTTTAAATATATATATATATATATATATATAGAAAAAAAAGTCTTACCTTTTCTTCTGATACTTCAAGAGATTTCAAGTTGTTACCGACAACGCGAAGTTCTTCTTCAAGTTCTACAATTTTGCTGAAAATTGGAATAAATAGATTAGTGTTGGCCAAGACTTCATTTATTTAATTTCAAAAAGATAGAATATAAAAAATGACTTGAAAAAATAAAATTGTGAATATCTCGAGAAAGTACAATGAAACCTTTTTTAACAGTGAAATAAATTGTAACGGCTTATAATTAGTATTTTGCCTGTAGACAAGTTGCATAAACTTTCCGATAACTGACAAAAATTGAAATCAAAGGAACGTTGCCAAATATTGTTTTTAATATCCATTTAATATTATTATTTAATTCAGCAACGACAGAAATGAATTGTTAATCGAAATATTTTTAATCAAAACATTTTAAAATGCTCGATTCATTTCCAATCGATCGTATCCAAAGAATTTTAGAAATTTAAAAACTAAACCTTTTTAAATTAGACTTAAAATATAATAAAGTTAATAATAAAGTAAAAATTAATAAAGTTGACAAAAACCGAACATCGTTTCTTTATAGTTTATGAAGATAATCTACTAAATTCGCCCTTCTTACAAAAAATATAAACTTAGTCATTCACTCATTACTCAAAAACCCAAGCAAATAAGACTAATCTGATTTACTTTTATGGCAAACAAGACTAACCTTAAGTTGTACGTAATTTTTTTATGTTGAATATTATACACCTTATGTAAACAATTGCAATCAAACATTGTATGATAATGTCTCTTGAATAAACTATATTCGTTAAGCAAAGTTCCACTGTAGTTGTGTACCCAAATAAATTACATGAATATACATTATAAAGATATTAAATGTTAATTCGTTAGTTAGCACAATAAATCAATCAAACCTGTCTCCTTGTTCTGCCCTTTCTTCAGCACGTTCTAAATCTTGCTCCATCATCACTAATTTGCGAGCAACCTGTGAAGCAACACACAACAAACACTACAGCACACGTTTTAAAAAAAATGTTATGTTACTAACAAGCATCATATTATTGTCAAAATATTGTTAACCTAATCTATCTAGCTCATTCTTGTAAAATTTAAAACTAAACACTTATTGTTAATATTGTTAAAAACTTATTGGGTGTCTTTAAAAACCAGACCACAGACAACAGCTTAAGGGTTAAATATGCAAGGCAAAGCTGTACATACAACAACAATAAATTTAAGCAAAAATCTTTGATCTAAATTTAAGCAATAAAAATTTAAATGATTTTTAATTGAAATTGCGTAGACTGTGGCCGGATTTGTAAAAACTATGTTAAAATAGAAAATATAAATAAACCATTAATTTATTAATAAGCATGTATATTATAATTCTCCGCCATGGCTGCACCTGAAAAAAAAAACATTAAAAAACATGCACTACAAAAAAAATCTAGAAAAAGGTTTTATGTCCAATCCAGTTATAATAGTTTTTTTTATACTAAATTGGATTTCTAGATTTTAGATATCATATTAATATCACACGTTATGGTAGTGAAAACGTTTCACTGCAAAATTCGATTTATGTTAAAACATACGATTCTCCTGCTTCGGCGCGCTCCTCAGCTCTTTCCAAATCAGCTTCAACCATGGCCAATTTACGGGCAACCTAGGTCAGAAAATTGTGTTCGTAAGTAATAGACTTGTAAAAAAAATATTTTGAGCACATGCAATCATTCAAAATAGACATTTTTTTATTTAAACAATTCCGCACAAAAATATGACACGTTATTATTCGGACGACACAACATATAAAAAAAGAAAAATTTCTTAATGGTAAGGCATTAAAAGCTTAGACAAATTGAACATTATAAAACATGAAATATATAATAAGTTAAATTTTATGCAAATGCAACTTATTTTAATAAAGCTTGATAATATTAAATTGAAAATGTAACAATTTTAATAGAAACGATATCAGCATTAGATCGATTTTCGACTAATGTTTCGACACATATGAAAAAAGACGAACAGTAAAAATAAACGTTACTACTAAACATAATAAAAGAAAAATCGACATTTAAAAAGCAATATGTATGTGGTAAAATATATACAAGTATGCTCTCATTCGTTCGAACAAGTATGAATCATATATCCAGATAAATAAAAGTTTTAAATATATAATTAGTGATACTAAATACGGGAATTGGTTACGATAAAACTGGTGAACACGTTAGATTGCAATTTATTTTTGTAAAAAAGTAAACTAAAAGTTCATAAAGATCTTACTAATTGATAAAGTTGACAAAAATAATGAGCAATCTAACAAGATTAATCAAACAGAAAACTAAAACAAACACGCAAGTGTTAGTAAATATGTTTGGCAGGTATTAAGGCAACAAGAACATAGAGAGCTCCGTGTTGAGAATAAACACCTCATCGTATTTCTTGTCGGCCTCCTCAGCGCAGAATCGCGCTTCTTTAAGTTGGTTCTCAAGTGCGTCCATGCGCTCTTCCTCGGCGAGGGAACGGTTCTCAAGCACCTTACGGGCGCTACAGGGATATACCAGAAAAATAACAAGGGATGAAAGACATTATCTAACTACAGGATATTACAATTAGAAGGATAGAAAAATCTACGTAGCCATTGTTAACATTCCTAATGTCCAATGCCAATCGGAGTGTTCTGCAAATTTCACGACGCTACTTCAAAATGCTGACGAACCAAACAATTTGTGATCAAAGCTCTTCTACTTTATAAAACGTTTTTCTCTCTTTTATTAATATTGATCGTATTAGTAAAATTTATTTAAGTTTCAAATTAAATTCTAAATCCGTGGTCCAAATATTCTAATTATGATCAAGTCGATCCAACTTCAAGATATCACTTGAATATTATTTTATCATCAAAATTGGTCATGAAAATGTTATGTTGTAGTGTCTACTTGGTCTAGAGAAAAGATAAGGTGTACGTGTGCATGATATAAACCTCGTCATATCTTTTGTCAGCATCGGAAGCCATTAAACGGGCATCCTTCAGCTGTAACTCCAACGCATCCATACGCTCCTCCTCATTCATCGCGCGATTTTCGAGAATCTTACGATTCCTATAGTTTAAAAATTTCAGAAAGCAAAATGATTAATATTTGGAACAATACTTGGAAAAACATATCAATGCATATATAATTCGATCTAGCCAACTTTTGACGATATCCGGAATTTATGAAAACTTTGAATGATAAAATGTACTATTCTTTATATATTTTTCTATTATCTTCTTCTACTAGAAATATGGGATAGTTTGATACGAATGCCAACAAAATCATCTCTATAGACTGATCAAATTTTATATGAATCGATTCATTTTTAAAATAATTGATATCTGAAACTCTGGAAACCTGAAATATTAAAAATGAGTTTAATATATCTCAGGTGATAATAACTTTGGTGTATAATCCAGTATGTTCTTTACATGAAACTTTTAGTTACAAGAACTAATTCACTATACCTCTATAATATAAATAAAAAGACATGTCTCAAAAGCAATATTGGTTTTTTATTCAATATAATATATAATGTATATTTATCTATACATACATAAATAAAAATATCAATGATACATAAACAAACTTAAAAAAATAA
>NW_020537324.1:54965103-54984461 GCF_003426905.1 Ctenocephalides felis
AATTAATTTGTTTGAAAACACTTTTGATTTCAAATTGTTTAATGCCACACGTTGAAATATGAATCACATCATCTTGACGACCCCATTTTTTTAGAACTAAATTATTTTTTTTACTTTAGAGAAGAAGAATTTAGATTTTATAGTTGCACTAAAGAAATGATTATCATCTTCACTTCAATATTTGAATCTCAGCGCACATAGATATTTTTCTTCACTCTCACTTAAATGACCAATTGCTGCAGGTTAACACTCCTTCTTTTTACAATATTTTTAAATAATTTGGAACAAAAAAATCAAATTTTGCATTAACAAAATCACCAGAAATATCCAACCTACCTTGCGCCTTTAAAAGACTTCGCGAGAATAGATACGCGGCAGCACTGCGAGAAGTTGAGCTTCAAGATTTTACCGAGCCTAGGCTATGGGCGTGGATATCCCGGGTTTCCCTCTCAAAGATCCTGGTGAAATAAGAACCGCCTACAAATTACAAACATCCACTCACACCACTACACTTATCACTAACACCAAGTTAAAATTTACCAACACCAACAAATCAATACTACCACATTCAAATAATTTCACCAATACCACTAATTTTCTTACCAATACTTTGACTGGTCCACAAATACAAGGAAACTCTTAAACCAATACTAGAAAATTTCCCACAACCACTACTGAAACCTGGTAGCTAGCATTTAAGCAGATCACAGTTGTGTTCAGAAAAGGAGCAGATGGGAGTTTTGAAGAAAATTCTTTGCGAATTGGATCTGAGTAGAAGCGTCTAAAGTTAATAATATCCCAGCGTATCCCCAAATGATATTTCAAGATCAAAATATTTTGTTGTTCGAAAACTGACGCTATTAACAATATTTTGATCCATAATTTTTAGACTGAAGCAATACATAAGTGGTCGATATAGTATTAACAATTGGCACTTTCATAATTGTTATTAATTTCTTTTTAAGTAATTCTATAATTAAAGCGTGAAGCTTTAAAGCTTTAGGCTTTAATTATAGCATTACTTAAAAAGAAAATATGTAATAGCAATTTTGAAAGTGCCAATTTTTAATACTATATCGACCACTTATGTATTGCTGTCCCAACGCCAATAATTGAAGCGAATAATTTTGTAGTCAGTGCAAAAATAGTTTAATCTTAAAAGTTTCTCCCAAATCTGCAATTTTATATATTTCCAAAAAGTACCAAAAAAGCCAGAAATAATTATACCTTTATTGGTATTTGGTTTCAATATATATTACGTGTTTACTTTAATTATGTGTTGACGTCAATTATTCAGCTATCAACATCAGCAAAAAAAAAATTGCAAAGTCCTGCATGAGTATCTATAATAAGTCATACAATCCAGATTAAATGCATTCTAATGAAGAAATAAAAATTTTACTACTTAAAACCATTTCATTTGAGAGAGAAGAATAAACAATGGTAACAAAATAAGTAATATCCAAAATAAATTCAATTTATGATGTTGTTACAATGTATACATGCATAATTGTTTATCAGTTTCAAAATAAACTGATATCCAAACAAATCGTGACTGAATGAAGCGAATATCAGCTGCGATTATAAAATGCTTCACGAAATAAACTGTTAGCTAGAAGTTTGCTAAAAACATATTGGCTACCTCCTACACAAATACCGGAGCGGTGTATCTATTCTGGGAAACTATTACCAACGCTGTTGGCCCTGGTTTCCATGCTCAAATACTGCGGAGAGCTAAAGCGCTCGGGTTGCTGATCAGCCAACACCCACAACTCTAATTAACAATTAATTGCTAAACAAATTATTAGGCATAAATTTCAGGCTAATGAGTATGATCTCGTACCAATCAAAACGTCTAGGTAACGATACTTGTTCGTAGCAAAAGGACGAATTGGAAAGTAATTTAGCGTATAAACATAAATAATTCATCAATAACTGAATTAATTTTATTGTTTATAATACTGATAACATTTTTGGATTATGTGATAGATGGTTACAGAATTTTTCCATAATTGCAATTATGCCGGGCCCAAAAATTATGCAATTTCTTACAACTTGTGGAAAATCTTTCCTAAGTGCTCGCTACCATTCCATACCATCGTATGGGGGTAGCTACTATGTTACTACTATATTACTATATTGAACAGTTACAAATGGTTGTAACAAATAGTTATCCAATAAAAATAATGGAAACTAGTGGGGCGCATGGCATCGTGCCTTAAGGCAAATTGCTGAAACTTCCCGTACCAAAAATTATTTTTTTTTTAAAAAGATTAACATTGTTGAAAAAAATTTACTTCGAACAAATTAGATTTTTGAGAAACTATAAATTTGACAAAAAATTACTTTTTTTGAAAAAAAAATGTTTTCTTTATTTTGACATATTTTGCAAATTCTGAACATTTTTTCAAAGCAATCGTACTGCTTTAACTGCATAGAGACGATGTGTCAAAGCGCGTTAGCGCCGCGTCGCCGTCTAACGGATAAACATTGGTACGGAGCCTATAGGAATGTAAACAAAATTAACACTTATTATTAAAATCTCTGTAAAATATCTGATAATTTGATGTGCATATGTCTAATAATCATCTTTGACCGCCCAATGGCAAAGTGAAATGTTTTTTGAATTATTAAAATCTGACGCTCCGTTCTCTTAAAAACCGAGTTACCATTTTCGGCACTCTTTGCCCCGTATCTTCGAAATGGCTAGACCTGTCTTCGCCAAAAACTAATCAGCACGTCTCCTTATCAATACAAATCGAATAACACACATACACACATACATACATCCATTTTTTCTAAGGTATGCCAAAATATTCAGAAACCTCTGAAACGTAAAGATATATAAAAATTTTCATTTTCGATTTTTTTGCGATTACTATAACTTGCCCTACGGGTATCCTATCGGTGATCATATTTTTAACGAACAATTTTTGTTTTTTTTTTTATTAAAATGCAATCAAAATTTAAGAGTCAAAACTCAATCAGAACTATAACAGTTGTGATGATACTTTTTAAATACGTAGCTTTGAGTCTATCTGCATATTTCATATATTTCTATTAGAAGTTTTCTTATACTGCATTTTTTAATTTGTTGCAGCAAGGCTATTTTCACTTGCAAACATATTTCCATCTACATTTTCAAGTAAAAACTGATATCACTACTACGTGATTTAAAATCAGGCTGTCCAAAGAGAGTATGATAGGTGAATTTTTGGACTGCAACGCTTAAAGCCTTTACCACAGAGATACAAAATTTTTTGGATAAAATGAAAAATGGAAAACCCCATTCTTTTTTAGAACAGGTTATTTTTTAAATATCTGATATAAACAATTTTAAAAACTTATATTTTATAAAAAAAATAAAAGAAGTCCAAGATAGTGTTAAATAAAGTAAAGTTGTTTCATACTTTATTTTGTTTATGTCAGGTTGTTATAAAAAATGCACGTTCGTTTTCATTATTTAATCAGCAAATCAAATTTTTGTCTAACTGCACAAACACTTATAGCAGTGGTTTCCAACCTTTTCGTGCCGCGCTCCTTCCCAAAAGTTTCGTTACGACCTATATATTAAACTACAAATTTTCTCTAAATGTATTAATGTTCAAATTGTTTCATCATAACAATTCTAGACAACCAAAAACCATAAACCATAAACCCTGTAAGTAAGAAACAATAAGAGTCAAACATTTTATAAACAGTTTTTATTTCTTATCGAATTCGCAATAATTATGTTAAAATCAATTAATAACTAAGTCCTTAGGTCATTTAACATCTAATTTCATAAAAAATCTCAAAGCAAGCGTAATTATTACTACCTAATATTATAACGATTTTTTGCAATTTACCATTCTGTAATTTACAATTTTCATAAAAAAAAGCTTTAATTTATATCAGTGAACTAGATGTGTACAAGCACTTAAATTTCACTCTATAGCACATTATAAATAGAATGGAAGCTGACAACTGTTTTCCCATTTTTTAATTAATAGGTATGTTAATTGTCATTATAAATAAAGGATGGAATGTTATTATATGTTTTGTAATATTTAAATCTCTACACAGCCACTGTGCGACTTTTATTGTGTCACACATTATTTTATCCCGTAAAAGATCAGAAAATTTAATTAAAATAAACATCAAATTGAGAGGACAAGAAGCATGCAAATGAGCAATTTGAAAGAAAGTATGAAAGATAAAAATTATTGCAATGACTCATTTAAAGAATCTATATTAAGGCAAATAATGGCAATCAATATCCTGAAAGATCTGCGAACGTTTGGTCCATTTCATCCGCCATTGCTTTGTATTTGCTACGCTCCATTATTATTTCATCTGCAAATGTTAGTTATTGTTAGTAAAAATGTAAATAATACGAAGCATGCAATAGTTAGTATTCTAGTTATATCATATGAATAAGTAATGCAAATAATCCAATGAGTAATGCAATAATCCAATAATATATTCGGTAAAAATTGCAGAACTCGTTCAAGACCCGAGTTTCTACTAATGATTAGAATTTGTGTGAGACAGGCAAAAAACATTGTTAATTTATGTAAATTTAAAAATAAAAGTTGATGATTTTAAAGTAAGAAATTATTTGAACCATTCTTTAAATTGATGTATAAGGTTGTTCGGAAAGTTACTTCGTTTTTTTACCACCAAAATTGAACTATATTTTTTTGAACCTAACATCACACTTAAGCCCTATAATTATTATATGATTTGAAAACTTATATTTTAAGGCTTGTATGTAAAAAATTCTAATCAATTACATGCAGTAATTTTTGGATGGTGCCCTCTTGGATTACGGAAAGAATTAAGCAGCATTTTCGACATAGTTTACTCTTTTGCTATAAAAAGGTAACAATTCAGATTAAGTGAAAATTAAATTGACCGATGTGTACGAAAATGGCATGTTGATTGTACGACAATCCAAAATTGGTTTGCTAAATTTCGTTCCTGGTATTTTGATGTCCAAGAAGTACGGTTGCAGTTGATAAAGACGTGAGAAAGGCATTAGTTGATGCAAACCGGCGAATAACAATACATAAGACCCAATTGTGATAAAATTTATCAAATTTAACAGTTCATGGCCACTCAAAAGGTCTGGAATATTTCACGAAACTCAATTTATGGTTCTAAAGAAAGAAACGTGTGTCGTCGCACTGGTGTCCGCGATTCGCCTCTGAAAAGTCTTGAAAATTATCAGGTTTTGAAGCGAATTGTCACTAGGAATGTCTTATGGAATGTAAATAATTCAATACACGCAATTGCTCATGAAACAAAAAAATTACCTGCTCAAAACAGGTGCAAAGCAGAAATTTGCCAGAAAAAAGGTGTTGCAGTATGTTTGGTAAGATTTTAAAAGAGTTGTTCATTTTTCAACTTTTCCAGGATAATATAACGGTTAATTTAAATGCCTTATGTCATCAACTGGATAAACTAAATGATATACTCCAATAGAAAAAGTCAGAATTAACCCACAAGCAATATATAGTCCCGCATCAAGACGACGTCACATAAGTTTGGTCAATCGCCAAAAGCTTTTGTAGCTTAAATGGTCATATTCATCATATTCCCAGAACTGCCATCATCGTTCAATTATTTGTTCCGGCCACTAACAAAATTTTTAGGCGGTAAAACCTTTACCCCAAATCACCATGTCAAAAAGCGCTTTGATCAGTTTTTTTTAAAATAACGACCAAAAAAATTATGTTCTCGGAATTATGCTAATACTGGAAATAATACAAAAGATGTTCGATCAAAACTGCCAATACATAATTTATGAAATTAATTGTTTATTGTACGAAAATTACGTGCGAAAATGTCTATAAAAAACGAAGTTACTTTTCAAACAACCCAATATTATGTTAAATAATAAACATTCGTAAGAAAATTGAACGCACCATCACCACCATCAATTTAAAAGTAAAGTAGGTTCAATTTATGAAATAGTAAGTAGTAAAACGCATACACCATCACCACCACCATCAATTTAAAGTAGTTGAGGTAAAAGTAGTAAAAGAAAATTTGTACTTTGCAACAAATTTAGTTACTCTTTCCCTATGAAATATTTTAATCACTTCATACCAAAATCGTTGTATTTAAATTGCAAATAATATAATAATAAAACCAATTCCATAAGAACACTAATATATAGGTTTAAACGACATAAAATAATTACCAGAATGATAATAGAATATACTAAAATACATTCACATTACAATGCACTACATTCACCACCAAGAAATAATAAAACTCAATTAAAGAAATAATTTAAATAAATTGTAATTACATATTACATATACAAATGTATGTGTGAGAAAGTACATCAATAAAATATTAATATTAAAGGATTTTACATAGCGTAAGAAACATAAAATGATTCTTTAAATTTAATATGTGCACATGTTTTGAATAATAATTATTTATTTCCGCCTGAATTAAATAATAAATAATACAATGATGTTGGGCTGCATAAATAGATGTAAGGCGCCCATCTGGCATTGAGCACTTGTTGGAATCTATAATGGAATTAGGAAAATATAAATTAAATATAGAGTCCTGAAAAATAAAACAGTTAGTGGGATTAAATTCACGCAAAATGCAGATGTTATACAAAACATATCAGTTAGGTCAGTAAAAAGTTTAGTAAGGATTTGATAGTGTTTGAAACTTTTTTGAAAATCATGGAGCAAATTGCAACCATGGAGAATTATTAGCATTGTTATTGTTGTAAAGGTTAATATTATTTATTCATTGTCATTATCTATCATTAATTGATCAAACAGGCACCAGAATCAATAAAGAGCATCAATTAAATATTTTGATGTAAAGATACAAAAAAAAACCAAATTATTAGGATACTGATGTTTGCTCGATTAAACTTGAAATATTGATAAAAATATCTAGAGAACTAGAAGAAGCAGTTTACATCCTAATGGTACTTGTTCATATTATATTGTAAAATATTATAATCGCAAAAAATCTCTATATATATTCATAATTGGGAAGTGAAGATGAATATCGGAATAACTATGTACTATATGCATGTTTTCAATATTTTTAATAAATATTGGTTCTAAGCAAAAGCCAATTTTTTTCTAGTTAGCTATACGCGTATCAAATACAGGAAAATATTACAATTCAAGTCTTCAAATAGGAAAACAAGAAGAATGAACATTTTCACTATTTTGATATCAAAAGGCAATAGATGTTGATAACCAATTGATTGATTAATTTTTGAACATTTAGTTTAAACCATAACTGTGTGTTGAAATAAATAACTACACACGACGTCAATTTGTATGATTCATTTTGTGTCGATTTAGTATTTCAAACTATCGAATTTTAGCCCTGCATTTGCGGCTGTCTATAGAAAAAAAAAGTTCCTGGTGAACAATTAAGACTGCCTGTTATAATTGCTTTGTTTCGGTATGACTTTATATACAAATTCAAAACTGCAATCAGGCATGCTGCAAAATGTTTAATATATTAAAACTAATTGTAAGCTAATACTGAATCTGCAACACGTTTTAGTGTTAAATATTCACCTATGGAAAAAATTATCTTATTAGTAAAACAAACAATCAAGGATGAGTTAAAATTAGTATTTCAGACAACAGGAACATTCAACACACGATGTGTACCTAATAGAACCTGTAGAGATTCTAAAATAGTAGTTTGATGATTTTGCTAAGTATAAGTTTATTCCTTGAGAATAAGTTCCACAAAGGCTGTGTCCAAATCGTCTCCAATTTCCCTGTATTTCTCCTTCTCGGCGACCAACTCGTCTAAAAATTTTGTTAATTAATTATTTCCATGATTAACGTATACAATGTTAGCAAACCATCAGCATCAAGGTAAATATATTAATGACATCTTAATTTTGTCACCTTAATTGAATAAGATTGATAATTAATTATGAAGAACTAAAAATTATATTCATATAAGATAATGGTAGATCAAATAAAACGTCGTCGCTAATTAAGTACAAAATTAAATTAATTATCAAAATTTTTCGAATCTATGTAATATTTAACAATTATATTCCATTTATTATAATTATAATATTTCGTAATATTCATAGATACCAAAGAAGTTAAAACATAGCAACAAAATTTATGTGAGAAAAATAATGGTATAATAAGTTTTGAGAAAAAGATAGCAAATGGAATCGTTTCAGTATCAATAACATAATTCACTTGGTAAGATTCATAAAAAACACCATGCTAATAACAAAAAAAGATTAAAAAACTGAATTACAAACTTAAACAAAAGCACACATAAACATGCATAAATTTTAAGATTTCATGAAACAATAAGGAAAGGTACAGGGATAGAAATTAAAAAACTAAGTTAATTTAAATAATATATTATAAACACACACACAATTATTAGTGTTGTATAAAAAATTATGAAGAAAATGTTCACAACATTTGAATAATTTAAAATTTTACTTATAAATAAATTATAAATGACATGCACAATAATTTGGTAATTTCTTAAATTACTTGATATAAAACAAGGCAAAATGGTGAAAAAAAATATTGCATAAAAGGAAAACTTGCCCATGCAAGTTATATATAACTTTTACATATATATGCCGAATTTTACAAAAATAATTTCTATGAATCTGACGTAACGATTACAAATATTTAAAATAATGGTAATATCTATATTTAAATTCAATACTTTTGGAGACATCAAATTGAATTTATGAATCAGAAACGTCCAGTATTTGAATACAATTCCAATATTCATAAAACAACGTGCTTTTAATCACTTATATAATACAATTACATATAAAACCTAATATAGTTCTTTTTTCAATATTTATAAGTATTTGACGTAATTATTTGGAATGAATACTCATTTGAATTCGAGATACATTTAAGTAGTTTTTTTTAATGCATTGCCTTAGCCTTTTATATTCATAGCTGAAAAATATTCCCCTATCGTGGCAGTGATAAATTTTTAGTTTTACACTTTACTATCAGGAATGTTTAATTTATCACGGCATGGAAGTTTTAAAACTAATTTTGCATAAATTTCTACCAAATGTTAAACTTTTATTCATTTTTAAAGGTAATAGACTACTACCAATAATTGCAATAATATGAATAAAAGAAATGGGCCTACAATTTAGTATTTTGTGAGGGTGTAGTTATATATAGTGAAAGATATAGACCCATGTGATGTACAATAAAGGCCTTTGATTCAAACTAATTCGATATAAAAATGAAAATATTATTGAACTTGAAAACTCTATGTTATTGAATATGTAAAAAAAATTCTTAAACCTAACGAGCTAAAAATGGTTAAGCCATCAACAATTAATTGGGAATTATTTATAACTAAATAATAGTGACTAAATTGCTTTCATTAACAATCATAGTAGTATTATCAAAAAAAAAGTTTGGAAAATTTCGAAATCACATTCTGCATCAAATAATTTTATAATTTATGTAATAATGGGAAAAATATAATTAATAGCACCAACATACACGCCTATGTTTGAATACTAATAAAAAATAATACCATTGATTATAAGTAATCAAGTTATGTGTCCGAAATCGATTCAGTATAAATATACCTTATTTGAACAGAAAGAACTGAACATCACATAATTCTGATCATTTACAAATTTTTTCGTTTCAATCGTTAATGTTGTAGTCCGTTGTTATAATTCTTGTAGTGTAAATAAACACATTGATCACTTTATTATATCATTCAAGTGAACATAAGATGTTACATATTTTGAATATCATGCAGAGTAACTTCCATTTCTTCTTGCAATAATTTATTCTTCTCACGCTCAGCAAGTAGATCGTCTGTTGATTTTTTTGTAAAACAATTTGTTAAAGCCAAAACAAAACAAGATTATTTAAAGCAAAACACAAAATAAATTACATCTATAAAAATAAAAAATTAATTTTACTACAACATCAATGTCCAAGATATGTTGCCATGCATCACTTATCTTGGCTTTTACATTATTTAATTGATTCTTTTCAATTATTAAAGAAATAAAATTATTAGAGAAATGAAAATATCATACCTTCCAGCCTGTCGACTTCCTTCTGTAATTTCTGAACGGAACGTTCAGCAAATTCAGCTCTAGCTTCAGCCTAAATTAAATAGAATGAATTAAAAAATAGAAACATTAAAGTAGGGATCAAAAACAATATAACAACATAAAACTGGTTTAAATGATGTGCATCAAAAACACATGCAAGTATAAGTTATTAGTCAAAACAAAGACAATTGTGCAGGCAAACTAACTGAAAACAAAAGCCAAGTAGAATTTGAAACAGTACTTCTGTATATAGATATAACTTAGTTTATTATAATTGTGAAAATGTTTGTTTCAATTTATATTTTATTTAATTAAGCTTTATAAAATGATTTAATACTTCATCAGCTCCTCAGATAATCAGTATTCAAAATAGGAAAATATTAAAAAAAAAAGAAATTTGAATGAATTTTAATTGTTGATTCATAAAATTGGTATAATAACGTTGAAGGTATGTGTTACCTCTTTTAATTGTCCATCTAATATTTTTACTTGACCTTCGAAGCTTTCTTCTCTTTGTGTAGCCTATTATATTTTGTTTGTTAGATGTTAGTCCAAATCACATCGAGCAAAAGACAACACATTGAAAAAAAGGAAAATAAATCATTAGTAAAAATAAAAATAAAATTTTAAACTTCTATAGTTATTATCGAAAAATTAATGTTATATTTTCACACAAGACATGATCTACTAAAAATAATTACAGATAGTTTTTTTTAAATACTCCAAGATTTTTATTATATATGCAAAATTTAATTAATCAAATCATTTCAGAAGAAAATGATCAAATCAATCCAATAAATTAATTTGATCATTATAATACTAAAAAAGTATTATTTTACAAAATATAGATCATATCTCTTGAGCACACAGTTTTAATACACAAAATTAGCATAAAAATGGGCATAGAAGTTCCATTTTTCATATTATCACGCAAGTGCAACTGCAATCTGGTTAGATCTAAAAATAACGCATTTCCAAAAACACAACGATAATATATTATCGTCTCTACCTCCTTTAGACGAGTTGTGAGGGTCTTAATTTGGTTTTTGTACTCCTCCTCACGTTGGTTGGCCTAATTATTTATTAAATTATTAAATAAATAAATAATAATATATGATAATTAATAAAATAAATAAAAAAATATATGAATGTCTGGATATTTTAAATTTAATAATTACGAAATATCTGCACCTTAATATAATAATTTTAGAACTTATAAAATCTAATAAGCTCATTAAAATGAATTTTACTAAAATTGTGAATAACTTCATCGGCTATAATACATTTTTTAAATATATATATATATATATATATATATATATATATAAACAGTATGAAAAAAAAGTCTTACCTTTTCTTCTGATACTTCAAGAGATTTCAAGTTGTTACCGACAACGCGAAGTTCCTCTTCAAGTTCTACAATTTTGCTGAAATTTTGAAAAAATAGATTAGTGCTGGCCAAGACTTCATTTATTTGATTTCAAAAAGATAGAATATAAAAAATGACTTGAAAAAATAAAATTGTGAATATCTCGAGAAAGTACAATGAAACCTTCTTTAACAGTGAAATAAATTGTAACAGCTTAAAATGGAATTTTGCCTGTAGACTAGTTGCATAAACTTTCCGATAACCGACAAGAATTGAAATCAAGGAAACGTTGCCAAATATTGTTTTTAATATCCATTTAATACCAAGCTAAAAAGACCTGCTAAATATTTTCAGTAACGACAGAAATAAATTGTTAATCGAAATATTTTGAATCAAAACATTTTACAATGCTGGATTCATTTCCAATCGATAGCATCCAAAGAAATGAAGAAATTTAAAATTTAAACTTTTTAAATTAGATTTAATACAAGGAAGTGATTCGATTAATTTCATTAATACAACTAATAAAGTTGATAAAAACCGAACATCGTTTCTCGATAGTTTATGAAGATAATCAAATAAATTCGCCCTTCTTGCAAAAAATATCAACTTAATCATTCACTCATTACTCAAAAACCAAAGCAAACGAGACTCTGATATACTTATCTGGCAAACAAGACTAACCTAAAGTTGTACGTAATTGTTGAATATTACACACCTTATGTAAACAATTGCAATCAAACAGAGTATGATTTTTCTCTATGAATAAACTAAAATATTTTCTCTTGAATAAACTACATTCATTAAGCAAAGTTCCACTGTAGTTGTGTACCCAAATAAATTACATGAATATACATTACAAAGATATTAAATGTTATTTCGTTAGTTAGCACAATAAATCAATCAAACCTGTCTCCTTGTTCTGCCCTTTCTTCAGCACGTTCTAAATCTTGCTCCATCATCACTAATTTGCGAGCAACCTGTGAAGCAACACACAACAAACACTACAGCACACGTTTTAAAAAAATGTTATGTTACTAACAAGCATCATATTATTGTCAAAATATTGTTAACCTAATCTATCTAGCTCATTCTTGTAAATTTTAAAACTAAACACTTATTGTTAATATTGTTAAAAATTATTGGGTGTCTTTAAAAATCAGACCACAAGTTAAGGGTTAAATATGCAAGGGAAAGCTGTACAACAATAAATTTAAGCAATAAAAATTTAAATGATTTTTAATTGAAATTTCGTAGACTGTGGCCGGATTTGTAAAAACTATGTTAAAATAGAAAATATAAATAAACCATTAATTTATTAATAAGCATATATATTATATTTCTCCGCCATGGCTGCACCTGAAAAAAACATTAAAAAACATGCACTACAAAAAAAATCTAGAAAAAGGTTTTATGTCCAATCCAGTTATAAACGCATATTTTATAATAGCTTTTTTATACTAAATTGGATTTCTAGATTTTAAATATCATATTAATATCACACGTTATGGTAGTGAAAACGTTTCACTGCAAAATTCGATTTATGTTAAAACATACGATTCTCCTGCTTCGGCGCGCTCCTCAGCTCTTTCCAAATCAGCTTCAACCATGGCCAATTTACGGGCAACCTAGGTCAGAAAATTGTGTTCGTAAGTAATAGACTTTTAAAAAAATATTTTGAGCACATGCAATCATTCAAAATAGACATTTTTTTATTTAAACAATTCCGCACAAAAATATGACACGTTATTATTCGGACGACACAACATATAAAAAAAGAAAAATTTCTTAATGGTAAGGCATTAAAAGCTTAGACAAATTGAACATTATAAAACATGAAATATATAATAAGTTAAATTTTATGCAAATGCAACTTATTTTATTAAAGCTTGAAAATATTATATTGAAAATTAAGGTGAAAATGTAACAATTTCAATAGAAACGATATCAGCATTAGATCGATTTTCGACTAATGTTTCGACACATATGAAAAAGACGAACAGTAAAAATATACGTTACTACTGAACGAAAAGAAATCGACATTTAAAAAGCAATATGTTTGTGGCAAAGTATATGCAAGTATGCTCTCATTCGTTCGAACAAGTATGAATCATATATCCAGATAAATAAAAGTTTTAAATATATAATTAGTGATACTAAATACGGGAATTGGTTACGATAAAACTGGTGAACGCGTTAGATTGCAATTTATTTTTGTAAAAAAGTAAACTAAAAGTTCATAAAGTAGTAAGAGCTTTATGATAAAGTTGACAAAAATAATGAGCAATCTAACAAGATTAATCAAACAGAAAACTAAAACAAACACGCAAGTGTTAGTAAATATGTTTGGCAGGTATTAAGGCAACAAGAACATAGAGAGCTCCGTGTTGAGAATAAACACCTCATCGTATTTCTTGTCGGCCTCCTCAGCGCAGAATCGCGCTTCTTTAAGTTGGTTCTCAAGTGCGTCCATGCGCTCTTCCTCGGCGAGGGAACGGTTCTCAAGCACCTTACGGGCGCTACAGGGATATACCAGAAAAATAACAAGGGATGAAAGACATTATCTAACTACAGGATATTACAATTAGAAGGATAGAAAAATCTACGTAGCCATTGTTAACATTCCTAATGTCCAATGCCAATCGGAGTGTTCTGCAAATTTCACGACGCTACTTCAAAATACTGACTAACCAAACAATTTGTGATCAAAGCTCTTCTACTTTATAAAACGCTTTTCTCTCTGTATGTTTTCTTAAAATTGATCATATTAGTGAAATTTATTCAAGCTTTGAACTAAAATCTAATCCGTGCTACAAATATCTTATTGTGATCAAGTCGAGCCAATTTTTAATTTCAAGATATCACTTGAATATTTATCTCTTATCACAAATTATTTGGTCATGAAAATGTTATGTTAGGTGTAGTGTCTACTTGGTCTAGAGAAAAGATAAGGTGTACGTGTGCATGATATAAACCTCGTCATATCTTTTGTCAGCATCGGAAGCCATTAAACGGGCATCCTTCAGCTGTAACTCCAACGCATCCATACGCTCCTCCTCATTCATCGCGCGATTTTCGAGAATCTTACGATTCCTATAGTTTAAAAATTTCAGAAAGCAAAATGATTAATATTTTGAACAATATTTGGAAAAACATATCAATGCATATATAATTCGATCTAGCCAACTTTTGACGATATCCGGAATTTATAAAAACTTTAAATGATAAAATGTACTATTATTTATATATTTTTTTATTATCTTCTTCTATAACAAATATGGGATAGTTTAAAACGAATGCCAACAAAATCATCTCTATAGACTGATCAAATTTTATATGAATCGATTCATTTTTAAAATAATTGATATCTGAAACTCTGGAAACCTGAAATATTAAAAATGAGTTAAATATATCTCAGGTGATAATAACTTTGGTGTATAATCCAGTATGTTCTTTACATGAAACTTTTAGTTACAAGAACTAATTCACTATACCTCTATAATATAAATAAAAAGACATGTCTCAAAAGCAATATTGGTTTTTTATTCACATATAATATATAATGTATATTTTATCTATACATACACAAATTAAAAATATCAATGATACATAAACAAACTTAAAAAAATAAACACACTAAAGTATCGTAGTAAAATTACTATCACCTGCCCTAAAATCCCTACAGCTGCTGTACAATCGTCGCTTACCAATTTAAACCAATATATAAATAAATCTGTCAAAAATATTGCATAGCCATAAGCAAGAATCACATTTGCATTAAGTATGCATATAAAAATTTTAAATATTGCTAATGACAGTAGTTAAAACTGGTTATGAATAAACAATTTTGAACACAGCCAACTTCAATTTGGCGATTGAGGATCGCTTAAAATTCTTGTTATATATTTATTTTAAAAAACCATTTAATAAAATTTTGTAAGGCGTATCTTGCTCAAGACCACCAATATTCTTTGACATATTTTGTCACCTCTTCATATTTTTTATCAGCCTCTTCTGCTATAAGTTTTGCTTGGCTGAGCTGACCTTCCAAAATTGCTACTCGATCGTCTTCCATATTAGTTCGATTCTCAAGTGCTTTACGTATCCTGAACAAGAATATAGATTTTGCAAAATTCTGGTGTAAAATAGAACATACTATCGCAGCTTATTTTTGTCGTATTTTGACATCATTCTGCCCTACTATTAAACGATGGGAAGCCAACGAAAAAAACAATCGGAAAATCTAATTTCCAACATAGTTTTCCAAAATGGATAATTTTTTGTTCATTTACAGTATATTAAAAGTAATTTAATTATCTCTCATCACAATTTATATGCATATGTTTAATATAAGTGCATATGCAAATGTATACATGTGTGTCAAAATATATTGAAAACCTCCCAACATTTCTCTGCAAAAAGAAAGTATAAACACCACACACACAGTAAAAAAAATATCTGAAATAAAATTTATTAATAGCAAGAAAATATACTCGTATATATATATATATTCATAATCTGTTTTATAGAAAAAAAACTTTCAAGCAGAGTTCTTAATAACCGACAAAATAATAGTTGGGTTGATCAAAATTGCTATATGAAGACCCAATTTATTTAGATTGTAAATATTATTTAGGTTCAAGGATTTCTTTAGATCTTCTTCTGAAGTTTTAACTATTATGAGTAACCAAGAATTAAGATTCTAATATACCAAGTAGTTTGGAAGTGTATGTTTATCATTTGTGAAATCTCCTGACCGATAACTTACCGTTCTGATTCATCAGCAGCCTGTGAGGCTTCAGCCAATTTAGCGGTGGCGGTGGCAAGACGTTCTTCTGAACGTTCCAAATCTTCTTCCAAGAGTTGAATGCGTCGGTTCAAGGCAGCGACTTCAGATTCGGCCTGTTTTTGGAAATAAAAATCATCGGTCAAGAACTTACGCCGATGTCCAAACAATATATTGGCGAAAATTATAATTCGCTTATTGTAAGATATAGCTACGCAATGCATTTAATGTATCATGTATCACCTAAATGGTATCACCTTAATTTTGAAACTGTTGAAAATTTAACTAATCTTCTATGAGCAATCTAAATATGATGCAATTATCTTCTATACATGTATATGTTTAGCCATATATATATATATATATATATATATATATATATATATATATATATATATATATATATATATATATATATAATTACAAATGTGTACAAATTTCTTACTTTTATAATCACAAACTTATTTCTTATCGATATAACCAGTTAAACATTATAAATGTAGCCCATATATGTTAATGTATAAAAATAAAAAAGACATATATTTGTTTATATTCTCGATGATTATTTTTCAATGTAACTTATTATATTTTAACCCTTTCCACTCGCGAATTCCGAGATTTACATGAATTTTGCCGCCGGAGCGTCGGCATCCGAGTGGAAAGGGTTAAAATATATTCATGTACATATGCAATGGGTGATTTTGCGCTGTAAACATTTTTCTTATACCTCCTAAATTTATCTTGAATGATTAATTAGTTGCTTGGAAAATTTGGTAAAACTAAGTGCATGAAAATGACAAATCTAAAAGGATTACATTTATCTGTCTGCCATGTATGTTTAAATTCAATAAGTAGATAACATGTAACGATGCGAGAAATTACAGAAATTTATATTTGATTTGAAAGTTTATGTTCATTTAAAGACTTTTAGAAGAATTTTTATAATTTTGATGCATTACTTAATTCCAAATCTTTTTATTATTAAGTTTACTCTATATAATCACGAAATTTAAATTTAATATATCAAAATTGAAAAGGCTTACTACTGGGTAACCTTTTAGATCTAATGTTTAATATTTCATATATCATCGAAATTACTAAATGTCTTCCTTTTGTAAAGACAGATTGTAATTCAATAAAGAGAATAAAAAAAATTAATTCCAAAAAATATTACTACATCCAAAAATACGACTTTTTCGAATGTCAATAGGTGACATGTAAAAAAGACATATATCAGTTTGAATAAACCACACGCCTGGGGCGGAGAATCACGGAGGATTTTAATGAAGAAAATTTAGGCTGGAATTATGTACTTTTTGTTACATATTTTTGTCAAACGAAATTCAAGAGTCAAATGAATCAAATGAATGAATGAATCAAATGCCCATGATCATCAATATTTAGGCAATGACGAAAAATGTTAGTGTCCAGTGAGCTTTACTGATGTGACCTGCGTTATTCATTCGGTTCAGTATTAGCATTTGTATTCCGCATCCGTTCTCATCGTGCGTTTCCAGGAAATTGATGCGATTGTGCGGAACCAAAAGCGGACTGAATTTGATTGAGAATATAACTTGTTTATATTCTCAGTTAAACAATTGAAAAACTTTCTACAAAAAGAAAAATCTATTGTGCAGCACATTGTGAAATATACGTCCCATATGTCAGGTTATGTCTTGGTTGTCTATGTGAGGTATTATAATGAAGTCGTTAAAGTCGATGGTGATTTATTGATTTATTAATTCATTAAATTAAATCCGCATTAAAATTATTTTGTTCCAGCTCCCGACGTTATTAAAATTTAAACAGTTAACTAAACCGGTATGAAATTATTACAGTTAAATCAAGAGTTAACAAATCCCTGTGAATTATGGAAGTTGGGAACTGTTCGCGCTTTTGTGCGGTTTTGAACGGAAATTTACAATTGTTCGTGATGATAAAAGTTGTCACACCTAATCCAATGGAGATAAACGAAAGATTATCAGCCACAATACATGAAAAATTATTTTAGTTTTATTATTTATGTTTTTTTTTAAATCCCTAAAGTATCCATATGCTAAAATTTGTAATATCGTGTTAAAAACCATAATATAGCGATAACAAAGAAGCTGATTTACATAGCAATCTCTTAAAACTGTGGTCGTTAATATATTCATTTTCTATCTAAATGCAATAATATATAAACAATTATATATTGCTATTTAACTACAAAATGTCTATTAAGCAAGCATGATAAAAAAGAAAGGTTGATTTAAAACAAAATTTAGAGCAAAAAAATATATGCCCAATTTGATTGTATTACAGTATTACAATCTCGTATCATATATTCAAATATAAGTTCTATCTAAAGCAGCAAGGGCAAAAATGAATTTTGTTTAGTATTTAGTTATCGATTCATATAGATTTAATCTAAATCGTCCTTTTACATATATTAATCCATTTAAAAAGAAATGTCCAGAAAGCACTAATCACATGCATGGTGTCTTCTCTAAAACAAAAAATCAATCATCCAAGTCACCATGAGGTTATATCATCAAATCTGACGCAAGAACCAGACCTATATTTTGATATGCAACTCTAGAAAATAATGCATATTAACAAACAAAAATTATAATGAAGTTAAAATTTCTAATGCACGCAAAGATGAGAAAGTAAGAATGGAAATCTTACTAATAAATTAGTTTAATCATCAAATGATTTCTATTATTATAATAAAATTCGAACAACCATTTTGTGGAAAATAAACGCTAGGCTTCAATAAATGCATCAAGTGAACTTCAAAAAAAGGATAAAAAATCGCATATGTTCGCAGGTTTTTAAAAGAATCGCAGACGATTAAAATTCTTTCGTGAACAAAATCTCGAATTGGAATCATTAAGGAGGCAAATTATTAATAACGTGCGACTTTTGAAGGTCACGTTGGTAAGAGTATACTGACCTTGTGCGTTCATCATAAGAATACTGTTAGTAATATAAGATTATATTATGAGATGATAACGGTGAAAGTATTAAGTTAAATAACATGTATTGATAAATCGTATATAATCTCATTTGCTTGGCATATGAACTTGTCATTGAAATTATTAATAAATGAATTTAACTATGTGATATTTTTCTGCAAA
>NW_020537324.1:54985461-55005740 GCF_003426905.1 Ctenocephalides felis
TACCATTCTGTAATTTACAATTTTCATAAAAAAAAGCTTTAATTTATATCAGTGAACTAGATGTGTACAAGCACTTAATTTCACTCTATAGCACATTATAAATAGAATGGAAGCTGACCACTGTTTTTCCCATTTTTTAATTAATAGGTATGTTAATTGTCATTATAAATAAAGGATGGAATGTTATATATGTTTTGTAATATTTAAATCTCTACACAGCCACTGTGCGACTTTTATTGTGTCACACATTATTTTATCCCGTAAAAGATCAGAAAATTAATTAAAATAAACATCAAATTGAGAGGACAAGAAGCATGCAAATGAGCAAATTTGAAAGAAAGTATGAAGGATAAAAATTATTGCAATGACTCATTTAAAGAATCTATATTAGGTCAAATAATGGCAATCAATATCCTGAAAGATCTGCGAACGTTTGGTCCATTTCATCCGCCATTGCTTTGTATTTGCTACGCTCCATTATTATTTCATCTGCAAATGTTAGTTATTGTTAGTAAAAATGTAATAATACGAAGCATGCAATAGTTAGTATTCTAGTTATACATATGAATAAGTAATGCAAATAATCCAATGAGTAATGCAATAATCCAATAATATATTCGGTAAAAATTGCAGAACTCGTTCAAGACCCGAGTTTCTACTAATGATTAGAATTTGTGTGAGACAGGCAAAAAAACATTGTTAATTTATGTAAATTTAAAAATAAAAGTTGATGATTTTAAAGTAAGAAATTATTTGAACCATTCTTTAAATTGATGTATAAGGTTGTTCGGAAAGTTACTTCGTTTTTTTACCCCACCAAAATTGAACATAATTTTTTTGAACCTAACATCACACTTAAGCCCTTCAATTATTATATGATTTGAAAACTTATATTTTAAGGCTTGTATGTAAAAATTCTAATCAATTACATGCCGTAATTTTTTGGATGGTGCCCTCTTGGATTACGGAAAGAAATTAAGCAGCATTTTCGACATAGTTTACTCTTTTGCTATAAAAAGGTAACAATTCAGATTAAGTGAAAATTTTGACCGATGTGTACGAAAATGGCATGTTGATTGTACGACAATCCAAAATTGGTTTGCTAAATTTCGTTCCTGGTTTTGATGGTCCAAGAAGTACGGGTTGCAGTTGATAAAGACGTGAGAAAGGCATTAGTTGATGCAAACCGGCGAATAACAATACATAAGACCCAATTGTGATAAAATTTATCAAATTAAACAGTTCATCATGGCCACTCAAAAGTCTGGATATTTCACGAAACTCAATTATGGTTCTAAAGAAAGACGTGTGTCGTCGCACTGGTGTCCGCGATTCGCCTCTGAAAAGTCTTGAAAATTATCAGGTTTTTGAAGCGAATTGTCACTAGGAATGTCTTATGGAATGTAAATAATTCAATACACTCAATTGCTCATGAAACAAAAAAATTACCTGCTCAAAACAGGTGCAAAGCAGAAATTTGCCAGAAAAAAGGTGTTTGCAGTATGTTTGGTAAGATTTTAAAAGAGTTGTTCATTTTTCACACTTTTCCAGGCATTTAAGGATAATATACGGTTAATTTAAATGCCTTATGTCATCAACTGGATAACTAAATGATATACTCCACTAGAAAAAGTCAGAATTAACCCACAAGACAATATATAGTCCCGCATCAAGACGACGTCACATAAGTTTGGTCAATCGCCAAAGCTTTGTAGCTTAAATGGTCTATTCATCATATTCCCAGAACTGCCATCATCGTTCAATTATTGTTCCGGCCACTAACAAAATTTTAGGCGGTAAAACCTTTACCCCAAATCACCATGTCAAAAAGCGCTTTGATCAGTTTTTTTTAAAATACGACCAAAAAAATTATGTTCTCGGAATTATGCTAATACTGGAAATAATACAAAAGATGTTCGATCAAAACTGCCAATACATAATTTATGAAATTAATTGTTTATTGTACGAAAATTACGTGCGAAAATGTCTATAAAAAACGAAGTTACTTTTCAAACAACCCAATATTATGTTAAATAATAAACATTCGTAAGAAAATTGAACGCACCATCACCACCATCAATTTAAAAGTAAAGTAGGTTCAATTTATGAAATAGTAAGTAGTAAAACGCATACACCATCACCACCACCATCAATTTAAAGTAGTTGAGGTAAAAGTAGTAAAAGAAAATTTGTACTTTGCAACAAATTTAGTTACTCTTTCCCTATGAAATATTTTAATCACTTCATACCAAAATCGTTGTATTTAAATTGCAAATAATATAATAATAAAACCAATTCCATAAGAACACTAATACATAGGTTGAAACGATATAAAATAATTACCAGAATAATAATAGAATATGCTAAAATACATTCACATCAAAATGCACTACATTCACCACCAAGAAATAATAAAACTCAATTAAAGAAATAATTTAAATAAATTGTAATTACATATTACATATACAAATGTATGTGTGAGAAAGTACATCAATAAAATTAATTTATTTTACATAGCGTAAGAAACATAAAATGATTCTTTAAATTTAATATGTGCACATGTTTTGAATAATAATTATTTATATTCGCCTGAATTAAATAATACATATGTATACAATGATGTAGGGCTGCATAAATAGATGTAAGGCGCCCATCTGGCGTTGAGCACTTGTTGGAATCTATAATGGAATTAGGAAAATATAAATTAAATATAGAGTCCTGAAAAATAAAACAGTTAGTGGGATTAAATTCACACGAAGTGCAGGATATCCAAAACATATCAAAAGGTCAGTAGAAATTTTAGTAAGGATTTGCTAGTGTTTTAAACTTTTTTGCAAACCATGGAGTATTATTAGCATTATTATTGTTGCAAAGGTTAATATTATTTATTCAATACCATATCTATCATTAATTGATCAAATAGGCACTAGAGTCAATAGAGAACTTCAAATATTTTTTTTGAATTAGAGATGCAAAAAAAATTATTAGATGTTTGAAATATTGATAAAAATATGTAGAGTACTATAAGGAGCAGTTTACTCCCTAATTGTACTTTTTAACATTTCATTGTAAACTATAATCACAAAATTCATTTCATTTTCATAATTAGGAAGTGAAAATATATATCGGAATGACTATGTATTTTATGCATGTTTTTAATATATCATTTTTGTAAATTTTTCTAGTTAGCCCTATGAGTGTCAAATAAAGAATAATATTACGATTCAAGTCCTCAAATAGGAAAACAAGAAGAGTGAACATTTTCACTATTTTGATATCAAAAGGCAATAGACGTTGATAACCAATTAACTGATTAATTTAATTCAGTTTAAACCATAACTGAAGTGTTGAAATAAATAACTACAAACGACGTAAATTTTGTGTCGAATTAGTATTTCGAACAATCGAATTTTAGCCCGATATTTGCGGCTATCTATAGAGAAAAAATATTTCTTGTGAACGATTAAATAATTCTGAAACTGCAATCAGGCATGCTGCAAAATGTTTGTCACATTAAAACTAGTTGTAAGCCAATACTATATATGCAACACGTTTTGTGTTAAATATTCACCTAGGAAAAAAATTATCTTATTAATAAAACAAACAATCAAGGATTAGTTAAAATTAATATTTCAGACAACGGGAACATTCAACACGCGATGTGTACCTAATAGAACCTGTAGAGATTCTAAAATAGTAGTTTGATGATTTTGCTAAGTATAAGTTTATTCCTTGAGAATAAGTTCCACGAAGGCTGTGTCCAAATCGTCTCCAATTTCCCTGTATTTCTCCTTCTCGGCGACCAACTCGTCTAAAAAGTTTGTTAATTAATTATTTCCATGATTAACGCATACAATGTTAGCAAACCAGCATCAAGGTAAATATATTATTATATTGATTTTGGCACCTTGATTGAATAAGATTGATAATCAATTATAAAGAACTAAATATTGTATTTATATAAGAAAATAGTAGACCAAATAAAACGTCGTCGCTAATTAAATATAAAATAAATTGATTATCAAAATTTTTCGAGTCTATATAATATTTAACAATTATATTATATTTAATATAATTATAATATTTCATAATATTCATAGATATCAAAGAAGTTAAAACATAGCAACTAAAATTATGGTTGAGAAATAACAGTATAGTAAGTTCTGATAAAAAAAATACTGAATAAAATCGTTTCAGTATCAATAACATAATGCACTTGGTAAGATTCATAAAAAACACCATGCTAATAACAAAACAAGATTAAAAATATTGAATTATAAACTTAAACAAAAGTACACATAAACATGCATAAATTTTAACATTTCATGAAACAATAAGGAAAGGTACAGGAACAGAAATTAAAAAACTAAGTTAATTTAAATAATATATTATAAACACACACACAATTATTAGTGTTGTATAAAAAATTATGAAGAAAATGTTCACAACATTTGAATAATTTAAAATTTTACTTATAAATAAATTATAAATGACATGCACAATAATTTGGTAATTTCTTAAATTACTTGATATAAAACAAGGCAAAATGGTGAAAAAAAATATTGCATAAAAGGAAAACTTGCCCATGCAAGTTATATATAACTTTAACATATATATTTATATATGCCGAATTTTACAAAAATAATTTCTAGGAATCTGACGTAACGATTACAAATATTTAAAATAATGGTAATATCTATATTTAAATTCAATACTTTTGGAGACATCAAATTGAATTTATGAATCGGAAACCTCGAGGATTTGAATACAATTCCAATATTCATAAAACAACGTGCTTTTAATCACTTATATAATACAATTACATATAAAACCTAATATAGTTCTTTTTTCAATATTCATAAGTATTTGACGTAATTATTTGGAATGAATACTCATTTGAATTCGAGATACATTTAAGTAGTTTTTCTTAATGCTTTGTCTTAGCCTTTTATATTTTTATATAGCTGAAAAATATTCCCCTATCGTGGCAGTGATAAATTTTTAGTTTTACACTTTACTATCAGGAATGTTTAATTTATCACGGCTTGGAAGTTTTGAATTGCTACCAAATGTTAAACTTTTATTCATTTTTAAAGGTAATAGATTACTACTAATAATAGCAATAATATGAATAAAAGGAATGGGCCTACAATTTAGTATTTTGTGAGGGTGTAGTTATAAAATGAAGTGAAAGACATAGACCCATGTGATGTACAATAAAGGCCTTTGATTCAAACTAAATCGATATAAAACTGAAAATATTATTGAAATTGAAAATTCTATGTTATTGAATATGTAAAAAAAATCTTAAACCTAACGAGCTAAAAATGGTTAAGCCATCAACAATTAATAGGGAATTATTTATAACTAAATAATAGTGACTAAATTGCTTTCATTAACAATCATAGTAGTATTATCAAAAAAAAAAAAGTTTGGAAAATTTCGGAATCACATTGTGCACCAAATAATTTTGTAATTTATGAAATAATGGGAAAAATATAATTAATAGCACCAACATACACGCCTATGTTTGAATACTAATAAAAAATAATACCATTGATTATAAGTAATCAAGTTATGTGCCCGAAATCGATTCAGTATAAATATACATTATTTGAACAGAAAGAACTGAACATCACATAATTCTGATTATTTATAAATTTTTCAGTTTCAATCGTTAATGTTGTAGTCCGTTGTTATAATTCTTGCAGTGTAAATAAACACATTGATCACTTTATTATATCATTCAAGTGAACATGAGACGTTACATATTTTGAATATCATGCAGAGTAACTTCCATTTCTTCTTGCAATAATTTATTCTTCTCACGCTCAGCAAGTAGATCGTCTGTTGATTTTTTTGTAAAACAATTTGTTAAAGCCAAAACAAAACAAGATTATTTTAAGCAAAACACAAAATAAATTACATCTAAAAAAATAAAAAAATAATTTTACTACAACATCAATGTCCAAGATATGTTGCCATGCATCACCTATCTTGGCTTTTACATTATTTGATTGATTCTTTTCAATTATTAAAGAAATAAAATTATTAGGGAAATGAAAATATCATACCTTCCAGCCTGTCGACTTCCTTCTGTAATTTCTGAACGGAACGTTCAGCAAATTCAGCTCTAGCTTCAGCCTAAATTAAATAGAATGAATTAAAAAATAGAAACATTAAAGTAGGGATCAAAAACAATATAACAACATAAAACTGGTTTAAATGATGTGCATCAAAAACACATGCAAGTATAAGTTATTAGTCAAAACAAAGACAATTGTGCAGGCAAACTAACTGAAAACAAAAGCCAAGTAGAATTTGAAACAGTACTTCTGTATATAGATATAACTTAGTTTATTATAATTGTGAAAATGTTTGTTTCAATTTATATTTTATTTAATTAAGCTTTATAAAATGATTTAATACTTCATCAGCTCCTCAGATAATCAGTATTCAAAATAGGAAAATATTAAAAAAAAAGAAATTTGAATGAATTTTAATTGTTGATTCATAAAATTGGTATAATAACGTTGAAGGTATGTGTTACCTCTTTTAATTGTCCATCTAATATTTTTACTTGACCTTCGAAGCTTTCTTCTCTTTGTGTAGCCTATTATATTTTGTTTGTTAGATGTTAGTCCAAATCACATCGAGCAAAAGACAACACATTGAAAAAAAGGAAAATAAATCATTAGTAAAAATAAAAATAAAATTTTAAACTTCTATAGTTATTATCGAAAAATTAATGTTATAATTTTCACACAAGACATGATCTACTAAAAATAATTACAGATAGTTTTTTTTTAAATACTCCAAGATTTGTATTATATATGCAAAATTTAATTAATCAAATCATTTCAGAAGAAAATGATCAAATCAATCCAATAAATTAATTTAATTATTATCATACTAAAAAAGTATTATTTTACAAAATATAGATCATATCTCTTGAGCACACTGTTTTAATACACATAATTAGCATAAAAATGGTATGTTCCATTTTCCATATTATCACGCAAGTGCAACTGCATTCTGGTTAGATCTAAAAATAACGCATTTTCAAAAACACAACGATAAAATATTATCGTCTCTACCTCCTTTAGACGAGTTGTGAGGGTCTTAATTTGGTTTTTGTACTCCTCCTCACGTTGGTTGGCCTAATTATTTATTAAATTATTAAATAAATAATTAACATTTAATTTAGTTAAAATACAATTAAAGTAAAAAATATATGAATGTCTGGATATTTTAAATTTAATAATTACGAAATATCTGCACCTTAATATAATAATTTTAGAACTTATAAAATCTAATAAGCTTATTAAAATGAATTTTACTAAAATTGTGAATAACTTCATCGGCTATAATAAATTTTTTAAATATATATAATTACAGTATAAAAAAAATTAGTATTACCTTTTCTTCTGATACTTCAAGAGATTTCAAGTTGTTACCGACAACGCGAAGTTCCTCTTCAAGTTCTACAATTTTGCTGAAAATTAGAATAAATAGATTAGTGCTGGCTAATAATTATAAGACTTCGTTTATTTGAATTCAAGAAGATATATAAAACTTGACTTGAAAAAATAAAATTGTGAATGTCTCAAAAAAGTACAATGGAACCTTCCTTAACAGTGAAATAAATTGTAACAGCTTAAAATGGAATTATGCCTGTAGACTAGTTGCATAAACTTTCCGATAACTGACAAGAATTGAAATCAAAGGAACGTTGCCAAATATTGTTTTTAATATCCATTTAATAACAAGCTAAAAAGACCTGCTAAATATTTTCAGTAACGACAGAAATGAATTGTTAATCGAAATATTTTGAATCAAAACATTTTACAATGCTGGATTCATTTCCAATCGATAGCATCCAAAGAAATGAACAAATTTAAAATCTAAACTTTTTAAATCAGATTTAATACAAGGAAGTGATTCGATTAATTTCATTAATACAACTAATAAAGTTGATAAAAACCGAACATCGTTTCTCGATAGTTTATGAAGATAATCAAATAAATTCGCCCTTCTTGCAAAAAATATCAACTTAATCATTCACTACTCAAAAACCAAAGCAAACGAGACTGCTCTGATATACTTATCTGGCAAACAAGACTAACCTAAAGTTGTACGTAATTATTGAATATTATACACCTTATGTAAACAATTGCAATCAAACAGAGTATGATTTTTCTCTATGAATAAACTAAAACATTTTCTCTTGAATAAATTACATTCATTAAGCAAAGTTCCACTGTAGTTGTGTACCCAAATAAATTACATGAATATACATTATAAAGATATTAAATGTTATTTCGTTAGTTAGCACAATAAATCAATCAAACCTGTCTCCTTGTTCTGCCCTTTCTTCAGCACGTTCTAAATCTTGCTCCATCATCACTAATTTGCGAGCAACCTGTGAAGCAACACACAACAAACACTACAGCACACGTTTTAAAAAAAATGTTATGTTACTAACAAGCATCATATTATTGTCAAAATATTGTTAACCTAATCTATCTAGCTCATTCTTGTAAAATTTAAAACTAAACACTTATTGTTAATGTTGTTAAAACTTATTGGGTGTCTTTAAAAACCAGACCACAGACAACAGCTTAAGGGTTAAATATGCAAGGCAAAGCTGTACAACAACAATAAATTTAAGCAAAAATCTTTGATCTAAATTTTAGCAATAAAAATTTAAATGATTTTTAATTGAAATTGCGTAGACTGTGGCCGGATTTGTAAAAACTATGTTAAAATAGAAAATATAAATAAACCATTAATTTATTAATAAGCATGTATATTATAATTCTCCGCCATGGCTGCACCTGAAAAAAACATTAAAAAACATGCACTACAAAAAAATCTAGAAAAAGGTTTTATGTCCAATCCAGTTATAATAGTTTTTTTATACTAAATTGGATTTCTAGATTTTAGATATCATATTAATATCACACGTTATGGTAGTGAAAACGTTTCACTGCAAAATTCGATTTATGTTAAAACATACGATTCTCCTGCTTCGGCGCGCTCCTCAGCTCTTTCCAAATCAGCTTCAACCATGGCCAATTTACGGGCAACCTAGGTCAAAAAATTGTGTTCGTAAGTAATAGACTTGTAAAAAAATATTTTCAGCACATGCAATCATTCAAAATAGACATTTTTTTATTTAAACAATTCCGCACAAAAATATGACACGTTATTATTCGGACGACACAACATATAAAAAAAAAAAATTTCTTAATGGTAAGGCATTAAAAGCTTAGACAAATTGAACATTATAAAACATAAAATATATAATAGTAAGTTAAATTTTATGCAAATGCAACTTATTGAAGCTTGAGAATATTAAATTGAAATTAAGGTGAAAATATAACAATTTTAATAGAAACGATATCAGCATTAGATCGATTTTCGACTAATGTTTCGACACATATGAAAAAAGACGAACAGTAAAATTAAACGTTACTACTAAACATAATGAAAAAAATCGACATTTAAAAAGCAATATTTTATGGTAAAATATATGCAAGTCTCATTCGTTCGAACAAGTATGAATCATATATCCAGATAAATAAAAGTTTTAAATATATAATTAGTGATACTAAATACGGGAATTGGTTACGATAAAACTGGTGGACGCGTTAGATTGCAATTTATTTTTGTAAAAAGGTAAACTAAAAGTTCATAAAGCTCTTACTAATTGACTCTTAATAAGTTGACAAAAATAATGAGCAATCTAACAAGATTAATCAAACAGAAAACTAAAACAAACACGCAAGTGTTAGTAAATATGTTTGGCAGGTATTAAGGCAACAAGAACATAGAGAGCTCCGTGTTGAGAATAAACACCTCATCGTATTTCTTGTCGGCCTCCTCAGCGCAGAATCGCGCTTCTTTAAGTTGGTTCTCAAGTGCGTCCATGCGCTCTTCCTCGGCGAGGGAACGGTTCTCAAGCACCTTACGGGCGCTACAGGGATATACCAGAAAAATAACAAGGGATGAAAGACATTATCTAACTACAGGATATTACAATTAGAAGGATAGAAAAATCTACGTAGCCATTGTTAACATTCCTAATGTCCAATGCCAATCGGAGTGTTCTGCAAATTTCACGACGCTACTTCAAAATGCTGACGAACCAAACAATTTGTGATCAAAGTTCTTCTACTTTATAAAACGCTTTTCTCTCTGTATGTTTTCTTAAAATTGATCATATTAGTGAAATTTATTCAAGCTTTAAACTAAAATCTAAATCCGCGCTACAAATATCTAATTGTGATCAAGTCGAGCCAATTTTTAATTTCAAGATATCACTTGAATATTTATCTCTTATCACAAATTATTTGGTCATGAAAATGTTATGTTAGGTGTAGTGTCTACTTGGTCTAGAGAAAAGATAAGGTGTACGTGTGCATGATATAAACCTCGTCATATCTTTTGTCAGCATCGGAAGCCATTAAACGGGCATCCTTCAGCTGTAACTCCAACGCATCCATACGCTCCTCCTCATTCATCGCGCGATTTTCGAGAATCTTACGATTCCTATAGTTTAAAAATTTCAGAAAGCAAAATGATTAATATTTTGAACAATATTTGGAAAAACATATCAATGCATATATAATTCGATCTAGCCAACTTTTGACGATATCCGGAATTTATGAAAACTTTGAATAATAAAACCTACTATTTTTTATATATTTTTCTATTATCTTCTTCTATTACAAATATGAGATAGTTTAAAACGAATGCCAACAAAATCATCTATATAGACTGATCAAATTTTATATGAATCGATTCATTTTTAAAATAATTGATATCTGAAACTCTGGAAACCTGAAATATTAAAAATGAGTTAAATATATCTCAGGTGATAATAACTTTGGTGTATAATCCAGTATGTTCTTTACATGAAACTTTTAGTTACAAGAACTAATTCACTATACCTCTATAATATAAATAAAAAGACATGTCTCAAAAGCAATATTGGTTTTTTATTCACATATAATATATAATGTATATTTTATCTATACATACACAAATTAAAAATATCAATGATACATAAACAAACTTAAAAAAATAAACACACTAAAGTATCGTAGTAAAATTACTATCACCTGCCCTAAAATCCCTACAGCTGCTGTACAATCGTCGCTTACCAATTTAAACCAATATATAAATAAATCTGTCAAAAATATTGCATAGCCATAAGCAAGAATCACATTTGCATTAAGTATGCATATAAAAATTTTAAATATTGCTAATGACAGTAGTTAAAACTGGTTATGAATAAACAATTTTGAACACAGCCAACTTCAATTTGGCGATTGAGGATCGCTTAAAATTCTTGTTATATATTTATTTTAAAAAACCATTTAATAATATTTTGTAAGGCGTATCTTGCTCAAGACCACCAATATTCTTTGACATATTTTGTCACCTCTTCATATTTTTTATCAGCCTCTTCTGCTATAAGTTTTGCTTGGCTGAGCTGACCTTCCAAAATTGCTACTCGATCGTCTTCCATATTAGTTCGATTCTCAAGTGCTTTACGTATCCTGAACAAGAATATAGATTTTGCAAAATTCTGATGTTTAGAATAGAACATACTATCGCAGCTTATTTTTGTCGTATTTTGACATCAATCTGCCCTAATATTAAACGATGGCAAGCCAACGAAAAAAACAATCGGAAAATTTAATCTCCAACATAGTTTTCCAAAATGGACAATTTTTTGTTCATTTACAGTATATTAAAAGCAATTTAATTATCTCTCATCACAATTTATATGCATATGTTTAATATATGTGCATATGCCTATGTATACATGTGTGTCAAAATATATTGAAAACCTCCCAACATTTCTCTGCAAAAAGAAAGTATAAACACACCACACACAGTAAAAAAAAATATCTGAAATAAAATTTATTAATAGCAAGAAAATATATATATTTTCATAATCTGTTTTATAGAAAAAAAACTTTCAAGCAGAATTCTTAATAACCGAAAAAATAATAGTTGGGTTGTCAAAATTGCTATATGGTGACCCAATTTATTTAGATTGTAAATATTCTTTAGGTTCAAGGATTTCTTTAGATCTTCTTCTGAAGTTTTAACTATTATGAGTAACCAAGAATTAAGATTCTAATATACCAAGTAGTTTGGAAGTGTATGTTTATCATTTGTGAAATCTCCTGACCGATAACTTACCGTTCTGATTCATCAGCAGCCTGTGAGGCTTCAGCCAATTTAGCGGTGGCGGTGGCAAGACGTTCTTCTGAACGTTCCAAATCTTCTTCCAAGAGTTGAATGCGTCGGTTCAAGGCAGCGACTTCAGATTCGGCCTGTTTTTGGAAAAAAAAATCATCGGTCAGGAACTTACGCCGATGTCCAAACAATATATTGGCAATATTTTTTTACGAAAATTATAATCGCTTATTGTAAGATATAGCTACGCAATGCATTTAATGTATCATGTATCACCTAACTGGTATCACAAATTTTCTATGAAAAATCTAAATCTGGTGTCATATCTTCTATACATGTATATGTTTGCAAATAATATATATATATATATATATATATATATATATATATATAAAGGTTGTCAAATATCTCCCTTCCGCTTTTTAGCTCTTGGTTACATACAAAATGGCGGACAACCTATTATATATATATATATATATATATATATAATATATACATAATATATATTTGACAACCTATCATATATATATATATATATATATATATATATATACATATATATATATATATATTAAAAATTACAAATATGTACAAATTTCTTACTTTTATAATCACAAACTTATTTCCTTATCGATATAACCAGTTAAACATTATAAATGTAGTCCCATGCATATATGCTAATGTATAAAAATAAAAAAATACATATATTTGTTTATATTCCCGATGATTATTTTTTAATTTAACTTATTATATTTTAACCCTTTCCACTCGCGAATTCCGAGATTTACATGAATTTTGCCGCCGGAGCGTCGGCATCCGAGTAGAAAGGGTTAAAATAAATTCATGTACATATGCAATGGGTGATTTTACGCTATAAACGTTTTTCTTATACCTCCTAAATTTATCTTGAATGATTAATTAATTGGTTGGAAAATTTGGTAAAACTAAGTGCATGAAAATGACAAATCTAAAAGGATTACATTTATCTGTCTGCCATGTATGTTTAAATTCAATAAGTAGATAACATGTAACGATGCGAGAAATTACAGAAATTTATATTTGATTTGAAAGTTTATGTTCATTTAAAGACTTTTAGAAGAATTTTTATAATTTTGATGCATTACTTAATTCCAAATCTTTTTATTATTAAGTTTACTCTATATAATCACGAAATTTAAATTTAATATATCAAAATTGAAAAGGCTTACTACTGGGTAACCTTTTAGATCTAATGTTTAATATTTCATATATCATCGAAATTACTAAATGTCTTCCTTTTCGTAAAGACAGATTGCAATTCAATAAAGAGAATAAAAAAAAATTAATTCCAAAAAATATTACTACATACAAAAATACGACTTTTTCGAATGTCAATAGGTGACATGTAAAAATATCAGTTTGAATAAACCACACGCCTGGGGCGGAGAATCACGGAGGATTTTAATGAAGAAAATTTAGGCTGGAATTATGTACTTTTTGTTATATATTTTTGTCAAACGAAATTCAAGAGTCAAATGAATCAAATGAATGAATGAATCAAATGCCCATGATCATCAATATTTAGGCAATGACGAAAAATGTTAGTGTCCAGTGAGCTTTACTGGTGTGACCTGCGTTATTCATTCTGTTCAGTATTAGCATTTGTATTCCGCATCCGTTCTCATCGTGCGTTTCCAGGAAATTGATGCGATTGTGCGGAACCAAAAGCGGACTGAATTTGATTGAGAATATAACTTGTTTATATTCTCAGTTAAACAATTGAAAAACTTTCTACAAAAAGAAAAATCTATTGTGCATCACATTGTGAAATATACGCCCTATATGCCAGGTTATGTCTTGGTTGTCTATGTGAGGTATATAATGAAGTCGTTAAAGTCGATGGTGATTTATTGATTTATTAATCCATTAAATTAAATCCGCATTAAAATTATTTTGTTCCAGCTCCCGACGTTATTAAAATTTAAACAGTTAACTAAACCGGTATGAAATTATTACAGTTAAATCAAAAGTTAACAAATCCCTGTGAATTATGGAAGTTGGGAACTGTTCGCGCTTTTGTGCGGTTTTGAACGGAAATTTACAATTGTTCGTGATGATAAAAGTTGTCACACCTAATCCAATGGAGATAAACGAAAGATTATCAGAAAAAATATTTTACTTTTATTTTATTATTTACGTTTTATTAAATCTCTAAAGTATCCAGATGTTAAAATTTGTAACATCGTGTTAAAAACTTTGATATCGTGATATCGAAGCTGATTTACACAGTAATCTCTCAAAACTGTAGCCGTTAATAAATTTATTTCATATCTAAATGCAATAATATATAAGCAATTATATATTGCTATTTAACTATAAAATATCAATTGAGTGTCTAAAGAGTGTCTATTTAAGCAAGCATGATTAAATAGAAGGTTGATTTAAACAAAAGTAGAGCAAAAAATATAGGCCTAGTGTGATTGTATTATTTGATCTAAAACAGGAAGGGCAGAAATGAATTTTACTTACTATGGGGCCGTTCAAGTATTACGTAAGCACTATAGGGGGGCGGGTGGGGTTGTTGATTTGCTTATTTTGGGTTGGCATGGGAGGCAGGGGAGTCTGGATGATGATTACGTCATAGGTAGTATTTTTATTTTTTTACATTAATTGCAAAATTTTTACGTAAGCATGGGGGTAGGGGGTAAGAGCTTTGCTTACTTTTGATGACAAGGGGGATGGGGAGGGTAAATAATTGTAATAAATCTGCTTACGTAATACTTGAACGATCCCTATATAGTTATCAATTCATATAAATTTAACCTAAATCGTCCTTTCACATATATTAATCCATTTAAAAAGAAATGTCCAGAAAGCACTAATCACATGCATGGTGTCTTCTCTAAAACAAAAAATCAATCATCCAAGTCACCATGAGGTTATATCATCAAATCTGACGCAAGAACCAGACCTATATTTTGATATGCAACTCTAGAAAATAATGCATATTAACAAACAAAAATTATAATGAAGTTAAAATTTCTAATGCACGCAAAGATGAGAAAGTAAGAATGGAAATCTCACTAATAAATTAGTTTAATCATCAAATGATTTCTATTATTATAATAAAATTCGAACAACTATATTGTGGTAAAATAAACGCTAGGCTCGAAAAAAGTATCAAAGTGAAATTCAGAAAATGGATAAAGAATCTCATATGTTCGCAGGTTTTTAAAAGAATCGCAGACGATTAAAATTCTTTCGTGAACAAAATCTCGAATTGGAATCATTAAGGAGGCAAATTATTAATAACGTGCGACTTTTGAAGGTCACGTTGGTAAGAGTATACTGACCTTGTGCGTTCATCATAAGAATACTGTTAGTAATATAAGATTATATTATAAGATGATAACGGTGAAAGTATTAAGTTAAGTAACATGTATTGATAAATCGTATATAATCTTATTTGCTTGGCATATGAATTTGTCATTGAAATTATTAATAAATGAATTTAACTATGTGATATTTTTCTGCAAAACCGTGAAGAAATATGGGGAAAATGACGTGTATCTATAATCGTGCAAATATTCATACAATTTACCACTAAATAAATATTACTTGAAAATTATTACACGTTAATATTTACTTAGAATGTTTGAATTGATGAAGGAGGAATATTTCATTCTAAAAGTTGAAATATAAACGTTGTGATACGTTAAAACTCTGATTCAAATATTTATTTCAATCACGATGTTGAAATGTACATAATAATACAAAGAAAATGCAACACTCTAACCCAGCTAGAAGTGGTAAAATTGAACAATATGAACATTTCATGTGTAGCACTTGCAGTCTAATTTAATAAGAAATAATTTCAATTCTTTCAAAACGATTTGCTAACATTTTTGGCGATAAAAAATTTATATAAGTATTTTTTTTTCATTTTTTGGAATTTAAAAAATATGCCTATTTTAACATACACAGCAGCAGCTTATGCGTCACGGGAAGGACTAATAACATTACGTCATTACTGACGAAGGTCAAATACGGAGTTTAAAACCGTACTGACAATAATCAACACAACGCCCATATAAGACCTCAATGTTCAACCGAGCCTCTGTGAATTTACAACATGAATCTAAATACAAAAGTGACCAATACCAAAATGATCACACATTAATTTTCATTGTATTTTGTCGAGGCTAGCAATTACATTTTCAAATTATAATTAGTCGTTTACTTTGATTGAATGGTTAGTTACCGTCTGCACAAATAGATGTTTTTTGTATTCAAAAACCACAAATGCTTTAAATTCAAATTTTGTTCCAAATACATTTCTGCTGAATTCAAAAATTCCTCAGAATTGCTAAGTGCTTTGAATACCAAAGCAAAGCATGACTCCGAAATGAATGACAAAGATAAGATATTCTTTGAATCAGCAATGATAATTCATGTGAAAACATTTCAACCACATTCCTCAGTATCATGTCATTTTAATGACGAGTAAAGAAAATGGAATTTGATCAATTTAAAAATGATATTAGAAATGATGTAAGAAAACGTAATTACTAGCCTTTTGACATGAAAAGTAAAGTGAATCTCACATGTTTTTAAATATTCTTCTATGAATTTGTATCAAACGTGCTTCCATAAACTCGTATCGATACATTAAATGGAAATGTCAAGCAATAAATTACCATATTAGTCTATAACAAGAAGTATTACATATAAGTGTAATATGACTCATTCGATTGGGATATACCGTCAACAAAACTAATGAGAAATTCTTGTATGACTATTCATTATTCGGTTATAAGAAGTATATGACCATATTTGGTAAAAAGTTTTACAAAATTTGTTTGCACGCGTTGGGTGAATGTTAGAGGTCATAAAAAGCACCTGTCAAAATCGATAGCTTTTAATTGCTTTTTACTAATTTACGTATTTCAGTGGCATTATAATTTAATAAATATATAATTTGATAAAAAGTTGAAATTGATTTTCTTATTTTTAAGGAAATACATTCAAGCATTATTTTACCAACATACACATACATGTATACATATATAAACATATATACATACAAATACGTAAACATACATATATTAATAAGACCAAGCATACACATACATCCATCCACAGTACACACATAAACAGACAATTATATTGCACACACACAAATAATGCCTTACAATAACGTATAAGGCTGCAGATTAAGAGATTACTTAGACATGAAAAATTATTAAAATTAATCTAGTAAGAATGGCTTTTAATAAGCTAATGTGATAAAGCTGTATATACAAAACTGAAGCCATATAACGCAAATATGACCGTGAAAGTTGAAGTAAGTTCTGAATCATGTTTTACAAAATATATTTCATACAAAACCATCCTCAAGTTGACAAATACAAATTTTAACTTCAAGCGTGTGACATTTGATGGTGTATTAACTTTATACGTCAAATAGGGCGTGGTTTAGTCACATAGTTACATATCGCAAAGATTCTACTGAATTGAAGTATACGGGCAGGAAAAAACAGATGTACTTTTTGGCTATATAAAGAATAATAGAACTCTTTTATGCAAGATTGTATAAGCATCAGCCGGCGCATTTTCTTCAGCGCAACGTCATCTACAGAATTTGTAAAATTCATCCGATCGATGAACGGAGCAACGCACTGACTATGTACGTACCACTCGCACCCACGAAAAGTGTAAGAATTAGAAAGAGATGAATACAATTAAAATTACGTCCGTATAACAGGTCGTTGTTCAGCGTAATACATCACTTAAAATGTTAACTATCATAATGTATGAAATGAAGTATTAACTAATTAATCTTACTTCTTCTCGTCTCATAATTTCTACTTGCAATCGCTTGTGAAATTCTTCACATTCGTCGCGATATTTTTCCATTTCTTCTTTCGTTTGACGCATTTTTTTCTTAAGGACGTCAAGGAGCGTTCCTTGCTGTACGTTTGTCGTCATTTTTAATACTTTTTAATTAACACTCCAGAACCAAACACACAACACTTCACACACGCAACACCAAACTATATCAATCACCGACTAACTGAACAGATAACCGGACTCGCCCGTTCGACAAAATGGCGACTATTTGACAAAGCGGCCACCGGCTGGAATCATAGTTGGAGAGGGACAATAGTGCGAAGTGTGTTGCGACAAGGGTCAATATATACGTAACTATTCTAAATTACCTAAACTATACCACATGACTCCGCAGTACAATAAAGACGACGTAAAAACAAAAACAATAAAACAAAATCGTTTATTGAAAGGGATTCGAAGAAATTTTAGAAAAGAAGAGATTTTAATGACTTTTGAATCAACACCTACATGTTATCCCAAACTTATCTTTCCAAAAGTACAGAACGAGTGACAGACATACAATCATCCAAACATGTTTTACCCAAAAATTTTAATTGAAACCATCAACATTTAATAAATTAAATAAACATTGCAAACGTACGAACGTGTAAGGTCATTGCGAAATATGAAGTCCAAAGCGTTCCCTAGACCCACCTGTGGAGGGCAACGCTTCCGGTCTCTGCGATTGAATTTAAAAAACAGCGCGAAACAATATACGTAGGATGGGCTTTATTTATTATAGCAAAAATAGAATTGACATTGATTTGTTAAAAAAAATAAGTGTACCTTGATAAACTAGTGCAGTTACGTGTAGTGCATTTACATTTTCTATTCAATAGTTTTCTACGCCAATACACCACGCAAATGAAAAATATTAAATCAAAATTAATATCTAATTCGCTAATATTTTAAATTGTTCCGTGTTTAAAATTTTTCAAAGATTAAAAATATTATTATGTTATCAGCAAAGCTTTCCATGTTGCACGAGGTAATATACATTGCAAAAACATTAATTTAAAAGTGCAGAAAATGAAAAAAAACATTAAATTAATATTAAACTATAAATATTTATAATCGTTTAATTAGTAACAATGAATGAACAATAACGCCGAATAAATTACATTCATCAAAATAAAGACGAAAAAATTCGCTAATTTACTATTGTAAAATAACAATTAATATTAATATTTAGTTATGTTCATAAGTTTTTAATAGGTTCCCAAATTTTCTAACGCAACTAAAATTTCGAATACGTACAAAACATACTCTACATTTGAAGTTAATAGAATTAATGCACACTGCCGAACTACCAGTCATACGTCGCCACGTGTTCGTATGCGTTGCTCTGTTCTTCGACACTTGTTTACATTGGAACCTACTGGTGGACGTATGAGTATTCTAACGTTATTTGCGTCGTGCTACACCGACGCACATACGCAACAGCTGATAATGGATACGCCGCGACTATGTACAATACGCCACATACTTTCCAAATCATTGTATACATTAAATTATCACTTGCAAAATATTATATTTAACTTTCGAAAATGAAGTTTGTATTTAAAAATGATAAAATCATTATTGTTTACAAACCCAAACGCCAATTAACATAATAAAGAACTTATGACTTTTAAAGAAGGCAGCACTAAATTATTATACCCCACAATGCGATTGCTCGCCTCTTACCCGTTTCAATTGTGCATTCATAATGTTATGCAACTCGTTCTTGATAATAGAAAATTTCATCATGGTATCGGAACTGAAGATGGATCGTCCAAAAGCAAGCCCGGGATAATCTGCACATCGTGTTTTTCGTCTATTTTCTCGTTCTGCCACCAATTCCGTTCGTTCGCTGGTACACCGCAGCCTGGCCAACTCTTGAGTTTCAGGATCGTCCTGCGATTCCTCCTGAGGTCCTGGTCCGCCTTCCACTGCAGGTCGTGGTCCTTTAGCTCGACTTCGGCTTCGATGCCTTTTTTGCTTCTCATTAGCTGCATTTTTAGAAGATTTTGTATTTAGCTTATCATCTTCTACAGTATCTAGCATATTTATTTCTTCGAGTTTTAATATTGTGGTCTCTCATGGGTAGAGACTACATTCTCATCTCTATTTACTAAGGCACTAAGTGATTTATTTTCGTCGTCAAAACATTTCGTCGTATTTTGTAAATATTTTCACTAAATTTATTATTATCT
>NW_020537324.1:55006740-55025053 GCF_003426905.1 Ctenocephalides felis
GCCTAAGTAATAATCGCTTCGTATTCATCAGTGGTCAGTGTAGGTCAGTGTTTACAGTTTATCTATCAGTTTAAGGCGGTACAGTGTTAGTTCGGTAGTTATATTTTTTAAAGGATGTTATGTGATATCCTACTGGTAAGTTTGTTTTGCTAATTATTATTATTTCAGGGACAATTTTTTAAGTCCATAATATCAATTTATTCGATCCAAGTACTTCTGAATTGAGTTGAGTGCTTAACTTCTAAGCCACACTCGCCGCTAACCGTAAGTTTATTTAAATTAGTAAAATTATTAGCTAATAAGCTAATAAGCTAATTGTGTAGCGAAATCAACTTGTTATAAAACACAATTTTCGAGAAATTGACAATTTAATTTTTGTCGTAATTATATTCACCCATCTTAAGCATCAGTATTACTTGAGACACGCAATAACGAAAAGTTAGATTGAAATTGTTATTTTTGTTTTTTATTTTCAACTATGATAAACTATCATAGTTAAATTTATTGATTCTTATCATGTGAATAAGTTTGGAAATGACTGTATATTATTGTGACGAAATTATAGTATGTTTTTTGTGTAATTCTAAACACCGATCATTTTATGTTTATTTATCTATGACATCGACGATTTCCATATACATACCTAATTGTTGTTTATTTATTTTCTTTGCAAGATATATTGAAAATTTTAATTCAAGTCATTTTTTTGAAAATTCACGAACTTGTCACATATATCTTTAATCAGACCGGAATCGATTTGTATATATAAATATTCAAGTACGAAAACTGGCAAAATGGCATTACGACTAAATAAAATTTTAATATAAAGGTTTTAAAGAATATAAGGAATAAGCCCTGAGTTCTAAATAACACAAATCGAGACTATTATGACATTGCTAACTCTCTCTGTTGTTCATTAATTCATAGTTTTTGTTTGATTTTCTTGATAATAAACTTTTAGTTTAAGTTCATAAGTTTTTTTAACTTCTTATATTTTTCAAAATGTATTAAATTCAATACTTATCCCAGTAACCCACAATAAATATTTGAAATTATATCAAAGTATTATTAATTATACTATCACAATTAATTTAATCTATTCTAATACATTTATGAAGGTATTACGATAAAAAATTGGTGCTTTAAAAACTTTATGGAATTACGTACTATGATTTACTGAATTATGCTAGGAGTCCAATTTTATGTGGATCGATAAAGATTTAATTTGAGAAAAAAACTTTTTTTTGGCAATGAAGTGGACAGGTTGGATAGGAGTTTGAGTTTTGGTTATTAATGTTGTGTTCTGACTTTGAAAAGAAGAATGAGATAAAATAATTGCGTGTACTATTACGGGTAGTATTAGGTGTAGTGATGATATGCACCTGACGAAGTAGGTTTTCTGTACCAATATATTATATATATATATATATATATATATATATATGTGTGTGTAGTTTATATTTATTTATTCAAATACAGGACTCATTTCAGTGAAAAACCTTAGAAAGAGAAAGCCCTTAAGCCCAACAATACAATTATTATTTAATACTTCTTTGAAAACAAAAACATTTGTAAAAATGACAGATTGTTTGAAGCAAGATAATATTATATATTGTTTGGTTTTAATGTCTGATGTCTTGAGATTCTTTTGCCGGCAAAAAATCCATTAAATATACACTTCTAAACGCAGCATCAAACTGAGAATAACATAGGAAAATATTGTGATGATATAAAACTAGGAATAGAAAAAAATAGGAAAAAACTGGAACTGTCAAAGTTCATTAACAAAATATTGTTTGATGTTGATACCCTCATTTGCGCATTTAGAAATATTGTAGAAACTTGCAGTATAGTGATAGGTTAAAAAATTGTACTATGGTCAAGTTTCTTGTGTTTTAACGGTGATTTCAAGATAGATGGATAAAAAAAATAAGTATTGTTTGAATAATGTAAATTGAATCTTTGCAAAATTGATGGCTGATAATAAAAGAGCATATAAAAACAATAATTTGACACTGCTACAAACCATATTCAAGTGACATTTGAAAGGATCGAACTTCATGCCAACATTTGGTTTTTAACGTTGCCAGCGTTGAATTGTTGGAGGCACTTGTCATAGATAAATAAGATTAATCAGAATGAACAAATAATTATTCTTTATTAGTTGACGAGAAAATAAAATAAATAAGATGATAATAAACATTCAAGAGATTCATAAATCAGAGAAACGTTATTATTTAGATCATAGATAAACAAGTATAAATTTACTAGATTTAGATGTTACTGTTTTATGTTGGTGTGTCTGTCTATATGTAAATAATCTGAAGTAAGTTTGCCCGTGTGCGTAGAAATGTCAAATTCGCTAAAACTAAAAGTCTATCTTTGTGTGTAGGTTTTCAGAAATGAGTCTACTTTTATTTTTGTATCAATTATTAAATTGCATTATAATATCTAAATTTTAGTATTGAGTTATATTCATTATACGCGTGCTTGTGCAAAATAATATCAAAATGGTTAGTAGAAGTACTGGGGCTACTGTGTCCCAATTGCTTAGAGACAGATCTGATGTCATTGAAGATGAACCGAAAAAGAAGTCTCGTGAAGATTGGCGTAAACTGAAAGAACTAGAGGAAGCAAGAAAAGCAGGTACAGCGCCTGCTGCCGTTGACGAACAAGGCCGCGATATTAACCCTCATATACCGCAATATATTAGTTCAGCGCCATGGTATTATGGAACAAGTGGTCCCACTTTAAAGCATCAACGTCCCCAAGAGGAAAAGAAGAAGTTATCGGGGTTAGATGAATGGTATAAACGAGGAGTTGACACTTCTAAGATCGTCGCAAAATATAGAAAAGGCGCTTGTGAAAACTGTGGTGCAATGACACATAAGAAAAAAGATTGTATGGAAAGACCTCGAAAAGTTGGGGCTAAATTTACTGGTGCCCAAATTGCACCAGATGAATTTGTTCAACCGGAATTAGTAGTAGATTATGACGGTAAACGAGATAGATGGAGTGGATATGACCCTTCACAGCATAAAGCTATTATTGAAGAATACCAAAAAATAGAAGAAGCTAAACGTCAATTACGTGCTGAAAAATTAAAACAAGATCCTAACGCTTCACAATCAGATTCAGAAGATGAACAAGGGGATGAGGATAAATATGTTGATGAAGTAGATATGCCTGGAACTAAAGTGGATTCTAAGCAACGTATTACAGTAAGAAACTTACGTATTCGGGAGGATACAGCAAAATATCTTAGAAATTTAGATCCAAATTCAGCTTATTATGATCCAAAGACTCGATCAATGCGTGACAATCCAAATCCCAATGCAGATGAATCAGACTTTGTTGGAGAAAACTTTGTACGTTTCACAGGCGACACGCAGAAGCATGCAGTAGCACAGTGTTTTGCCTGGGAAGCTTATGGTAGTGGTGTTGATGTACATTTGTTAGCTGAACCAACAAAATTAGAATTATTACAACAAGAGTATGAAAAGAAGAAAGATCAAATAAAATCTTTAGTCAAAGATTCAGTTTTAGAAAGATATGGTGGTGAAGAGCATTTAAAAGTGCCTCCGAAGAGCTTATTACTTGCTCAAACAGAAGAGTATGTTGAATACTCCAGATATGGAGATGTAATTAAAGGCCAAGAAAAGAAAATTATTAGAACGAAGTATGAGGAGGATGCTTTAATAAATAATCATACATCAGTATGGGGTTCTTACTGGAGCAATCATCTATGGGGTTACAAGTGTTGTCATTCATTTATTAAAAACTCATATTGTGTTGGAGAATCTGGAAAATCTATGTGCAATAATGATGTAAAACCAGATAATACTTTTAAAATACCTGAAGTACCAACTTCTGAAGTAATAGAAGATGTGATTGAAAAATCAAAGGAACAAAGTGATTCTGAATCATCATCTTCACATAGTTCAGAAGAGGAATATAAAGCATCGAAAACTGAAAAGAAAAAGAAGAAAAGTAAGAAGAAGAAACAGAAAGAAAAGAAAAAAATTGAAAAAAATAGAAAAACTCGAAAAATCGAAAATGGATAAATTAAAAGAAGCTTTGCAGCGAGAGGAATTAAACATTAAAAAGGCTGAAGAACTTTTGACAATGGATGAGAGGAAACGATCATATAATAGTATGGCAGTTGTACAAGAACCAACATCTGAGGAAATGGAGGCTTATTACATGAAACGTAGAAGGGAAGATGATCCAATGGCTCAATTCATGTAATTCATCACTGAAAAAATTCATATTATATGTACATATTATATGTAAAACAAATTTATTTAATAAAATAAGTATCTGAAATTTTTGGAAATGGTTCAGTAGCAGGTTTTTTACAGATGTATTTGTTCAAGACGAAAAGCAATTACTAATAATAATCAATTCATTATTAAAGAATAGTTTAATTTGTTATCCAGTTGTTAAACTGGTAAACACAGAAACCACAATCAATGAATATAAATCTTGTATAAGAGCCATGTTTATGAAATAAAAGTATATTTGATTTCTAAAATTAAACCTAAGTTAAATATATACATTCATTTTGGATGATGGCAATATTTCATTAATCATTAATCGTGGTTTTTCTATTTTCAAATAATTTGTGTCTTTTATCCACTGAAGAGGAGTCAAACTGAGACAATGGCATTTTCCTTAAACTCGTTAAACCTTGGGTTTACTTTTGTCTATTGTATTTACATTTCAATCTTCCTACATTTACTTGTAAGAAACAATAATAAATTTTGAAATGCCTGCAATCAAATTTAAATGTCAGATATTAGATATACGAAAAGCGACGTTGATTCCTATCGAGAAGGTTGAAAATGAACTAATTGTCACAATTAGTTTATTAAATATTGTTTCAATTATTCAAATAATTAAATAATACTAATTAATTGATATTATAAGTTATGTTCTGCAATAGAACAACAAATAAATTATAGTGTCTGCAATCAAATGGCAGATAAAATATTTATCATATTATGAAGAGAATTTGAAAAATTTTATGCTACAGTTATCAACGTATGTGAGTCACTCACAAAAAATTAAGGTGTGAATTTAAAATTTATCTTTTGTCAGTGAATATTTTATCATCTAAATTCAAAACAACTACAGCTATGTGTAAGTGGTATTTTGTCTTAGCAAGTTGCATGAATATAAGTCGATTGGATAAGATCAATTTATTTCGCTATTTAGATAAAATTTTCAACTATTGCATTTTGAAAACGATGTTTACGCTTTCACTAAAAAAGAATTAATGCAATTTGCAATTGATATCCCAATTTCAAACAGGCTCATAATATCTATAACTCTTACATGAATTACAGTGCATAAACACATTCACGCCGGCGTGGGCCACTGGTGACCCGCATTTCGAAGGCAATAACCACGTGTAGCCTCACAGAAAAACATGCCGAAATCGGCCCCGGCGTGAACGTGTTAATTATATTTATTAATTCAGCCACTCTTTGTAGGGTTTTATTATTTTAGGAAGTTCGTTTAGTGTTAGACCATGAACTTTACCGAACTTTTTAATTCTGAAGAAACGACTCAGCCAATCTATGACTAGCGCTAGTCCATATCAAGTTTCGTCGAGTGGATTTAAAAATTTTGAATTCAGTTCAGGCGTTGTTTGAGAAAACTTCGTCGAAAGATCAAAAATTGACGTACAAACGCAATTGTACAACACTGCTCATCCAAATTTGGTCTCACAGAAACGTCAAGAAAACGTTTAAAAAAAATAAATTTAGCAAGTCGGATTTTTTGCGAAAGCATTGATTTCTTCTTGAGGAAGTTAAAACTGAGTATAGCATAAAAGTATATTATAAAATGAACATAAACCATTGAGAACTTTTCCGGAGTATGTTATCGCAGTTGCACAAGATAGTCAGCGTCTATATAATATTTTATTAGAAATATTAAAACACCATTTATCGATCGAAGGCTTTAAAACAATAAAATTAAATTTCTGTATTTGATTATTTAATAAATAGTGATGAGTAAAAGAGACCAACATAGATTGCTTATAATTTCAAAAGTTTCGAATGCGAACATTTTTCCAAAATTAAAAAAAAAATTAAACAAAACCTAAATCGTAAGGATCAGCTCTGAGAAAAATGAAATCTTGCAAACAGCAATATTTCATTAGACGAAAAAGTTTCGTAAAAACGAAAGAAAAGTTAAATACAATAATAAACGGATATAAAATCAAACAAATAAAATAAAAAGGCAATAAATGTGAAAAAATCGTCATATAAATAGACTGATTCAGATTGGGAACATGCGTTAGATCAGTGGCGCGGCAGCCAGGTCTTTTTGAGCATTCTTGGTGGATTAGGCAGCGAATGGCTGGATTTGTATGAGATTAAAATTTTTATAAGTTCGTGTTGTTTTAATAATGATGCTATATAAACGTATACCATTTGCAATATTTACTTTTATAAGTAAAAAATAATATTAAAACTCAAGTCAAATTATCATTTTTCACCACCGAATATAAGATTTGCACAATTTTTCTTTATATCTCCAAAATCGCAAAACTTGCATTTTTCTAAAAAAAAAACAATCAACTCGTCACATCTTCAAAATAAATTCTGTTGTTTTTGAATTAAATGTTTTTTAACCATTTGAATAGTTTGGGACATTTTTTCTGACACGACCAAAAATTGCATCTGAAAATACATCATATATACTACTCGATCGAGTGTGTATGTCGACATACACTTTTTTCTTAAAAACACGTTCTTTAAACTTATGAATATTCGTTCGTATGCATACATATGTGTGTATATGAGTATATATGTACACACGAGAAAAACCAAAAATTCTGTTACACTTTCGTATTTTGTATCAAGCATTTTTCCCATAGTGTGTGTAAATTTTGTGAATACGTCCATATTTGTGAAATTGAATACATTCCACAAATATAGAATGAAATAGATTTCAGTAATATATAAAAATCACAAAATCTTGAGACATTGTGGTTAGTGAATTTTTTTTGGAAATTTGGCGAAAACTGAGCTGGGATTGATGAAAACAGGCTGTTTTCAAACAGCTAATATCATATATCGGTCAAGTCGAATTTCTGTACGAAAAATCTGGGTTAGACGTGAAGTAAATTTTATATAAGGTTTTACTTTATTTTTGAATCGCAATTTATCAAAGGTGACAATAATTGTTAGCTTCAGTATTTTAAATAAACAGTAAAAATCAAGAAATTATCAATTTTTGTATAATTTATTATTTAATAAGATTAATCTTATATTATTAAATAATAAATTATACAAAAATTGATAATTTAAATAAAAATAATAATTTGTATTCATAAATTTTAAAATCAAGCATTTTGATTTCTACCAACTGGCTAAAATACCCATATTACTCGGCGGCATCCGAGTCAAAAGGGTTAAACCCTAAATGTTATTTACCGAAAAAAAAATCATTATAACAAACCCCTACGATTTAGATACATTTGTCAAATTATTTTTATAGAATTCTAATTTAATCTTTGATTATTGAAAAGAAAGCACCTTAGCAAGATAGTTAATTTGTAATTTGGTCAATAGAATAGTTTCTATGTATTCAATCATTTATTCATTTATATGTAATAATTTATAAATTTATTCCTATTTATTTTGCTATTTATGATAATTAAAAATTGTTTTAATATGTACAATAACATCATTTTTAATATGTTAATTTTTCTAAAGCAACATTGCAGTTAGTTTCCAACTATCAAAATATTTAAAAACCATTATTATTTCCTGTTATCTTATGAATTCTATTTAACTGCTTATTTTAATTTAGTTAATCTATTACTATTACTTATAATATTGCTTTATCATTTGCGAATTATAAAACAAATCAAGAGTAATACTTATCGTTAGATTAAATATTTTTTAACTTCCCGTAGGGCAAGTTATAGTAATCGCAAAAAAAAACAAAAAGGAAAATTTTTATTAGTTTCAAAACCTTCTGAACATTTTGGCATACCTTAGAAAAAATTGATGTATATGTGTGTGTGTGTGCGCGGATACAAATTTTCGTCGACTATTTCAGGAACACGGATGAAGCGATTTGAATAATTAAAAAAACATTCGATACGTATTGATAAGGAGACGTGCTGATTAGTTTTTGGCGGACGCAGGTCTAGCCGATCCGAAGATATGGGGCAAAAAGTGCCAAAAACAGTAACTCAGTTTTTAAGAGAACGGAGCGTCCGATTTGAATAATTCAAAACATTTTAGTTGTATTAACAAGATGAAGAACTGATCAAATTTTCATGAAGGCAGGTCTAGCGGTTTTGGAGATCTAGTAAAAAAAGTAAAAAAATGCCATTTGGCGGTCAAAAATGATCATTAGATGTATGCACATCAAATTATCAGATATTTTATAGAGATTTTACCAATATAAATATAAATTTTGTTTACATTCCTATGGGTTTCGTAACAATGTTTAATATCCGTTAGACGGCAACGCGGCGCTTACGCGCTTCTATATTTTGTCTCTATGCAGTTAAAGCAGTACGATTGCTTTGAAAAAAATTCAGAATTTTCAAAATATTTCAAAATAAATTTTTCTTCAAAAAGTCTTTTTTTTTTTCAAAAAAAAAGTAAATTTTTGTCAAAAATGTATAGTTTCTCAAAAATCTAATTTTTTCAGAGTAAGTTTTTTTTAAAAAATGTTAATCTTTTTAAAAAAAAATAATTTTTGGTACGGGAAGATCGAGCAATTTGCCTTAAGGCACTATGCCATCCTCCCCACTAGTTTTTACACGAATCAAATCAGGTATACCTATACATTATTATTATTCAATTAACATAATGATATTGATAAAAATATTAGATCATAGTGCCATTAATTTAACATTCATGGAATGAATGAATAACAAATCTAGGAGAGTAACCTGAGGTATTTGTATATTGAAAGCAGATATGCAATTTTCGTACAGGTCTTATACGTGATATCTTATAAATGTATATATAAAATATAAAGGTATATAAATATGTGTAAATATGTATACATACATATATATGTATATATATATATATATATATATAAATTTAAATTCATAGGTGTATGTGAAGTGGGGACAGAAAGTTTTACCCTTACCATCCCATGAGGCGGAGTTGGCTAATCTATTCTTGGCAAGTCGTGTTCTGATTGTGCCACAGAAAGGACCAAAGCACAGTCCGTCTTCGGCCCGCGTACGCTACAGCGATTTCCTGTAAGTACCAATTGTGATTTTTTATATCTTAATTAATACTATTTTTATTAACCATACGATTTTTCGTGAATTTTTATATTTAAATTTCCAACGGTGCGTGTATTAAAATTCCGTGTTTTATCGATTTGATCATGTTATAATCTAGTATTGAAAGCGGAAGGGATCAGGAATGCAAAAAGAATAACAGTGATTTGGCTAATTTTCAAATAGTGATAACTGATATGTCGAAAATATTTGGATTAAGTCTTCGATTTTGCTTATAGTAAACTTAAGAGATCCTTTCTTAAAATATCTTTATCACACGGACGTGAAAGCAACAGCATTTAGTTTCATTGTGGTGTAGAATGACATGAATGCTATAGCATTCAAATTTTAAAATCAATTATTTTGAATTTAATTTTATATAACCTAAAGTTTTTGTAATTATTATACCTGTCAAGGTAATGACTAACTGGTTCTTTAGGTATTTTTGTATTTTTTTTATATTTTGTCTTAGTCATAAATTAGTTTGGGCAAGCGAATTGCTTAAAATAGAAACGTAATACTTGACGTGAATGCTATAGCATTCATCGTATATAACGAATAAATTTTGATAATCTAAACTACTCTATGAAAGGTGTTAAATCATATTTCGGATATCAAAACCAATTCAAAAATAAAACTACTCTATAAAAGGTATTTAAAAATAAAACGCCTGTCAATTTTTGAACCTTGCTGAAACTTTTACGAACATGTTATATTTAAACCTCTTATAATTTTAATAGATATTTTTAACTTAATTTATATTTTATACTTATTCAGATATATCTATTTTTTATTATTGATTTTAAATCAAAATTTATAATGAAAGTTTATTAAAAAGAAATTACAGCTTGAAAGTTAACGACATAATTAAAAAACCAAAAGTGCCGTGTCCCCAATTTACTCAATGCCCCTTTAGGTAGTTGTGAATAAAATATAAATTTAATAAAGAGGATTAAATTATAAAATGTCATTTTTTATAAGTTTCGATCGACCTTATTTTTAGATATACTTATATGTAAATTCTTACATATTTTATAAATAGGCTCGCAGATTATGAACTTAACATATAAAAGCGAATACTTGATTTTTTAGTATTTATTTTACTTGTTCAAATTAAATTATCGTTTCTTTAAAACATATTTTTTATTTGTTTAAAAATAATGTACCCTTCTTTCATATAATTTTTTTTTTATTTAGAAATTTACTGTCTTCTCGTAAAACATAGTTACTGCGTATATTATTAACATCTAATCATGGCATATATGTTTACATATATATATATATATATATATATATATATATATATATATATACATATATATACATATACATATACTTACGTTTATAAATAGAATTTACATATATTTTATAATCTGATAATAAATATTACCTGAATTCCAATATTATAAAGATTGAAAATTTGATTGATTTACCTGAATAGTTATTCCATTCGCATCCAAATATTTTCAAACAAAAATAAAAAATATTTATTTGCCCAATATTCTTCTTCTGGCAATAAGCATGTTTCTGAATATTACAAATTTTCATATAAATATCCCAATATGACATCTACCAGTTTTCAATATGAAGACTTTTCTGTATCGATTTTAGTTCTATCTATTTTATTAAATTAAAAATGAAATTTAATTTATTTTCATATAAATATCCCAATATGACATCTACCAGTTTTCAATATGAAGACTTTTCTGTATCGATTTTAGTTCTATCTATTTTATTAAATTAAAAATGAAATTTTACGCAAAAATTAGTTTTGTATCAAATTTCATAAGCTGAAAGCGATTCGAGATGTTACTATATATTACGCTCATCTAAATAAACCAGCATCGCCCTGACGAGGTTAATTTTAGAACAAAACACGGAGACAAGAAGATCACTTTAAGTATTAGAAATGTTTTCCGGTCTATCTGCAGACTATCGTGCACACATATTTTCAAATCGAGTATTTTTGATAGTAACCAAATATTTATATTATTTGATTTGATACTATAATATAATACATTATAAGCTATGATATTGCAATTAGTGATGATAGTTAAAAACTGCAAATGTAGACATAATTTTCGGAAAAATGCGTTATGTTTTCTATTCATTTGTGGCATTGGAATGGGAATAGTAAAATACTTGTTATATTTGAAATATCTTTCAAACTTTGACAAAATTAATAAATATATATAAATTTTTTTAACAAAATTATTGCAACCCAATATTTAGATAATTTTCAAATAAATACATTATATTAAATTAAATTGAAGCTAGATGGAATTTCAGGCTCTAATTGAATTAAAATTTGTCATCGACCTATTCAATAATCAATATATCATTTAAGCGAGTTTTAAAATTATAGAGTAGTATAGAACTTTATAATACCGTGGTTTCAAACCTGTGGGGCGCGACCGCTCAGAGAGTCTGATATAAAAAATGATTGAATAAATAATTATTTTTATGTATATATTTTAATTAATTTTTTTAATATTTTAAATTATTTTTGTAGCTTGATAAATGAATTATATCATTTGAACTTATCATTTATTTATAAAAATAGTTTGTTAGAAAACAATCACTGCAAAAAATAAGGGGGAGGATACGAAAAGGTTGGAAACCACTGTTATAGTGCTATAAATCATTTCAGTTTATTAATTTTTGTACAAATTTGCCTTGCATACTAGTTATATTTGACAAACAGTTTAAATGGTATAAATTATTTTACGATTAAGTAATAAATGTATAATTATTACGAGTACACACTTACGTTATTCAAAATGTGAATGAATTTTTGTTATTAAACCATTTGTCGTAAATATATAATATTTCAAAAATGTTTATTTAAATCAATATATCTATTACAATGCAAATTTTATTAAAATCTTCAAAAAGAAAATTTAACAATTAGTTACAAAGAAACAGCCCGGCTGATCTTTACCAAAAACGCCCAATTTTTCAACAGTTATCTCGCGAACCAGTTTTTTAATTTTCAAAGTTGATTTAGGATTTTTGATGAAGTTGTTATTAAAAAATTACACTTATCTGCTAATTATAAAGAAACGGTTCGGCCAATCATCGCTCAAAATTAATCAACGCTAATAATGTTGATTAAATAGTTTTCAAATCTTTGAAATCGATGAACCATCTATTTTCGGCTCATATCCATACTTTTTCCAATTTTGATGTTTAACGATTTAGAATGACGTGAAACGTCGAGAAAACATAAACTTAGCAAATTGGAATTTATAGCGAAAACATAAGCTTTAGGAAGTTAATAATAAATATGTTACGTCAATTAACGTTTGTGTGTTCGCACATAAATTGGTCATTATATGGGACACTGCAAAAGTGTACAAATGAATTAGTGAAATGTTTTATTGCTAAAATTAAATTTAAAATCTATTTTAAATTTCTTAAATATATTGTCTTTATATGTATCTGTATATACATATATGGATATCTAAAAATCACTCTGTTGATGGTTAAAATATTATTACACGGTACCAATGCTCGAATGTCTATCTGAATATTTTATTTTTCCTATTTCTTTACCTTTCATTGCATTAAGATTCATAAACGCAATTCAATATAAGTAATTGAAAATTTCAATTTAAACACGATTCATATTAATGACACGCGATCTTTCATTTTAATGCAATTCCATATCGATGCTAAAATTTCTTTTTTTACGGTCGAACCTATATTTTATTTTCAATTTCAATAATTACTTATTTGCAGAACGATGACGTATGTGATCGATTTCATTCACTCTTTATTATAGATATTTACAAATCTTCTTGTAATATTTACAATAAAAAATCAGTATAATAAAAAAAGTGAATAATAAATTTATATCATTGAACTATAATGCGATTCACTCATTTAATATCTAAGTAGACTTAATCAACTTTTCTATTAACCATCATAATTTCCCATATATTTGCAATAATTTGAAAGATAGGCGTATCTTGTTTCCATTCATTATAAGAATTTGTTTAATCTGAATTAAATATCTGTGGTATTTTATATATGCATGGACTTATAATTGAATCACTTATTGTTTTAAAAATGGAGCACAAACAATGAATTCTGAAAGACGAGATTAATAACGGAATGGAGTTTAATTTTAAATTTCGGAATTCATCACAAATTAATTATCACATTAATTTCACATGCAGAACAATACGATTTTGATAATTATCTTGAGACAACTATTTTATTTATAACAGAAATAATTTGAAAATGAAAATAATTAATTAGAATATTTAAAACTCAAAAACTAATTTATTATATCTATATAATTATAAATTTAAATAAACAAATAAAAGCTCTACTTTTGGTAGTTCGCTGTTTAAGACCAACAAATATTAGGCATTTATCCGTTGAAATTAACCAAAACGAACAAAATATCCAATTATTTCGTATATGTTTGATAATGTTTCTTTTTTCATCATTAGCATAAACGAAAAAAAAGTTTTTACATGTATTTTATATTTTATTTTTTTGAAGAATTTATAAATGGCGTTATACATCCTATAAACAAGTTTTGTGGTGCCGCTATATCGAAATGTTCACTTGTGTGCAAAGTATTTGTTAAAAAACCTAATCACAAATTTACATTTTTATATTTAGCCGATTCTGCCGTAAAATAGATTAATGTTATGGCAAGGTTATGTTTTCATACAAAATGATATTAAATACTGTTAAAATCCATGGAAAACATATAAAACGCATAAATGTCAAAAAACAATGTTATGATAACTGGATCTCCATGATATGGTTTAATAACATATAAGTGAAGTTGCATTTTAAGAGTACGATGAGGTACAGTAATAAATATATGCATTTTTTTAGTTTTTAGTACGATTTTGTATGAAAACTGACATGTTGCATAGTCTTTCCATAACATTGGTCTATTTTACAGCCTATATATTTATAATCAAGACCGAGAAAAACGGATGTTTATGCTATTCCATTCCGATGCTTAAATATGCAATGTGCAAATATTGCCAATATTCTATTAAACAGATAATGAAGCTATAGATAATTATTTCAATTCAAAACGTATCCATGCAAAAAATTCAATGTTTATATATGATAAGAGATAATTGTCGATATTGCAGCAGTTAACAATAATTAATGATCGTTCCATCGGTTTGTTTAACATTCCGGTTTGTGGCTTATCCTTTAAAGTTCTAGGTTTCATGACATGTACATCAATGTACCAAGGTCTTATCATAATATCAACAGAACGAATCATCAATTTAGACTTAAAAGAACATATTTCTTTACGACTTAACATTGTAATACTTTTCAGTGACATTGTTGCAATATTTTTGCAAGGCGCGCGTTCAAGAATTTCGCCCAGCCGAAGTCTCGACGCGCCGCCGACTCGGGTGTGGTGTCTCGGGTACATATGCGATGTTTTATTTTATTGTCATTTTATTTAATCTGTATACAAACTCTTATGGTCAATTGACCTTCATTTTCGAATAGCAATTACGCGTACAGACTTGTGTGTTAATCGCGAAGAATTTGATCGAAAACTGGTGAAAATCGTCTTTAGCATCTTTTGATTTTTATCAAGTACCCATTGCACATATAAGCATTTACTATTATTTACTACAACTAGGAAAAGCAGAATGAATGTTCATATTTTGAGAATAAAGTAATACAAAGGCACCGTAAGCAAAAATGTATAGCAAAGTAAAAATTTGTGCTTATTTTAGTATTACCAAAAATTTTGATGCCTATTATTTATTTTACATGATATATTACAATCAGAACTTTGTGAATTATACGATGGCTACTTGGGAATACTACTTTGATACTACTAACTCCAATCACATATACCTTGATGCTATTAACTAAACGTATTTGATATTGATAACTGAATGGAATATGAATTTAAAACTAAACTCTACTATCAGACGTTTGCTAGACAATTACGTGCCTTCATTTCTAAATATTTTACCACAAAAATTGAACTATTTTTTTCAATTCGGAAATAGGTTTTATTGGTTATAGTCCGAATTCTTAACCATTTGAGTCATTTTATAGCTTAACCCACAACGTTCAAATGCACATATGTATTTAGGACGAATGTCTACATGTTAAGAATGAGAGCATTTGAGTCAAAATGACATTATTCTTTGCAAATTTACACATCTCATATTCATTACGCCTATCGCAACTTGCTTTTTGCATACAAAGTAGAAAATGTTCTCAATATGATGATTCGTAATTTTTGTTAATTTTGCAGCCGAAATATTCACATACTTGCATATACATTTGCAATATAATATGCGCAAACATTACAAAATAATCACATTTGATATCCTGAAAATAAACAATTATTATTAAAAGAAATTCAATTACAGTGGTGTGACTTGTCACAGCTTTCCACAGAATACTATAACACCATCCAGTAGTTTATTAATTAAAACTGTTGGTGGTGTCTTGTATTAAGACAAATCGTGTGTGCTTTTAATTTTATTAGCAATATTAGATGAACAGAAATTTGCAATCCATAAAAGAATGAAAAATATTTAATAAAATTAGTTTTGAAGTTTTTATTAATGACATTTCAAGTCAAAACCCTGACGGTAATTTTTAATTATAAGGGGAGGAGGGTAAATATTGAAAAATTTAATATGATTTTAAAATAACAAACATTATTTAAGAATGCAATAGAAATCCTACAGCTTTCAAACTTATTATATAATTTTGTTCAATTTTCTTTATAATTATTTAAAAATAATTAGGATTCCACTTAGGTATCTCAGGCAGCCAAGAAGTTCATTCTCATAATTTTTGTTAATTTTCGTAAAATTTCAAATATAAATTTATTATTATGAATTTTAGAGGCTATTTTTACCCGCCTTTTCATATAAACATACTAGTTGTACATAACATTTTCAGATATATGAAGGGTAGTTGTAATTTTATTATCAAGTAAGAGCGAAGATTCAATATAGACCTATACTTTTTGAAAACCCGGGAGAATGCGGCACAAAAGATCTAAATTCGGGACAAATATTGCTTTTAGAAAAACCCGGTACACAAGATTCAAATCCGGGACTGTCCCGGCCAAATTAGGACGTATGGTCACCTTACATTTAAGTTTTAATTTTTTTTTGTTATGTATAATGAATACATTTTTTTCACCAATTTTTCTACAATTATTCAATTTTGTATTTCAATTTACATGATCTCTATGCTCTCTAATTGATAATATTCGATAGATCGGATCGGAGACTAGACCGGAAAATGCTTAACTTTACTAACACAGTGGTTGCAAAAAGTATAGTACTGCTGTACCATTGCAGGAAGCTATTATCTTCCTGCAGCATTATTGAGTATTTTCATAAATGGCTACTGTAAATGTTTCAGACCAATATTACTCCTTATTTTGCATTGATTACATGCAAAAGGAGCAGAAGTTGTCGGTGATTCGATTCTTGTTTTTAACTTCGATTCTATCCTGGCAGAATCACAGAAGGAAATCAAAGAGGTTGCGCGTCGAAATTTGAATATTTTTAAATTTGAATTTTTAACACAGAGGTTTTGAATATTGCACGCAGTAACTTTTCTTTTTCGTTGACAACCGTCGAAAATTGGATATGTAAATTCAATACAATTGTATTATCTATGCCGAAAATGTTCTGAAATTGTTCACCGTGTTGGATAACGTGTCAAACGTTCACAATTTCGCATCGTCAAATTGCCTGTTAATGAGATGTCATGTAGCTAACTAGCTGAGGCAGTAGTCATCTCAAAAGACCTTGCCTCTTTATGAACAAGTGCAAATGAATTTTTTCTTTCTCTTCATTGCAGACAATCAGAACTACAAAAGCTTTTCTATAACGAGTGTTAACGAACTATCACGTTTCGGATCTTCTCCAATGAGACTTTATAATATGGGCAATGTAAAACTAGTTACTTAACATAAAATTCATATTAATTGGTTTCATTGAGATCTTCTGGCCATTTTTTCATTAGTCCTCTGGTCAGGATGTTCTGCACAATATGTTGAAGACAAGGACTTGTGTGTTGATTAATCTTTGAGTGATATTTATTGCTGACCCTTTTATAGTTTCACATACAGTCTCGATTTTTTGAACATTGTTTATAATTTGGTGGTTGACGTACCATGGGGCATTCACAATGGATGTTACAATGAATTTGCAATGTAAAAGATGTTGACTAGTCATGAATATACTGGTGTATACTTTTTTTTTCTTCATTCTCTATTTTATTTACAACTGTCCAGTTAAGGGCATTTAGTAAATATGGGGAATTTACAATTGTCAACCGTAAAGGAGCATTATTTACTATCTTGACATGTTGGAAAAACAACTCAATAGTTGTTTTTCCATAACAATATTTTAATGATAATATTATAATCGTAACTATTTACTTACAAATAATTTCTTATAAATAACTAAATTATTTCAATCTTAATCTTAATCTGGTGTATACTTAAAGTCCCGAACTGCAATCGTCAAGCGTACTCCGAGAAAGGCAATAATTCTTATATAATTAAATAATATGGTATCTAAATACACGAATAAAAATATTGCTCACAAAGGCACTTCGTTTGCAAATTTATAGATTATTAAACGATTAAATGTAGAAAAACCGATCGTAGTCAACGTTGCGCTCATTTTGGATATGCCCATCTCACGCTTCTCATCCAGCATATTTCCTCGGGTGCTCTCCAAACTTCGATAGTATCTAGCAAAAACGTAGACCTGTGATACTGGCCAAATCATTGCTGTCCATATACAGAAGACTAGAGAAAAAACAATTTTTTTTAGGTTTAGTTACTATGTAATTTTGTCAGCTAACATTTAACACTTTCCACTCGCGAATTCCGAGATTTATATTTCCGAGGATTTTGGCGCATCCAAGTCGAAAGGGTTAAATATATTGCTACCATTCTATTTTTTTTTATTGGTTACTAACCGCAAGCGTATGTTTACATTGATAAAAAAAGATGGCATTTCTTAACCATGTCAGATCTTAAAACCTTATTTT
>NW_020537324.1:55026053-55064253 GCF_003426905.1 Ctenocephalides felis
TAACTTATTATATTTTAACCCTTTCCACTCGCGATTTCCGAATTTACATGAATTTTGCCGCCGGAGCGTCGGCATCCGAGTGGAAACGGTTAAATATATTTTTATGTACATATGTGCAATGGTGATTTTGCGTTGTAAACATTTTCCTTATACCTCCTAATTTATCTTGAATGATTATTAGTTGCTTGGAAATTTGGTAAAACTAAGTGCATGAAAATGACAAATCTAAAGGATTACATTTATCTGTCTGCCATGTATGTTTAAATTCAATAAGTAGATATATGTAACGATGCGAGAAATTACAGAAATTTATATTTGATTTGAAAGTTTATGTTCATTTAAAGACTTTTAGAAGAATTTTTATAATTTTGATGCATTACTTAATTCCAAATCTTTTTATTATTAAGTTTTACTCTATATAATCACGAATTTAAATTTATATATCAAATTGAAAAGGCTTACTACTGGGTAACCTTTTAGATCTAATGTTTAATATTTCATATATCATCGAATTACTAAATGTCTTCCTTTTCGTAAAGACAGATTGCAATTCAATAAAGAGAATAAAAAAAATAATTCTAAAAAATATTACTACATACAAAAATACGACTTTTTCGAATGTCAATAGTTGACATGTAAAAATATCAGTTTGAATAAACCACACGCCTGGGGCGGAGAATCACGGAGGATTTTAATGAAGAAATTTAGGCTGGAATTATGTACTTTTTGTTATATATTTTTGTCAAACGAAATTCAAGAGTCAAATGAATCAATGAATGAATGAATCAAATGCCCATGATCATCAATATTTAGGCAATGACGAAAAATGTTAGTGTCCAGTGAGCTTTACTGGTGTGACCTGCGTTATTCATTCGGTTCAGTATTAGCATTTGTATTCCGCATCCGTTCTCATCGTGCGTTTCCAGGAAATTGATGCGATTGTGCGGAACCAAAAGCGGACTGAATTTGATTGAGAATATAACTTGTTTATATTCTCAGTTAAACAATTGAAAAACTTTCTACAAAAAGAAAAATCTATTGTGCAGCACATTGTGAAATATACGTCCTATATGTCAGGTTATGTCTTGCTTTTCTATGTGAGGTATTATAATGAAGTCGTTAAAGTCGATGGTGATTTATTGATTTATTAATTCATTAAATTAAATCCACATTAAAATGATTTTGTTCCAGCTCCCGACGTTATTAAAATTTAAACAGTTAACTAAACCGGTATGAAATTATTACAGTTAAATCAGAGTTAACAATCCCTGTGAATTATGGAAGTTTGGAACTATTCGCGCTTTGTGCGGTTTTGAACGGAAATTACAATTGTTCGTGATGGTAAAAGTTGTCACACCTAATCCAATGGAGATAAACGAAAGATTATCAGTCACAATACATGAAAAATTATTTTAGTTTTATTATTTATGTTTTCTTTTAATCCCTAAAGTATCCATATGCTAAAATTTGTAATATCGTGTTAAAAACTGCAATATAGTGATAACAAAGAGGCTGGTTTACATAGCAATCTCTTAAAACTGTGGACGTTAATATATTCATTTTCCATATAAATGCAATAATATATAAACAATTATATATTGCTATTTAATTACAAAATGTCTATTAAGCAAGTATGATTAAAAAGCAAAGTTAAAAAGATTTAAAACAAAATTTAGAGCAAAAAAATATATGCCCAATTTGATTGTATTACAGTATTACAATCTCGTATCATATATTCAAATGTAAGTTCAATATAGGGCAGCAAGGGCAGAAACAAATTTTGTCTAGTGTATAGTTATCGATTCCTATAAATTTATTCTAAATCGTCCTTTTACACATATTAATCCATTTAAAAGAAATGTCCAGAAAGCACTAATCACATGCATGGTGTCTTCTCTAAAACAAAAAATCAATCATCCAAGTCACCATGAGATTATATCATCAAATCTGACGCAAGAACCAAACCTATATTTTGAGCCAACGTATGCAACTCTAGAAAATAATGCATATTAACAAACAAAAATTATAATGAAGTTAAAATTTCTACTGCACGCAAAGATGAGAAAGTAAGAATGGAAATCTCACTAATAAATTGTTTTAATCATCAAATGATTTCTATTATTATAATAAAATCCGAACAACTATATTGTAGTAAAATAAACGCTGGGCTTCAATAAAGGTATGGAGTAAACTTGAAAAAAAAAAGGATAAAGAATCTCATATGTTCGCAGGTTTTTAAAAGAATCGCAGACGATTAAAATTCTTTCGTGAACAAAATCTCGAATTGGAATCATTAAGGAGGCAAATTATTAATAACGTGCGACTTTTGAAGGTCACGTTGGTAAGAGTATACTGACCTTGTGCGTTCATCATAAGAATACTGTTAGTAATATAAGATTATATTATGAGATGATAACGGTGAAAGTATTAAGTTAAATAACATGTATTGATAAATCGTATATAATCTCATTCGCTTGGCATATGAACTTGTCATTGAAATTACTAATAAATGAATTTAACTATGTGATATTTTTCTGGAAAACCGTGAACAAGCATGGGGAAAAATGACGTGTGCCTATAATCGAGCAAATATTCATACAATTTACCACTAAATAAATATTACTTGAAAATTATTACATGTTATTATTTAGGGGCCGTTCAAGTATTACGTAAGCACTATAGGGGGGCGAGGGGGTTGTTGATTTGCTTATTTTGGATTGACATGGGGGGCAGGAGAGTCTGGATGATGATTACGTCATAGGTAGTATTTTTATTTTTTCACATCTATTGCAAAATGTTTACGTAAGCATGGGGTAGGGGGTAAGAGCTTTGCTTACTTTTGCTGACAGGGGGATGGGGGGGTAAATAATTGTAATAAATCTGCTTACGCAATACTTGAACGATCCCTTACTTAGAATGTTTGTATTGACGAAGGAAAAATATTTCATTCTAAAAGTTGAAATATAATCGTTGTGATACGTTAAAACTCTGTTTTTATTTATTTATTTTAATCAGGATCATGAAATTGTGCATAATACAAAGAAAATGCTACTTAACATTCTCTAACGCAGCTGTAAGTGGTAGAATTGAACAATATGAACATTTTATATGTGGCACTTGTAGTCTAATTTAATACGAGGAAATTTAATGAGAAATAACTTCAATTCTTTCAAAACGATTTGCTAAGATGTTTGGCGATAAAAAATTTATATAAGTATTTTTTTAATTTTTATGAATTTAAAAAGATATGCCTATTTTAACATACACGGCAGCAGCTTATGCGTCACGGGAAGGACTAATAACATTACGTCATTACTGACGAAGGTCAAATACGAGTTTAAAACCGTACTGACAATAATCAACACAACGCCCATATAAGACCTCAATGTTCAACCGAGCCTCTGTGAATTTACAACATGAATCTAAATACAAAAGTGACCATACCAAATGATCACACATTAATTTTCATTGTATTTTGTCGAGGCTAGCAATTACATTTTCAAATTATAATTAGTCGTTTACTTTGATTGAATGGTTAGTTACCGTCTGCACAAATAAATGTTTTTTGTATTCAAAACCACAAATGCTTTAAATTCAAATTTTGTTCCAAATACATTTCTGCTGAATTCAAAAATTCTTCAGAATTGCTAAGTGCTTTGAATACCAAAGCAAAGTATGACTCCGAAATGAATGACAAAGATAAGATATTCTTTGAATCAGCAATGATAATTCATGTGAAAACATTTCAACCACATTCCTCAGTATCATGTCATTTTAATGACGAGTAAAGAAAATGGAATTTGATCAATTTAAAAATGATATTAGAAATGATGTAAGAAAACGCATTTACTAGCCTTTAAATATTCTTCTATCAATTTGTATCAAACGTGCTTCCATAAACTCGTATCGATGCATTAAATGGAAATGTCAAGTAATAAATTACCATATTAGTCTATAACAAGAAGTATTACATATAAGTGTAATATGACTCATTGGATTGGGATATACCGTCAACAAAACTAATGAGAAATTCTTGTATGACTATTCATTATTCGGTTATAATGAAGTATATGACCATATTTGGTAAAAACTTTTACAAAATTTGTACGCGTTTGAGAAAATGTTAGAGGTTATAAAAAGCACCTGTCAAAATCGATAGCTTTTAATTACTAATTACTAACTAATTACTAACTTTACTAATTTACGTATTTCAGTGGCATTATAATTTAATAAATATACAATTGGATAAAAAGTCTTATTTTTAAGAAAATACATTCAAGCATTATATTCTAACATACACATACATGTATGCATATATAAACATATATACATACAAATACATATATTTAAGAATAAGCATACACATACATCCATCCACAGTACACACATAGGCATACAATTATATTGCACACACACAATTAATGCCTTAATGCCTTACAATAACGTATAAGGCTGCAGATTAAGAGATTACTTAGACATGAAAAATTATTAAAATTAATCTAGTAAGAATGGCATTTAATAAGCTAATGTGATAAAGCTGTATATACAAAACTGAAGCCATATAACGCAAATATGACCGTGAAAGTTGAAGTAAGTTCTGAATCATGTTTTACAAAAAATATTTCATACAAAACTATCCTCAAGTTGACAAATACAAATTTTAACTTCAAGCGTGTGACATTTGATGGTGTATTAACTTTATACGTCAAATAGGGCGTGGTTTAGTCACATAGTTACATATCGCAAAGATTCTACTGAATTGAAGTACACGGGCAGGAAAAAACAAATGTATTTTTTGGCTATACAAAAAGAATAATAGAACTCTTTTATGCAAGATTGTATAAGCATCAGCCGGCGCATTTTCTTCAGCGCAACGTCATCTACAGAATTTGTAAAATTCATCCGATCGATGAACGGAGCAACGCACTGACTATGTACGTACCACTCGCACCCACGAAAAGCGTAAGAATTAGAAAGAGATGAATACAATTGAAATTACGTCCGTATAACAGGTCGTTGTTCAGCATAATACATCACTTAAAATTTTAACTATCATAATGTATAAAATGAAGTATTAACTAATTAATCTTACTTCTTCCCGTCTCATAATTTCTACTTGCAATCGCTTGTGAAATTCTTCACATTCGTCGCGATATTTTTCCATTTCTTCTTTCGTTTGACGCATTTTTTTCTTAAGGACGTCAAGGAGCGTTCCTTGCTGTACGTTTGTCGTCATTTTTAATACTTTTTAATTAACACTCCAGAACCAAACACACAACACTTCACACACGCAACACCAAACTATATCAATCACCGACTAACTGAACAGATAACCGGACTCGCCCGTTCGACAAAATGGCGACTATTTGACAAAGCGGCCACCGGCTGGAATCATAGTTGGAGAGGGACAATAGTGCGAAGTGTGTTGCGACAAGGGTCAATATATACGTAACTGTAATTATTCTAAATTACCTAAACACCATCACATGACTCCGCAGTACAATCAAGTCTATATGAAAACAAAAACAATAAAACAAATTCGTTTAATAAAAGGGATTCGAAGAAATTTGAGAAAAGAAGAGATTTTAAAGATTTTTGAATCAACACCTACATGTTATCCCAAACTTATCTTTCCAAAAGTACAGAACGAGTGACAGACATACAATCATCCCAACATGTTTTACCCAAAAATTTTGATTAAAACCATCAACATTTAATAAATTAAATAAACATTGCAAACGTACGAACGTGTAAGGTCATTGCGAAATATGAAGTCCAAAGTGTTCCCTAGACCCACCTGTGGAGGGCAACGCTTCCGGTCTCTGCGATTGAATTTAAAAAACAGCGCGAAACAATATACGTAGGATGGGCTTTATTTATTATAGCAAAAATAGAATTGACATTGATTTGTTAAAAAAAAATAAGTGTACCGTGATAAACAAGTGCAGTGCGTGTAGTGCATTTACATTTTCTATTCAACAGTTTACTACGCCAATACTACCACACAAGTGAAAAATATTAAATCAAAATATAATATCTAATTCGCTAATATTTTAAATTGTTCCGTGTTTAATATTTTTCAAAGATTAAAAATATTGTTATGTTATCAGCAAAGCTTTCCATGTTTCACGAGGTAATATTCATTGCGAAAACATTAATTTAAAAGTGCAGAAAATGAAAAAAAAACATTAAATTAATATTAAACTATAAATATTTATAATCGTTTAATTAGTAACACAATGAATGAACAATAACGCCGAATAAATTACCTTCCTCAAAATAAAGGCAAAAAATCGCTAATTCAATATTGTAAATTAATATTTAACATTAATATTTAGTTATGTTTATAAGTTTTTAATAGGTTCCCAAATTTTCTAACGCAACTTAAATTTCGAATGCGTACAAAACATACGCTACATTTGAAGTTAATAGAATTAATGCACACTGCCGAACGATAAGTCATACGTCGCCACGTGTTCGTATGCGTTGCTCTGTTCTTCGACACTTGTTTACATTGGAGCCTACTGGTGGACGTATGAGTATTCTAACGTTATTTGCGTCGTGCTACACCGACGCACATACGCAACAGCTGATAATGGATACGCCGCGACTATGTACAATACGCCACATACTTTCCAAATCATTGTATACATTAAATTATCACTTGCAAAATATTATATTTAACTTTCGAAAATGAAGTTTGTATTTAAAAATGATAAAATCATTATTGTTTACAAACCCATACTCCAATTAACATAATAAAGTACTTATTATGACTTTTAAAGAAGGCAGCACTAAATTATTATACCCCAAAATGCGTATTGCTCGCCTTCTTACCCGTTTCAATTGTGCATTCATAATGTTATGCAACTCGTTCTTGATTATAGAAAATTTCATCATGGTATCGGAACTGAAGATGGATCGTCCAAAAGCAAGCCCGGGATAATCTGCACATCTGTTTTTTCGTCTATTTTCTCGTTCCGCCACCAATTCCGTTCGTTCGCTGGTACACCGCAGCCTGGCTAACTCTTGAGTTTCAGGATCGTCCTGCGATTCTTCCTGAGGTCCTGGTCCGCCTTCCACTGCAGGTCGTGGTCCTTTAGCTCGACTTCGGCTTCGATGCCTCTTTTGCTTCTCATTAGCTGCATTTTTAGAAGATTTTGTATTTAGCTTATCATCTTCTACATTATCTAGCATATTTATTTCTTCGAGTTTTAATAATTGTGGTCTCTCATGGGTCGAGACTACATTCTCATCTCTATTTACTAAGGCACTAAGTGATTTATTTTCGTCATCAAAACATTTGGTCGTAGGTTGTAAAATATTTTCACTAAATTTATTATTATCTACGTTTATAACTACGGCAGCCACATCTTTTATTTTGCTGTCACTTGCTTTATTATCTTGGTTCAATGGTAGTACATGTTCTGTCACAATATCGAAGGCTTGCGATTGGTATGCCGCACTAGTTAATTCTTGTGGTTGCCGTTGTATCGTTAACCCCCGTGTGCCTTCGTTTCGGGGGTGGTGTTGGTGACCCCGTCTACGCCCCATCCCGGGTGCCTGGCCGCCGTTACGGCTTGACATTTCACCACTGTTCTTCACCGTGACACAACACCGGCGGCCATCTTGACTCAATTGCTTCGCCTTTCTGGCACCGTGGCGCTTCGAACTATGTTCGATGGCCGCCTTGCGTCGAGCAGCACAAGCTCGATCGTTGCGCGGATTTTTTATATTTGAATGTTGCGGTATTATTTTCGCGCAGCATCGTGTTTTGACTCTCAATGAGCGTTGTACTTTTGTTCGATTCACATTATTAACACTACCTCGTATCATAGTAACATAGTTTTAATTGAAACTAACCTCCTTTACAACTGATCGGTTTGCCGGCTCTTCCTCAAAAGCATATGGTTGGAGAACATTTCACCAATTTATTGTAAAATTTTGCGAATTTAATGTCGTATTATATATATGTTATTCACTACTTATTTTAAATCGATCGGAATAAATGGCGTCATACCTAAAATTAAACATTTAAGCAACCTTTTTTGGTCAAACGTTGAGGCCCGTGGTACAAAAATAGAGCGTGGCGGTAACATGATACATATGCAGGCAGCGTAGTTTTATATTTAGAATGTTTTAGAACAAGCGATGATGTTAAACTGCGGTATTTAACGGATATAGGTCATATAAGATGATAGTCGTCGTCTTTATAAAAAATCGATTATAATTCTGAAAGATGGTCCTAACTATTGAACAAACTCACAAAGATTCAAAATAGGAATATTATAAAGATGTTGATACTAGATTGCCGTAGTTTTCTGCATAATCCAATAAATAATATTGTTTAATAAATATGTTGCTAAACATAGTTTAAATCACGTCCACAAAAATTTTTATTCACATTTTAACGCACCCCATTGCACAGGCCTGGGCGTGATTTACGTATCGTGATTGGTGATACGATGTTAATATATCTTTTATATTCTATTATATTACATTCAATAACATTATATATATATATATATATATATATATATATATATATCACTGAATATGTTGAATTGATACATATTTTTAATAATAAATAAATATTGATGTACTGTGTCACGAAAAAACATCAAACTTGAATATTATAGCATAGCGGTTATTCAAATCTATAACAAACTTCGTAATTTTATACTGAATTTCAATACTCGATGAGATCGACATTGCAACAAAATAAAAAATAAAGGCTAAAAAATTGAATTCGCACAATTTCCATATTATGGTATTCCATGTCCAGAAAGATATTCTGGTGTGAATTTTCGGATTCTCTGATATAATAACGTTTCATACTAAATGTATAATTTTTTGATCCTTTATTTTTTTAAATTTTAGTCAAAGTGAGAATTCAATTTAAAAAGATGATAATAAGAAATGTCTAAAACAGTAAATTTTAATGAAAAAAAACTACATACAAATTACTAAGAAATTATCACAAAAAATGAGATCCAGTAATCTTTACTTCTTTGAAATGAAAAACTATAAAAATACATTTGTATGCATTCGAATTGCGAGTAAAGCTTCGATATATATCAATATAATAGAGAATTAAAATCCTAATCGATGAGGTTGGTTATTGATATAGACTTTCACTTTTCAACAATTTAGATTAAACAATAAATTTTCATCATAATAGGACATAAGCATGGATCCTATGTTTGTCGATCCATATGTTTGTAAAAATTGATTGTTTTTTTTAAAAAAAAAAGCTAAATTAAAACTTTTTTGAGTTCTTAAATATAAATATATATATGTGCAATTGCATAAAAATACCACACTATGGTGGGACTTACATTTTGGAGAGCCTTGTCTTTCTCTTCGAGTTTTCCATTGACTTGCATCAATGACTCCTGAGTTTGGTCAAGATCGTTCTCAATTGATTGGATCTTCTTTTGCAGAGAACGGGCCTCTTCCTCGGCCTGTGATATTATCAAACAAACTTATTTTAAAATGCAATAACTAAAAAAAGTCTATTTCAAACTATTTAGAAGCAAAAATGTGTTGCCAATAATAATTTGTTATAGGATTTTTATATAATAAATATTAGGGTAGGGTGGGGCACAAAAGTCCAATTTGACTTTGAGCAATTATATTGTGAAAACCAATCCAATTATATGATGCCAAAGAACCATAGACCTTATATTATTGTAGTGTAATGTCTATGCAAATAACATATGACAAACAAACGACTATCTTATTATGTTCAGTAAAACTCCCAGCTAATCATTATAGAAATATGTTTTTTGCTGTTTTTCAAAAACATGCCACATGGATCTTTTCATCCCATAGGCGGGGTAAGAGTAAAAATAGGTCTAATCTCTTATTTATAATTTTATAGAGATTTTACGAAATAATAGCTACATTATTCAACCAATACAAAATATAAATTTTATGAGTACATTTTTTACAGAGCTGGAAAATGTATTCATTAACAGACTTGGAATAACTATTTATTTAATTTATCTTCTGTAAAACTGCTCTCTTTAATTCAATTTACTTCTTTATTTACTAATTTTGTTGTTTACACCTTTGCCAGAGTGAAGGTTCTGTTAGTGCTTTTTACCCTACCCATGTGTAAGTTTTTACAGATGTTATACAAAAAAAATTCTGTTGAATCTATTCTACTCCGTGATACCCTAGATATAACTTAATCGTGAGATTGGAACTAAACAGCAGGCCAAACACCTGCTCGAAAACTTAATATATTATCTACGCAAGTGAAAACTTTTAACAAAAATTTGATGTGTTGATGATGTATCAACATTTGCAGAAGAATTTGAATTTCTGTCTTAGATTATATAATCAAAATATGAAATGAATAATGACCTTCTCAGCGCGCAGGTTGGCATCCTTAGCTTCCTGTTCGCAGTTGAGAGCGCGGTCCATTGCGTTCTCCTTTTCCAGCTTCATCGCTTGCATTTTCTTTTTGATCGCGTCCATTTTGGTTGTGTTTGTGTTTTCTCACTTAGCCGGAATAAAACTGCAACAAAACGAAAAAAATTGTAGTACAGAGTTTTTAAAAAATAAGGTTTTAAGATCTAACATGTTAAGAAAATGCCAACTTTTTTTTATCAATGCAAACATACGCTTGCAGTCCGGTTAGTAACCAATAAAAAAATAGAATGGTAGCAATATATTCAGTAAATCCATCGGCAGTTTGGCATTATGGCATTTAAATGTTAGCTGAGAAAATTACGTAGTAACTAAACCTAAAATATTTTTTTTTCTTTGGTCTTCTGTTTACGGACAGCAGTGATTTGGCCAGTAGTACAGGTCCACGTTTTTGCTAGATACTATCGAAGTTTGGAGAGCACCCGCGGCATATCCAAAAAGAGCGCAACGTTGACTACGATCGGTTTTTCTACATTTAATCGTTTAATAATCTATAAATTTGCAAACTAAGAGCCTTTGTGAGCATTATTTTTATTCGTGTATTTAGATATCGCCAATATCATATTATTTAACTATAAAAGAATTATAGCCTTCTTCGAAAGACACTTGAAGACTGCATTTCAGGATTTTAAGTATACACTATAGTATATTCATAACTAGTCAACATCAAATATTACATTGCAAATTCATTTTGCAATGAATACTACGATCCATCGTGAATGCCTCATGGTATGTCAACCACCAAATTATATACAATGTTCAAAAAATCGAGACTGTATGTGAAACTATAAAAGGGTCAGCAATAAATATCACTCAAAGATTAATCAACACACAAATCGTAGTCTTGAGGAACATCCTGACCAGAGGACTAAAGAAACAGTGGCCAGAAAATCTCAATGAAACCAATTTATATTAATTTTATGTTAGTAACTACTTTTACATTGCACATATTATAAAGAGTCTTCTCATTGGAGAAGATCCGAAACGTGATAGTTTGTTAACTCTCGTTATAGAATAGCTTTTGCAGTTCTGATTGTCTGCAATGAAGAGAGACGAACAATTCATTTGCACTTGTTAATAATGAGCAAACGTCTTTTGAGATGTCTACTGCCTCAGCTAGTCAGCTATATGACGTCTCATTAACAGGCAATTTGACGATGCGAAATTGTGAACTTTTGACACCTTATCCAACACGGTGATCAATTTCAGAACATTTTCGGCATAGATAATACAATTGTATTTATTCTTACATATCTAATTTTCGACGGTTGTCAACAAAAAAGAAAAGTTACTGCATGCAATATTCAAAACCTCTGTGATTTCGACGCGCAACCTCCTTGATTTCCTTCTGTGATTCTGCAAGGATAGAATCGAAACCAAAAACAAGAATCGAATCACCGGCAAATTCTGCTCTTTTTGCATGTAATCAATACAAAATAAGGAGTAATATTGGACTGAAACATTTACAATAGCCATTTACGAAATTACTCAATAATACTGTAGAAATATAATAATTTCTTGCAAAGTGTAAATTGTACAATTCTTCTTGCAACCACTATGGCAGTAAAGTTAAGCATTTTCCGGTCTAGATCCGATCTGTCGAGTATTATCAATTGGAGATAATAAAGATCATGTAAATTGAAATAGAAAATTGAATAAATGCAGAAAAATTGGAGGAAAAAAAAATTCATTTTACATAGCAAAAATGATTATAACTTAAATGTAAAGTCCCGGTTTGGCCGGAACAGTCCCGGATTTCCATTTTGTGTACCGGGTTTTTCAAAAAGCAATATTTGTCCTGGGTTTAGATCTTTTGTCCCAGATTGGGTTTTCGAAAAGTATAGGCCTATATTGAATCTTCGCTCTTACTTGATAATAAAATTACAACTACCATTAATATATCTGAAAATGTTATGTACAACTAGTATGTTTATATAAAAAGGCGGGTAAAATAGCCTCTAAAATTCATAATTTTGAACTTATATTTGAAATTTTACGAAAATTAACAAAAATTATGAGAATGAACTTCTTGACTGCCTGGGATACCTAAGTGGAATCCTAATTATTTTTAAATAATTATGAAGAAAATTGAACAAAATTAAATAATAAGTTTGAAAGCTGTCGGATTTCTATTGCATTCTTAAATAATGTATGTTATTTTAAAATCATATTAAATTTTTCAATATGGAGCCTCCACCCGCCATGACTAAAAATTACCGTCCCAATTTTGACTTGAAATGTCATTAATAAAAACTTCAAAACTAATTTTATTAAATATTTTTCATTCTTTTATGAATTGCAAATTTCAGTTCATTTAATATTGCTAACAAAATTAAAAGCACACACGATTTGTCTTAATACAACACACCACCAACAGTTTTAATTAATAAACTACTGAACGGTGATATAGTATCTTATTCTGTGGAAAGCTGTGACAAGTCATACCGCTGTAATTGAATTTCTTTTAATAATAATTGTTCATTTTCAGGATATCAATTGTATTTATTTTGCAATTTTATAACATATGTTTGCGCATATTATAATGTAAATGTATATTAACAAATTACGAATTATCATATTGAGAACATTTTCTACTTTGTATGCAAAAAGCAAGTTGCGATAAGCGTAATGAATATTAGATGTGTAAATTTGCAAAGAATAATGTCATTTTGACTCAAATGTTCTCATTCTTAACATGTAGACTTTCGTCCTAAATACATATGTGCCTTTGAACGTTCGTTGTGGGTTAAGCTATAAAATGACTCAAATGGTTAAGAATTCGGACTATAACCAATAAAACCTATTTCCGAATTGAAAAAAAAATAGTTCAATTTTTGTGGTAAAATATTTAGAAATGAAGGCACGTAATTGTCTAGCAAACGTCTGATAGTAGAGTTTAGTTTTAAATTCATATTCCATTCAGATATCAATATCAAATACGTTTAGTTAATAGCATCAAGGTAATGTGATTGGAGTTAGTAATAATAAAGTAGTATTCCCAAGTAGCCATCGTATAATTCACCAAGTTCTGATTGTAATATATCATGAAAAATAAATAATGGGCATCAATTTCTGATAATTCTAAAATGTGTACAAATTTGATTAATTTGGGAAGTAATTTGAGAAGAAGAATAAAATTCCTAGGATATTGTACGTTGAAAGATAACCACGATACATTTTTGCTTACGGTGCCTTTGTATTACTTTTTTCTCAAAATATGAACATTCATTCTGCTTTTCCTAGTTGTAGTAAATAATAGTAAATGCTTACATGTGCAATGGGTATGTGATGAAAATCAAAAGATGCTAAAGACAATTTTCACCAGTTTTCGATCAAATTCTTTGCGATTAACACACAAGTCTGTACGCGTAATTGATATTCGAAAATGAAGGTCAATTGACCATAAGAGTTTGTATACAGATTAAATAAAATGACAATAAAATAAAACATCGCATATGTACCCGAGACACCACACCCGAGTCGGCGTCGCGCCGAGACTTTGGCTGGGCGAAATTCTTGAACGCGAGCCTTGCAAAAATATTGCAACAATGTCACTGAAAAGTATTACAATGTTAAGTCGTAAAGAAATATGTTCTTTTAAGTTTAAATTGATGATTCGTTCTGTTGATATTGTGATGAGACCTTGGTACATTGATGTACATGTCATGAAACCTAGAACTTTAAATGATAAGCCACAAACCGGAATGTTAAACAAACCGATGGATCGATCATTAATTATTGTTAACTGCTGCAATATCGACAATTATATCTTATCATATATAAACATGGAATTTTTTGCATGGATACATTTTGAATTGAAATAATTATCTATAGCTTCATTATCTGTTTAATAGAATATTTGCAATACTTGCACATTGCATATTTAAGCATCGGCATTGAATAGTATAAACACCCGTTTTTCTCGGTTTCTTGAGTATAAATATATAGGCTGATTATGCTGTAAAATAGACCAATGTTATGGCAAGTCTATGATACGTGACAGTTTTCATACAAAATCGTACTAAATACTGTAAAAATGCCATATATTTGCTGTACGATGAGGCTTCTTACACTTAAAATGCAACTTCACTAATATGTTATTAAACCATATCAAAGATCCAGTTATCATAACATTGTTTTCGACATTTATGCGTTTTCTATGTTTTCCATGGATTTTGACAGTATTTAGTATGATTTTGTATGAAAACTGCTACATAACATACCTTGCCATAACATTAATCTATTTTACGGCAGAATCGGCCCCATAATATGAATTTGAAATATTTTCATTTAAAATTTTTACCTTTACTGATATTTTCAAAGGTGTGTTTTTGAATTATACTAAATATAAAAATGTAATTTTGTGATTAGGTTTTTTAACAAATACTTTGCACACAAGTGAACATTTCGATATAGCCACCACAAAACTTGTTTATAGGATGCATAACGCCATTTATAAATTCTTCAAAAAAATAAAATATAAAATACATGTAAAAACTATTTTTTCGTTTATGCTAAAGATGAAAAATTAAACAATATTAAACATATACCAAATAATTGAATATTTTGTTCGTTTTGGTTAATTTCTACGACGGATAAATGCCTAATATTTGCTGGTCTTAAACAGCGAACTTTAGTTTTTATTTGTTTATTTGTAATAACAAAAGTTTTTATTTGTTTATTAACTTCCCGTAGGGTAAGTTATTGTAATGGGCCGAAAATCGAAATTGAAAATTTTTACATTTCTCGACGTTTTGAAGGTTTCTGAACATTTTGGCATACCTCAGAAAAAACTGGATGTGTGTGTGCGTGTGTGTGTGTATGTATGTATGGATACAAATTTCCAGTTTCCATTTACAATTTTTTTTTGTATATCAAAAATAATTCAGATTTTATTTTTAATTCTGACTATAGTTCTAATATACTTTAAACAAATAATTTCAACTTTGCAATTCAGTTTATATAATTCTTATAAATATTAAACAATGTTACAATATTAATAATAATCTATTTGAAAACATTCAGTATTCCTCGAACATTTCGTTACGGTACGGGAAGTTCCAGCAATTTGCCTTAAGGCACGATGCCATACACCCCATTAATTTGAATTTATAATTATATAGATATTATAAATTAGTTTATTTTGTAAATATTCCAATTAATTATTTTCATTTTCAAATTATTTCTGTTATAAATAAAATAGTTGTCTCAAGATAATTATCAAAATCGTATTGTTCTGCTTGTGAAACTATTGTGATAATTAATTTGTGATGAATTCCGAAATTTAAAATTAAACTCCATTCCGTTATTAATCTCGTCTTTCAGAATTCATTGTTTGTGCTCCATTTTTAAAACAATAAGTGATTCAATTATAAGTCCATGCATATATAAAATACCACAGATATTTAATTCAGATTAAACAAATTCTTAAAATGAATGGAAACAAGATACGCCTATCTTTCAAATTATTGCAATTATATGGAAAATTATGATGGTTAATAGAAAAGTTGATTAAGTCTACTTAGATATTAAATTAATATATTATAATTTAACCGCATCATAGTTTAATGATATAAAATTATTACACACTTTCTGCCTGTTAGATTCTTTTTTGTAAATATTACAAGATTTGTGAATATTTATAATAAGGAGTGAATGAAATCGATCAAATACGTCATCGTTCTGCAAATAAGTAATTATTGAAATTGAAAATAAAATATAGGTTCAACCGTAAAAAAAGAAATTTTAGCATCGATATGGAATTGCATTAAAATGAAAGATCGCGTGTTATTAATATGAATCGTGTTTAAATTGAAATATTTAATTATTTATATTGAATTGCGTTCATGAATTTTAATGCAATGAAAGGTTTAAAGAAATAGGAAAAATAAAGTATTCAGATAGACATTCGAGCATTGGTACCGTGTAATACTATTTTAACCAACAACGGAGTGAGTTTTAGATATACATATATGTATATACAAGATGCATATAAACGCAATATATTTAAGAAATTCAAGATAGATTTTAAATTTAATTTTAGCAATAAAACATTCCTCTAATACATTTGTACACTTTTGCAGTGTCCAATATAATGTCCAATTTATGTGCAAACCCACAAAGGTTAATTGACGTAACATATTTATTATTAACTTCCTAAAGCTTATGTTTTCGCCAGAAATTCCAATTTGCTATGTTTATGTTTTCTCGACGTTTCACGTCATTCTAAATCGTTAAACATCAAAATTGGAAAAAGTATGTGTCTGTATGGATATGAGCCAAAATTAGACGATTTATCGATTTCAAAGTTTTGAAAACCATTTAATCGACATGGATTAGTGTTGATTAATTTTGAGCTATGATTGGCCAAACCGTTTCTTTATAATTAGCAGATAAGTGCAAATTTTTCAATAACAATTTCATCAAAAATCCTAAATCGACTTTAAAAACCGAAATTTAAAAAGTGGTTCGCGAGATAACTGTTGAAAATTGCAAGTTTTTGGTAAAGATCAGCCGGGCTGTTTCTTTGTAACTAATTGTTAATTTTTTTTAAGACTTTAATAAAATTTGCATTGTAATAGATATATTGATTTAAATAAACATTTTTGAAATATTATATATTTACGACAAATGGTTTAATAACAAAAATTCATTAACATTTTGAATAAGGTAAATGCTTACTCGTAACAATTAAACATTTATTACTTTATCGTAAAATAATTTATAACATTTAAACTGTTTGTCAAATATAACTAGTATGTTAGGCAAATTTGTACAAAAATTAATAATCTGAAATAATTTCTAGCACTATAACAGTGGTTTCCAACCTTTTCGTATCCCCCCCCCATTATTTTTGAAACAATAATGTGTATTGTTTGCAGTGATTGTTTTCTAACAAACCATTTTTATAAATAAATGATAAGTTCAAATGATATAATTCATTTATCAAGCTACAAAAATAATTTAAAATATTATTAAAAATCATTTAAAATATTATCAAAAACCATTTAAAATGATTGAATAAATAATTGTATAAATTATTTATTCAATCATTTTTTATATCAGACTCTCTGAGCGGTTCTACACTTAAAACTCACTTAAATGATATATTGAATAGGTCGATAACAAATATTAATTCAATTAGAGCCAAATTCCATCTAGTTTCAATTTAATTTGATATAATGTATTTATTTGAAAATTATCTAAATATTACGTTGCAATAATTTTGTTAAAAAAATTTATATATATTTATTAATTTTGTCAAAGTTTAAAAGATATTTCAAACATAATAAGTATATTACTATTCCCATTCCAATGCCACAAATGAATAGAAAACATAACGCTATTTTCCGAAAATTATGTCTACATTTGCAGTTTTTAACTATCATCAGCTTATAATGTATTATAGTATAGTATCAAATCAAATAATATAAATATTTGGTTACTATCAAAAATACTCGATTTGAAAATATGTGTGCACGATAGTCTGCAGATAGACCGGAAAACATTTCTAATACTTAAAGTGATCTTCTTGTCTCCGTGTTTTGTTCTAAAATTAACCTCGTCAGGGCGATGCTGGTTTATTTAGATGCGCGTAATATATAGTAACATCTCGAATCGCTTTCAGCTTATGAAATTTGATACAAAACTAAATTTTTCGTAAAATTTAATTTTTTATTCAATAAAATAGATAGAATTATAATCGATACAAAAAAGTCTTAGTATTGAAAACTGATAGATGTCATATTAAGAGTATTTATATGAAAATTTGTAATATACAGAAATAAGCTTATCGCCATAAGAAGAATATTGGGCGAATAAATATTTATTATTTTTGTTTGAAGATATTTGGATGCGAATGGAATAACTATTCAGGTAAATCAATCAAATTTTCAATATTTATAATATTGGAATTCAGGTAATGTTTATTATCAGAATATAAAATATATGTAAATTCTAATTATAAACGTATGTATATGTATATCTATATATGTTTATATATATATATATATATATGTTTATATATATATATATATATATATATAAACATATATGTCATGATTAGATGTTAATAATATACGTAGTAACTATGTTTTACAAGAAGTCAGTAAATTTCTAAACAAAAAACATTTTGTATGTGAAAGAGCGTACATTATTTTTATCACATTTTTATTCAAATAAAAAAATACATTTTAAAGAAAAGACAGTTTAATTTGAACGAGTAAAATAAATACTAAAAAATCAAGTATTCGTTTTCATATGTTAAGTACATAATCTGCGAGCCTATTTATAAAATATATAAGAATTTACATATAAGATCTAAAAATAAGGTCGTTCGAAACTTATTAAAAATGACATTTTGTAATTTAATCCTCTTTATTAAATTTATATTTTATTCACTACTACCTAAAGGGGCATTGAGTAAATTGGGGACACAGCACTTTTGGTATTAAATTTAATTATGTCGTTAACTTTAAAGCTGTAAATTCTTTTTAATAAACTTTCACTAAAAAAATTTATATAAATTCAATAATATTTTTTTTTAGATTTATCTGAACCTGTATAAAATATAAATTAAGTTAAAAATATCTATTAGAATTATAAAAGTAGACATGACACTCTTAAAAGTATAGATTTAAATTTTAAATGCTCGTAAAAGTTTCAGCAAGGTTAAAAAAATTACAAGCATTTTATTTTTAAATTTGATTTTATAGAGTAGTTTAGGTTGTCAAATTTTATTCGTTGTATGCGATGAATGCTATAGCATTCACGTCAAGTATTACGTTTCTATTTTAAGCAATGCGCTTGCCCAAACTAATTTATGACTACGGCAAAATATAAAAAATACAAAAATACATAAAGAACTAAATTGTTAAGGTGATTTCTATAGTTAGATTCTCTATAGTTAGTCATTACCTTGACAGGTATAATAATTACAGAAACGTTAGGTTATATAAAATTAAATTCAAAATAATTGACTTTAAAATTTGAATACTATAGCATTCATGTCATTCTGCACCACAATGAAAATAAATGCTGTTGCTTTCACGTCCGTGTGATAAAGATATTTTAAAAAAGAAGCTCTTAAGCTTACTATAAGCAAAATCGAAGACTTAATTCAAATATTTTCGACATATCAGTTATCACTATTTGAAAATTAGTCAAATCACTGTTATTCTTTTTGCATTCCTGATCCCTTCCGCTTTCAATACTAGAATATAACATGGTCAAATCGATAAAACACGGAATTTTAAATACACGCATCGTTGGAAATTTAAATATAAAAATCCACGAAAAAACGTATGGTTAATAAAAAATAGTATTAATTAAGATATAAAAAATCACAATTGGTACTTACAGGAAATCGCTGTAGCGTACGCGGGCCGAAGACGGACTGTGCTTTGGTCCTTTCTGCGGCACAATCAGAACACGACTTGCCAAGAATAGATTAGCCAACTCCGCCTCATGGGATGGTAAGGGTAAAACTTTCTGTCCCCACTTCACATACACCTATGAATTTAAATTAATATATATATATATATATATATATATATATATATACACACATGTATGTATACATATTTACACATATATTTATATACCTTTATATTTTATATATAGATCTATAAGATATCACGTATAAGACCTGTACGAAAATTGCATATCTGCTTTCAATATACAAATACCTCAGATTACTCTCCTAGATTTGTTATCCATTCATTCCATGAATGTTAAATTAATGACACTATGATCTAATATTTTTATCAATATGTTTATAATGATTGAATAATAATAATGTGGGAAGCATGGCATCGTGCCTTAAGGCAAATTGCTGGAACTTCCCGTACCAAAAATTATTTTTTTTTAAAAAGAATAAAATTTTTGAAAAAAACTTACTCTGAAAAAATTTGATTTTTGAGAAACTATACATTTTTGACAAAAATTTATTTTTTTTTGAAAAAAAAAAAACTTTTTGAAGAAAAATTTATTTTGAAATATTTTGAAAATTCTGATTTTTTTTCAAAGCAATCGTACTGCTTTAACTGCATAGAGACAAAATATAGAAGCGCGTAAGCGCCGCGTTGCCGTCTAACGGATATTAAACATTGTTACGAAACCCATAGGAATGTAAACAAAATTTATATTTATATTGTTAAAATCTCTATAAAATATCTGATAATTTGATGTGCATACATCTAATGATCATTTTTGACCGCCAAATGGCATTTTTTTACTTTTTTTACTAGATCTCCAAAACCGCTAGACCTGCCTTCATGAAAATTTGATCAGTTCTTCATCTTGTTAATACAACTAAAATGTTTTGAATTATTCAAATCGGACGCTCCGTTCTCTTAAAAACTGAGTTACTGTTTTTGGCACTTTTTGCCCCATATCTTCGGATCGGCTAGACCTGCGTCCGCCAAAAACTAATCAGCACGTCTCCTTATCAATACGTATCGAATGTTTTTTTAATTATTCAAATCGCTTCATCCGTGTTCCTGAAATAGTCGACGAAAATTTGTATACATAACACACACATAACATACGTCCATTTCTTCTAAGGTTTGCCGAAATGTTCAGAAGGTTTTGAAACGTAAAGATATATACAAATTTTCCTTTTTGTTTTTTTGCGATTACTATAACTTGCCCTACGGGAAGTTAAAAAATATTTAATCTAACAGTATTACTCTTGATTTGTTTTATAATTCGCAAATGATAAAGCAATATTATAAGTAAAAGTAATATTTTACTTAAACTAAAATAAGTCGTTAAATAGAATTCATAAGATAACTGCTAATAATAATGGTTTTTAAATATTTTATTGGTAATTGGAAACTAACAGCGGGTTACTTCAGAAAAATGAAAATATTAAAAATAACGTTTTGTACATATTAAAACAATTTTTAATTATCATAATTAGCGAAATAAATAGGAATAACTTCATAAATTATTACATATAAATGAATAAATGATTGGATACATAGAAACTATTCTATTGACCAAATTACTAATTAACTATCTTGCTAAGGTGATTAATCAATTTCTTTTCAAAAGAAATTTCTTTTCAAAAGAAATTTCTTTTCAATAATAATTGAATTGAATTAGAATTCTATAAAAATAATTTGACAAATGTATCTAAATCGTAGGGGGTTGTTATAATCAAATTTCTTTCGATAAATAACATTTAGGGTTTAACCCTTTCGACTCGGATGCCGCCGAGTAATATGGGTATTTTAGTCAGTTTGTAGAGATCAAAATGCTTGATTTTAAAATTTATGAATACAAATTATTATTTTTATTTAAATTATCAATTTTTGTATAATTTATTTATATAAGATTAATCTTATATTATTAAATAATAAATTATACAAAAATTGATAATTTAAATAAAAATAATAATTTGTATTCATAAATAATTATTATTATTAATATGATATCTTGATTTTTACTATTTAGTTAAAATACTGAAGCTAAAAATTATTGCTACCTCTGATAAATTGCGATTCAAAAATAAAGTAAAACCTTATATAAAATTCACTTCACGTCTAACCCAGATTTTTCGTACAGAAATGCGAATATCGGTCAAGATATATGATATTAGCTGTTTTCATCAATCCCAGCTCAGTTTTCGCCAAATTTCCAGAAAAAAATCACTAACCACAAATTCTCAAGATTTTGTGATTTTTATATATATCTATATAATATAATATAGAATGTAATCTATTTCATTCTATATTTGTGGAATGTATTCAATTTCACAAATATGCACGTATTCACAAAATTTACACACACGATGGGAAAAATGCTTGATTCAAAATACGAGAGTGTAACAGAATTTTTGGTTTTTCTCGTTTGTACATATATACTCATATACACACATATATGTATGCATACGAATGAATATTCATAAATTTGAAGAACGTGTTTTTTAGTGTGTGTGTCGAGTAGTAATGTATGTATGACGTATGTTCAGATGCAATTTTTGGTCGCGTCAGAAAAAATGTCCCAAACGATTCAAATGTTTTAAAAAACATTTAATTCAAAAACAACAAAATTTATTTTGAAGATGTGACGAGTTGATTTGTTTTTGAGAAAAATGCAGGTTGTATGATTTTGGAGATATAGAGAAAAAAAATGCAAATCTTAGTATTTGGTGGTGAAAAATGATAATTTGACTTGAGTTTTAATATTATTTTTACTTATAAAAGTAAATATTGCAACTGGTATACGTTTATATAGCATCATTATTAAAACAACACGAACTTATAAAAATTTTAATCTCATACAAATCCAGCCATTCGCTGCCTAATCCACCAAGAATGCTCAAAAAGACCTGGCTGCCGCGCCACTGATCTAACGCATGTTCCCAATCTGAATCAGTCTATTTATATGACGATTTTTTCACATTTATTTCCTTTTTATTTTATTTGTTTGATTTTATATCCGTTTATTATTGTATTTAACTTTTCTTTCGTTTTTACGAAACTTGTACTTAAGAAACTTTTTTGTCTAATGAAATATATTGCTGTTTGTAAGATTTCATTTTTTCTCAGAGCTGATCCTTACGATTTAGGTTTTGTTTAATTTTTTTTTTAATTTTGGAAAAATGTTCGCATTCAAAACTTTTGAAATTATAAGCAATCTATGTTGGTCTATTTTTCTCATCACTATTAAATAATCAAATACAGAAATTTAATTTTATTGTTTTAAAGCCTTCGACCGTTAAATGGTGTTTTAATATTTCTAAATAAACATTATATAGACGCTGACTATCTTGTGCAACTTCGATAACATTACCCCGGAAAAGTTCTCAATGGTTTATGTTCATTTTATAATATACTTTTATGATGTACTCATTTTTAACTTCCACAAGAAGGAATCAATGCAGTTATAGATTGGCCGAGTCGTTTATTCAGAATTAAAAAGTTCGGTAAAGTTCATGCTCTAACACTAAACAAACATCCTAAAATAATAAAACCCTACAAAAAGTGGCTGAATTAATAAATATGATTAACACGTTCACGCCGGGGCCGATTTCGGCATGTTTTCTGTGAAGCTGCACGTGGTATTGCCTTCGAAATGCGGGTCACCGGTGGCCCACGCCGGCGTGAATGTGTTTATGCACAGCTATAATTCATATAAGAATTATAGATATTATGAGCCTGTTTGAAATTGGGATATCAATTGCAAATTGCATTAATTCGTTTTTAGTGAAAGCGTAAACATCGTTTTCAAAATGCAATAGTTGAAAATTTTATCTAAATAGCTAAATAAATTGATCTTATCCAATCGACATATATTCATGCAACTTGCATTAAGACAAAATACTACTTACACATAGCTGTAGTTGTTTTGAATTTAGATAATAAAATATTCACTGACAAGATAAATTTTGAATTCACACCTTAATTTTTTGTGAGTGACTCACATACGTTGATAACTGTAGCATAAAATTTTTCAAATTCTCTTCATAATATGATAAATATTTTATCTGCCATTTGATTGCAGACACTATAATTTATTTGTTGTTCAATTGCAGAACATAACTTATAATATCAATTAATCAGTTTCATTTAATTATTTGAATAATTGAAATGAAATTTAATAAACTAATTGTGCCAATTAGCTCTCGATAGGAACCAACGTTGCTTTTTGTATATCTAATATATGACATTTAAATTTGATTGCAGGCATTTCAAAATTTATCAATGTTTCTTACAAGCAAATGTAGGAAGATTGAAATGTAAATATTTATATAATAGACAAAAGTAAACCCAAGGTTTAATGAGTTTAAGAAAAATGCCATTGCTCCAGTTTGACTCCTCTTCAGTGGATAAAATACACAAATTATTTGAAAATACAAAAACCACAATTTAATGATTAAAAAAATATTGCCATCATCCCAAATAAATGTATATATTTGGCTTAAGTTTAATTTTAGAAATCAAATATACTTTTATTTCATAAATATGGCTCTTAATGAAGATTTAAATTCATTGATTGTGGTTTCTGTGTTTACCAGTTTAACAACTGAATTGATTATTATTAGTTATTGCTATTCATCTTGAAGAAATACATCTGTAAAAAAGCTGCTACTGAATCATTTCCAAATATTTCAGATACTTATTTTATTAAATAAATTTGTTTTACATATAATATGTACATATAATATGAATTTCTTCAGTGATGAATTACATGAATTGAGCCATTGGATCATCTTCCCTTCTGCGTTTCATGTAATAAGCCTCCATTTCCTCAGATGTTGGTTCTTGTACAACTGCCATACTATTATATGATCGTTTCCTCTCATCCATTGTCAAAAGTTCTTCAGCCTTTTTAATGTTTAATTCCTCTCGCTGCAAAGCTTCTTTTAATTTATCCATTTTCGATTTTTCGAGTTTTTCTATTTTTTTCAATTTTTTCTTTTCTTTCTGTTTCTTCTTCTTACTTTTCTTCTTTTTCTTTTCAGTTTTCGATGCTTTATATTCCTCTTCTGAACTATGTGAAGATGATGATTCGGAATCACTTTGTTCCTTTGATTTTTCAATCACATCTTCTATTACTTCAGAAGTTGGTACTTCAGGTATTTTAAAAGTATTATCTGGTTTTATGTCATTATTGCACATAGATTTTCCGGATTCTCCAACACAATATGAGTTTTTAATAAATGAATGACAACACTTGTAACCCCATAGATGATTGCTCCAGTAAGAACCCCATACTGATGTATGATTATTTATTAAAGCATCCTCCTCATACTTCGTTCTAATAATTTTCTTTTCTTGGCCTTTAATTACATCTCCATATCTGGAGTATTCAACATACTCTTCTGTTTGAGCAAGTAATAGGCTCTTCGGAGGCACTTTTAAATGCTCTTCACCTCCATATCTTTCTAAAACTGAATCTTTGACTAAAGATTTTATTTGATCTTTCTTCTTTTCATACTCTTGTTGTAATAATTCTAATTTTGTTGGTTCAGCTAACAAATGTACATCAACACCACTACCATAAGCTTCCCAGGCAAAGCACTGTGCTACTGCATGCTTCTGTGTGTCGCCTGTGAAACGTACAAAGTTTTCTCCAACAAAGTCTGATTCATCTGCATTGGGATTTGGATTGTCACGCATAGATCGAGTCTTTGGATCATAATAAGCTGAATTTGGATCCAAATTTCTAAGATATTTTGCTGTATCCTCCCGAATACGTAAGTTTCTTACTGTAATACGTTGCTTGGAATCCACTTTAGTTCCAGGCATATCTACTTCATCAACATATTTATCTTCATCCCCTTGTTCATCTTCTGAATCTGATTGTGAAGCGTTAGGATCTTGTTTTAATTTCTCAGCTCGTAACTGACGTTTGGCTTCTTCTATTTTTTGGTATTCTTCAATAATAGCTTTATGCTGTGAAGGGTCATACCCACTCCATCTATCTCGTTTACCGTCATAATCTACTACCAATTCCGGTTGAACAAATTCATCTGGAGCAATCTGCGCACCAGTAAATTTAGCCCCAACTTTTCGAGGTCTTTCCATACAATCTTTTTTCTTATGTGTCATTGCACCACAGTTTTCACAAGCGCCTTTTCTATATTTTGCGACGATCTTAGAAGTGTCAACTCCTCGTTTATACCATTCATCTAACCCCGATAACTTCTTCTTTTCCTCTTGGGGACGTTGATGCTTTAAAGTGGGGCCACTTGTTCCATAATACCATGGCGCTGAACTAATATATTGCGGTATATGGGGGTTAATATCGCGGCCTTGTTCGTCAACGGCAGCTGGCGCTGTACCTGCTTTTCTTGCTTCTTCTAGTTCTTTCAGTTTACGCCAATCTTCGCGAGACTTCTTTTTCGGTTCATCTTCAATGACATCAGATCTGTCTCTAAGCAATTGGGACACAGTAGCCCCAGTACTTCTACTAACCATTTTGATATTATTTTGCACAAGCACGCGTATAATGAATATAACTCAATACTAAAATTTAGATATTATAATGCAATTTAATAATTGATACAAAAATAAAAGTAGACTCATTTCTCAAAACCTACACACAAAGATAGACTTTTAGTTTTAGCGAATTTGACATTTCTACGCACACGAGCAAACTTACTTCAGATTATTTACATATAGACAGACACACCAACATAAAACAGTAACATCTAAATAATAACGTTTCTCTGATTTATGAATCTCTTGAATGTTTATTATCATCTTATACTCTTCTTTTATCTATGATCTTATGATTATCATTTTCTCGTCAACTAATAAAGAATAATTATTTGTTCATTCTGATTAATCTTATTTATCTATGACAAGTGCCTCCAACAATTCAACGCTGGCAACGTTAAAAACCAAATGTTAAAGAGGCATGAAGTTCGATCCTTTCAAATGTCACTTGAATATGGTTTGCAGCAGTGTCAAATTATTGTTTTTATATGCTCTTTTATTATCAGCCATCAATTTTGCAAAGATTCTATTTATATTATTCAAACAATACTTATTTTTTATCCATCTATCTTGAAATCACCGTTAAAAAACAAGAAACTTGGTCATAGTACAATTTTTTAACCTATTACTATACTGCCTGTTTTAGGTGTTAAGGAAAGCACAAAGTTTCTACAATATTTCTAAATGCGCAAATGAGGGGTATCAACATGAAACAATATTTTGTTAATGTACTTCGGCAGTTCCAGTTTTTTTCTATTTTTTTCTATTTCTAGTTTTATACCATCACAAATTTCCTATGTTATTCTCAATTTGATGCTGCGTTTAGAAGTGTATATTTAATGGATTTTTTGCCGACAGAAGAATCTCAAGACATTAATCAACTTTAAAACCCGAACAATATATAATATTATCTTGCTTCAAACAATCTGTCATACTTTTACAAATGTTTTTGTTTTCAAAGAAGTATTAAATAATTGTATTCTGTGGCTTAAGGGCTTTCTCTTTCTAAGGCTTTTCTCTGAAATGAGTCCTGTATGTGAATAAACAAATATAAACAATATTTGTTTATAACAGAAAACCTACTCGGCCAGGTTTATATCATCACTACACCCAATATTGTCCTAAAATTACAAAGCCAATACAAGCATTTCTGTAATGTAATAGTACAAGCAATTATTTTATCTCATTCTTCTTTTCAAAGCCAGAACATAACATTAATAACCAAAACTCCTCTCAAACTTATCACGTCATTGTCGAAAAAAATGTTTTTTTCTCAAATTAAATCTCTATTGACCCGCATAAAATTAGGCTTCTGGCATAATTCAGTAAATTATAGAAAGCAATTCTATAAAGTCTTTAAAAATGCATCCAATTTTTATCGTAATACATTCATAAATGTATTTGAATAGATGGAACTAATTGTGGTAATATAATAATACTTTGATATAACTTCAAATACTTATTGTGGGTTACTGGGATAAGTATTGAATTTAATACATTTTGAAAAATATAAGAAGTTAAAAAAACTTATGAACTTAAACTAAAAGTTTACCATCAAGAAAGTGAAACAAAAACTGAATTTTTGAACAAGACAGAGTTAGCAATGTCATCATAGTCTCGATTTGTGTTATTTAAAACTCAAGGCTTATCTGTTATATCCTTTAAAGCCTTTATTAAAATTTTCTTTAGTCGTAATGCCATTTTGCCAGTTTTCGTACTTGAATATTTATATAAACAAATCGATTCCCATCGATACCCTCAGCACTACTTGAGTATACCAAATTAAAGGATATATGTGACAATAAAATGAATTTTTAAAAAAATGACTCAAATTAAAATTCTCAATATATATTCTAAAGAAAATAAATAAACAACAATTTAGTATATGGAAATCGTCGATGTCATAGATAAATAAACATAAAATGATCGGTGTTTAGAATTACAAAAAAAATACCATAATTACGTCACATATACAGTAATTTCCAAACTTATTCACATGATAAAAATCAATAAATTTAACTTTATTTTATCATAGTTGAAAATAAAAACAAAAACATTTTAATCTAACCTTTTGTTATTGCGTGTCTCACGTAATACTGATGCTGCAAATGGGTGAACATAATTACGACAAAAATTAAATTGTCAATTTCTCGAGAAATAGTTTTATAAAAAGTTCATTTCGCTACACAACTTATTGCTTATTAACTAATAATTTTACTAATTTAAATAAACTTACAGTTAGCGGCGAGTGTGGCTTAGAAGTTAAGCACTCAACTCGCCTGTGCCGAAGTACTTGGATGGAATAAATTGATATGGACTTAAAAAATTGTCCCTGAAATAATAATAATTAGCAAAACAAACTTACCAGTAGGGTATTACATAACATCCTTTAAAAAAAAAACTACCGAACTACCACTGTACCGCCTTAAACTGATAGATAAGTAAACACCCTAGTAAACACTGACCGTACACTGACCACTGATGAATACGAAGTGATTATGACTTAGGCGCTCGTGAAAGGTTCGGCCAGGTTCGGCACTGATTCGGAAAGGGTTAAAAATGATTATTTATCATAATAGATATGTTTTTGTATTAAATGATGATATTGTATATATTTTGCAACAAAAATAAAATTACCACAAATTCCCAATTCAAAATAAAATTACCCGACATCTATGCGACATACACATCATTACAACAGTTTACATTTTGAAGAAAAGTTAAATTTTCAAATATTAATTATTTACAAGTAATTTTCACATAAAGGATAATTATATAAAATTATAGATATTTTTTGCTTTCTCGACTCACACACGCGTACTTTTTTCAATTTTAATCTCAAACGATTCAGAATGACTTCCAATGTCGAGAAAAACATAAAATTACCAAGATTTTTTTAACTTTTTAATTTTACATTAATCTTTCAATTACGTGCCGTACTTATATGATGTAAGCAAAACATACCTAACAAAGTTAATAAAATGAATATAATTATCACTCGGAGTTATATACATATATAATTTGGATAACATCTATCGTTGAAAGATTGTTTGAACAATAAATGATTAAAAACTATAAAATAAATATAAACTGTTCTAGGCTTTTCTGTTTTAGGTTTTAATCAGTTTGACTCTTATTTTCTATGCAATACTAACAAATCTTAACGTTAGAGAGTAATTGTGCATTACGAATGTATAATACGATAATATAAAGTTCTTAATTCAATCTTGATTGCTATTAATATAATTAATTCACCTTTTGAATTTGTTAAAATATTTTGCACTTAAGATGTTTTCAAATAGATCTGTATGTATATATATATGGAGCTGCCTTCGGGCAGACCATTATTTATTAGTATTATATATATATATATATATATATATATATATCATTGCACATTTATTTTTTCATCTATTAAGACTAATAGCTATAAACCACAAATTAAAAGTTAGTAAAAACATTTGCATTACAATTGCATGAATATATATTTTCTACAAAGTTAGAAATACACATCAAAATTCTATAACTTTATTAATTTTTCTACTACAACTGCAACAATTTCTAATTCAGAATCATATAAACATATAATTTTAAATACCCTAACGAGTATCAAATATACTGCCATAAATATATAAATTATAATAAATTATTTACTAAATCTTTACAAAGTCATAATAGAGGCATGAAAACTTTATATAAGACACTATCTAATAAATAAAACGCCTTTCCAATATTATTGAAATGAATATTTTCAAATATAGTGTCTGAACAGTACAAATCAAAGTATAAGTAAATAAATTGAGTACGAAATATATTATCAATAATTAAAAAATTAACACAGGTTGTTAAAGAATAAAAAACACAATTCAAAATTTTAGTTCAAAAACAATGAGTATGAGATCATTTACTTGAAACCAAAAATCAAGAAAATAAGATTATTCAGTCATAAATTTCTATATGTTACATGTTTCCATGAAATAATTTACATAAATAAAAATGATTTGTATTATGAAACCTAATATAGAAAATCGACAAACATTTATCTATAACACAAAATAATTTGAAGCTAGAATATTGCGTGACACTACAAAAAAATTCAGTGTCTTCAAATTAATATTACATATCATGTATGTAATTTTATAAGTAAACATATTAGATATTTTATATATATAATTTTGTGAAATATGTATATGTAAAATAAATAGTTAATGTACATTGTTATATCTTTTTAATCATATACTAAATATCTGATTCTATAGATGTGTGTAAATAATTTATAAATTGACCTTATACAAAAAATTGGTACTCTACAAAGTGTTATTATTAAATAATAATCACATTATAGTCTATGGACTGAAAAATCACAGGTTTCCGCATACGCTCAGCATAATAAAATATGCTATTATATATTTATGTACAAATTTCGTCTGTAATAATATTCTGTGATTAAATTATTGGTTCTGTACATAAATTTAAATTTATTCTCTGTATTATATCTCTCATGTTCTTTGTCATGAACTAGCAAAAAATTCCTGTAATCGCTGTACTGTACTTCTATCAAGCGTACACAAATCAAAGTCAAATGTTTTCTTTGTAATTTCAAATTGGCCAGTCTCAACTACCATTTGAACAATGTCTTGAATCTCAGTGTTGTCTTGCAATGTCATTATTTTATGTTGTAATTCTTTCAACTCAGACATGTAATCAGGAGTGAATGCCTTCTCTTCAGGTAATGGACTGCAGGGTACATCAGCCGATTCACTCATTTCAATAGAGACTGACTCATTGTCTAAGTGGATTTGTTCATTATTCTCATTAGCATCTAAACTTTCTGTATCCATATCAGAATTAACATCTTCTTCCATCTTTTGAATCTTTGCTGATGGCTGCAAGGACATTTTGGACTTATCAATGTAATCCTCTTTGCTTTTCCTTTTCTTGCGTTTATCATCTTTCTCAAAACATTTAGTTTTTTCCTTATGCTTTTTCACAGCCTTCTCTTTCTGTTTATCCATACTATTAAAATGTGACTCGTTTAGAGGACTACTAATTATCGGCTCAGGCTTAGGTTTGATTGGTTCCTCAACAGATTTTACAGACTCTTCTGAATCACTGCTAATTTGATCACTTAAATTTTCTATTGTATTTGTTTCATGAACATTTTCATTGTCTATCTTCATGACCACATCATCTGCATTGACAGAATCATTTTCTTCCCTGGTTTTACTTGCAAAATTCCTTTCATTTTTGTTTCTTTTCTCTTTATCTATTTTAGAATCATCTTTTCTAGTCTTATCCTTTTTCTTATGTTTATGTCTTTTATCCAATTCTTTTTTATCTTGACCTTTAGTTTCTTGCAATTTAGGATCAAGATCTAATTTTGGAACATCATTCATTTTCAACGGAACTAATTTTTCTTTTTCCCTAGGCTTTTCTTTAATCATAGTATCTCGCAAGGCATTATCTTTGTCTTTGATTACAGATTTTTGATCTACTTTAATTTCCTTGGATGATTCCTTTTCCCTCTCTCTGTCCTTTTTATGGTCCTTTTTGTCTCTATCATGGCCCTTTTTATCTTTCTTTATTTTGCGCTCTTTTATATCATTGGTCTTTTTCAAATCATCAATCTTAATTTTTTGTTGTTCCAAATCAGAACGACTGACAGAAGAATTGGACAGAGATGGGCTTATATGCTTTGGACTTTTTGGTCTTGGGCTTATAGCCGATTTATTTACTTTCTCTTTGCTTCTATCTCTATCCTTGCTATGTGCTTTCTTCTTATCTTCTCTAACTTTATCTTGTGTATCTTTACTCTTTAAATTATCTTTTTCTTTTGACGGACTCAGTTTTGATTTTGATTTATCCAGTTTTTCTTTCAAAGCCCTATCATCTTTTTTCAAAGAAGGATTTGTACTGGATTTAGGTGGAATTGGAGATGTTTTCTTAGGATCAGGCGAGGCCTTAGATCCTGTGCTTATTGGTGTTCCGAATAAATGTGCAAAGCTAGACAATTTTGGTTCTTCAGATCTATGATCTTTAGGTTTGTGCTTTTTCAGCATATCAGCTCCTGATTTTGGCTTGCCAGTAAGTTGCAACTTATTATCACACTCCTTATTTTTATCAGTTTCTATACTACTATTTACAAGAATACCACCACCTCTCAAGAGTCTTTTTTTAAATTCTTCAGAAGGGTTATGAAAAACATATTTTTCTTTTTGTACTTTTGTTATGGCAGGCCCATCATTTTGTAAATTCAAATCATATTTAAACTGAATTTTTTTAGGCTCTTCTTTATTTCTCAAATATATATCAATAGGTATTTCAAATCCTGCATAACCTGACTCCTTCAAAGTATATGGAGGTTCCTTAATCGCTAAAATACAAGAAAAAATATTTATATAAAAGCATAAAGTTCATTTTTATCACATTATTCTGTTCATATATATAAAAAATCTTTCTTTTAAGAAATTAGTTTAAGCCTATTTTATATATACACTCTTAATAACATAGCTCTGTGAATTAGTAAAACAACAATAGAAATTTTAAAGATAAACAGAATGAAAAAAACAATCATTATCTACCAGAAATTAATAAATTTAATTAGCAAAGAAACTGAGAAATGGCCCCGTTGGAATACCAAAAATCTGAGCAAAATTTCTCAAAAAATACAAAGGATTAGGTAAAATAAATAGGTAGTTTATGCTTAAACTGAATAAATGTATGAGGTGGTACATTGCTCCAATAATGAGAAACTACATCAAAACCAAGTCCCGTGGAACATCAATGAACGAACAAACATCAAAACATTAACGACAATATTTTATATATGTTTATATTAATATTATAAACAAAAGCCATAAAATCAGAATTGTTCTGTTAAGTAATTGAAGACGATATTGAATTTGTGATATTTTTTTCCTCAATGTTTACAAAATATGAATAAACAGATCAAAGGTAAGAACTATTCTGCATTTAAATTTACAAGGACGCGTAAAGAAGCATCAAATATTTACATGTAATGTTAAAGTTACATTTTATAAATTAAGTTCATGTTTAAATTATGGAATGTAGAATATTTGTAGAAATTCATTATATTATATATAAGCATAAAGTTTCAAGTCTTGGATTGTAAGTCTTTATGTAATCAATTTAAATAAGAAATTTTAGTTAGGATGAATGGAATATGGCTAATTATAAAGAGTTTTATTAAAGAAATGCAATGAGTTACTCCATTTTAAATATAGTTTGAATTTGCATTATATATATATATATGAATATATATATATATATATATATATATATATATATATAAACCTAACACAAATATTTGAATCCAAATATTTAGTTTGTTAATCTCTATACAAACTGAAATTCATTTTAACTACTTCAATGCTTATACTACATTAAGCTATGAATTTGGAAAATGACAAACTATTCACCAAAAACATGATTACAACTGTAAGTAAATTAAAATATAAAATATAGACTTCATATTAGCAAAGCATACTTCTTTTGGTTTAGCAAATGTTTCATGTAGCTGAAATACAACTCGTTCAATAAAGTGTTGTGCATCTCCATCACAACATCTTATAAAAATTTCCCAATCATGTGTGAAACCTTCGAGGGTGCGTTTACTTCGAATTGAGGCCTCGTGGCCTATTTCAAAATTCACTCTCACTGACATTGTATTAACTAAAATTTATGCCATCTGAAATACAAAGGAGTTAATAAATAAATAAATAAATAAATAAATAAATAAATATATATATATATATATATATATATGTATATATATATATATATATATATATATGTATATATACATATATATATAAGTTTATCTGGAGGAGGCTAGTTATAGATGATTTAATAAACATTCTTAATCTTTATAGAACTTCATTTTTATGAAACTGATAAAATTCCTACAATTTTTTATGTTAACCCTAAAAACTATTATCAATTAAAATTACTCCACAAATTTGGAACAAATACAAAACAAATAAGACACAGTATTTCTGACATTTAAAAATAATAAAATCTTGATATTGAAGCATCATATAATCAACTGATTAAAATATCACGAACTATTGAACCAGTTAATTATATATCATCTGATTGATCTACTTCTATATCTTATATTTTCTTATTTATATATAAAACATATTTATATTTGTTTACATGTTAAAGCAACATTCATTGATCCATTATAAATATTATGATACACTTTTATTCGAAATCAGGCCAATAAATATTTCAATCAACAAAAATATACGCACTATTAGCACAAAAACTATAATAAGCAAGTTTATGCAAAGGTCGTCACAAATCAAAATTAATATTGAATTTGAAGATGAAATTATAGTACATACCTTAAATGCATGATACGTAAAATGTAATTTGTTTATTTTATGTCGATAAGCCCTCCATTTCTAGTATTACACTCACATCACGTATGCATCAACCCGACGAAAAATAGAAAAATGAAAAATATACTAAACAGCAAAAAAATAATTACATAAAGAAATCAAATAAAACACTTTTCTTATTACATTGCAATATTTAATGCGTCAACAGGTAAAAATATTGAACACTCGAATTGAGAAATATATTTTCTCGTACACCATGACAATATCTTGCCATACAACGCCGTCAAGTTGTAACTATGCGTACTAATTGTAAGCAATATTGAAAGACACGAAAATAAACACGAATTTCGATTTTGTCACAAAGGGAACAGATTTTTATCGAAAAAATCAATTGTCTTAATCCCAAACTCGTAAAATCTATAAGTATTATCTCATTTAAATAAACTATGATAATGAACCGAACATCTTTATCGGCATTATAATCTATGATTGAAAATATTGATTACGCAGTAGAAATCTAGATTAATTAATGCGATGCAAACGCTTCATTCTTTAATTTCGTGAAAATGTCTCGACTATTCTTTATGTGAAATTCATTGAAATAATTTCATCAAAAACTTTCACGCCGAAAATGGAAATTATTAACACACTTTAGATTTATATAAACTGTAAATAACAAAAATAATAAAAATGCGAAACCTGTACAATTTCTAACAGTTCTAGCTTTGTTTTCATTTGTTTTATAACTTTACAATTTAAATAATTTGACAAGAATTTGAAAACAGAAAGATTTATTGTTGAGTAAAGAATAACATTCAAAGGTCATATTTTCTAATAAAATTATACTGCCATCTTTAATTAGAAAATTGCATATTAGTTTACAATATTTTTAATCCCTTAAATCTGTTCAATCAGTTTTCTAAAATTCTGTTCATAATATTCACACTGAAATTAAACTGAAGAAATCTTTTACATGCATATTAACATTTATTCCGAATATATTCGAATATATTTCAACGATATTCATTAATTTCAATTTAATGTAGTATTTAGGTACATTAAAATAATTATTAAACTCATAGATAAAAGAAGAGTGATTAAACTCTAGTTGCTTTAGGGTAAATTGCTGGAATTTTCCGTATTGTAATGAAATATTACAATACAATTAATATTAGAGGATAATTATAATAATATATAAATAATTAATAAATATTTTCAAATAGATTATTATAAATAATGTATTATATATGTTTACAGAAAAGTAAATAAACAAAACTCGATCAGAAGGACCAAGGACTTTGTCTATAGACAATGTTATTAATATTTATAAGAATTACATAAACTAAATTGCAAAGTTAAAACTATTTATTTAAAGTAATTGAAAATATAATTGAGCTTTAGAACTTTAGCTAAATAAAAAAATCGAATTATTTTCGATATTCAAATAAAAGTTATAATTAATTTTTTTTTACCTCAAAATCATTCGTTTCGTCAACACAAGCAGAAAGTTTTTTTAATCATTCAAATCGAATGCTTTGTTCTCTTAAAAACTGCCATTTTTTGCACATTTAGCTCGGTATCTCCGAAACGGCTAGACCTGCTTTTGTCAAAAACTCCTCCCTGTCATTACAAATTGAATGATTTTCAGATTATTCGAATCGGATGCTCCGTTCTCTCAAAAATTCAATTTCTATTTTCTGCACTCTTTGCTCAGTATCTCCAAAACGGTTGGACCTGCATTTGCCAAAAACTAATCAGCACATCTCCCTATCAATAGGAATCGAATGTTTTTTGAATCATTCAAATTGGTTAATTCGTGCGCTCGAAATCGTGGACGAAAAATTGTATTCATACATACATACACACACACATCCATTTTTTCTAATGTATGCCAAAATATTCAGAAACCTTCAAAACGTCAAGATACGCAAAAATTTTCATTTTCGATTTTTTTGCGTTTACTATAACTTATCCTACGGGAAGTTAATAATAACTTAATATACTTTTGATAATACATTACCGCAGTTCACATAAAAAATGATATTTAACCTATCCATAAATAATTTCTGAATAATTTTTTAGGCAGGACTTTCTAGATAGACAGACACAACTTAATACAATATTATATGTTGTGGTTGTTATAATATATATTCTAACAAAAAATAACTTTTTGTTAAAATTGAACAGCATTATAATACAGGTATATAAATCCATATATATCCCCTTTATTTGGCCTTACATCATCAAATTATCTTTCTTGAGCGAGTAACACTTATGTACATTTGTGTATATTATTTGTAGAAATCAAAATATGTACATTATTATATTGTAATTGTACAACAAAAAATATGTAAGTATAAATGTTTGTATATATAAATTTAAAACTACTTATATTACATAATAATTAAAATAATTGTTAATATGTAATAATTGTTCTGATGACTTGAATAAATCAGTATTATTTAATTCAAAATAGAACTGTTGAAACCTAAGCACCGGAAGTTTATCATAGCAATAAATTGTATTTAATATAAATTAATCTAACAATTTTAACAAATTAATCACAAGAAGAATAATATTTTTCAACATATAGCACAATACATTTATCATATATGATACTCAAGTTAGGGCGAGTAATTTATATCAAAATGTTTTATATTAACTTTATTAAAATTTGGTAATCTTATAAAATTTATTGAATATTTTATATGGAATTTACTACAAATAAAGCGTTTCTCAAATTTCTACTATATAGATAATATTATTATATTTTCCAGGGAAAGAACAACTAGATTCTATCGAAAAAAAAAAAAACTGTAAAAGGTTGGGCGTCCCTGTTTCGTAGTACTGATAATAACAGTGTGTCCATTTTAAATTGACAGTTCAGTTTGACGGAAAATACATTTTTAGGTTATATCTCCAAATGTATACTTTATAATATATAATATAAATCGAATATAAGAAAACATTATTGCTTTCGTTATATATAGTTGTACGTTATATAAAGACAAATATTTCCTTTAAAATATTTCATTGCTTATAAGGCTAAATCATTGTTTAAGATAATGAATATATTACAAACTATTAGTTCCTACTACACGAGACAAAGGAGATCTGTAAAATATGGCTTACCATTTATGTTATTTATGGTGTGTGGCTCATTTGGATTGAAAGAATTTGCTCACTAAGGTACTGATAGAAAATGAATTAAAGAATCATAAGTTTTATAAAATGTAACGGTTTATTGGTAAAAACATTTCCATATCATTACATTCATATATCATTCTGGTTTAACTTGTACTACTTCGCTAAAATCATAAATTTTGTTATCCGTGATGTTTGTATCAATATCACTAGTTAACACTTTATCCACAGTGCCACCTAGCAAATGATAATGGTATTTAGCTTCATAGAAGCTACTGATCCTACACTTTCATCTATGTAAAA
>NW_020537324.1:55065253-55088750 GCF_003426905.1 Ctenocephalides felis
TTTTTTTAACTTTTTAATTTTACATTAATCTTTCAATTACGTGCCGTACTTATATGATGTAAGCAAAACATACTAACAAAGTTAATAAAATGATATAATTATCACTCGGAGTTATATACATATATAATTTGGATAACATCTTCGTTGAAAGATTGTTTGAACAATAAATGATTAAAACTATAAAATAAATATAAAACTGTTTCTAGGCTTTTCTGTTTTAGGTTTTAATCAGTTTGACTCATTTTTCTATGCATACTAACAAACTTAAACGTTAGAGAGTATTGTGCATTACGAATGTATAATACGATAATATAAAGTTCTTAATTCAATCTTGATTGCTATTAATATAATTAATTTTCACCTTTTTGAATTTGTTTTAAAATATTTTGCACTTAAGATGTTTTCAAAATATATCTGTATGTAATATATATATGGAGCTGCCTTCGGCAGACCATTATTTATTAGTATTATATATATATATATATATATATTATATATATATTGCACATTTATTTTTTCATCTATATAAGACTAATAGCTATAAACCACAATTAAAGTTAGTAAAAACATTTGCATTACAATTGCATGAATATATATTTTCTACAAAGTTAGAAATACCACATCAAATTCTATAACTTTATTAATTTTTCTACTACAACTGCAACAATTTCTAATTCAGAATCATATAAACATATAATTTTAAATACCCTAACGAGTATCAAATATACTGCCATAAATATATAATTATAATAAATTATTTACTAATCTTTACAAAGTCATAATAGAGGCATGAAAACTTTATATAAGACACTATCTAATAAATAAAACGCCTTTCCAATATTATTGAAATGAATATTTTCAAATATAGTGTCTGAACAGTACAAATCAAAGTATAAGTAAATAAATTGAGTACGAATTATTATCAATAATTAAAAAATTAACACAGGTTGTTAAGAATAAAAAACACAATTCAAAATTTTAGTTCAAAAAACAATGAGTATGAGATCATTTACTTGAAACAAAAATCAAGAAAATAAGATTATTCAGTCATAAATTTCTATATGTTACATGTTTCCATGAAATAATTTACATAAATAAAAATGATTTGTATTATGAAACCTAATATAGAAAATCGACAAACATTTATCTATAACACAAAATAATTTGAAGCTAGAATATTGCGTGACACTACAAAAAAATTCAGTGTCTTCAAATTAATATTACATATCATGTATGTAATTTTATAAGTAAACATATTAGATATTTTATATATATAATTTTGTGAAATATGTATATGTAAAATAAATAGTTAATGTACATTGTTATATCTTTTTAATCATATACTAAATATCTGATTCTATAGATGTGTGTAAATAATTTATAAATTGACCTTATACAAAAAATTGGTACTCTACAAAGTGTTATTATTAAATAATAATCACATTATAGTCTATGGACTGAAAAATCACAGGTTTCCGCATACGCTCAGCATAATAAAATATGCTATTATATATTTATGTACAAATTTCGTCTGTAATAATATTCTGTGATTAAATTATTGGTTCTGTACATAAATTTAAATTTATTCTCTGTATTATATCTCTCATGTTCTTTGTCATGAACTAGCAAAAAATTCCTGTAATCGCTGTACTGTACTTCTATCAAGCGTACACAAATCAAAGTCAAATGTTTTCTTTGTAATTTCAAATTGGCCAGTCTCAACTACCATTTGAACAATGTCTTGAATCTCAGTGTTGTCTTGCAATGTCATTATTTTATGTTGTAATTCTTTCAACTCAGACATGTAATCAGGAGTGAATGCCTTCTCTTCAGGTAATGGACTGCAGGGTACATCAGCCGATTCACTCATTTCAATAGAGACTGACTCATTGTCTAAGTGGATTTGTTCATTATTCTCATTAGCATCTAAACTTTCTGTATCCATATCAGAATTAACATCTTCTTCCATCTTTTGAATCTTTGCTGATGGCTGCAAGGACATTTTGGACTTATCAATGTAATCCTCTTTGCTTTTCCTTTTCTTGCGTTTATCATCTTTCTCAAAACATTTAGTTTTTTCCTTATGCTTTTTCACAGCCTTCTCTTTCTGTTTATCCATACTATTAAAATGTGACTCGTTTAGAGGACTACTAATTATCGGCTCAGGCTTAGGTTTGATTGGTTCCTCAACAGATTTTACAGACTCTTCTGAATCACTGCTAATTTGATCACTTAAATTTTCTATTGTATTTGTTTCATGAACATTTTCATTGTCTATCTTCATGACCACATCATCTGCATTGACAGAATCATTTTCTTCCCTGGTTTTACTTGCAAAATTCCTTTCATTTTTGTTTCTTTTCTCTTTATCTATTTTAGAATCATCTTTTCTAGTCTTATCCTTTTTCTTATGTTTATGTCTTTTATCCAATTCTTTTTTATCTTGACCTTTAGTTTCTTGCAATTTAGGATCAAGATCTAATTTTGGAACATCATTCATTTTCAACGGAACTAATTTTTCTTTTTCCCTAGGCTTTTCTTTAATCATAGTATCTCGCAAGGCATTATCTTTGTCTTTGATTACAGATTTTTGATCTACTTTAATTTCCTTGGATGATTCCTTTTCCCTCTCTCTGTCCTTTTTATGGTCCTTTTTGTCTCTATCATGGCCCTTTTTATCTTTCTTTATTTTGCGCTCTTTTATATCATTGGTCTTTTTCAAATCATCAATCTTAATTTTTTGTTGTTCCAAATCAGAACGACTGACAGAAGAATTGGACAGAGATGGGCTTATATGCTTTGGACTTTTCGGTCTTGGGCTTATAGCCGATTTATTTACTTTCTCTTTGCTTCTATCTCTATCCTTGCTATGTGCTTTCTTCTTATCTTCTCTAACTTTATCTTGTGTATCTTTACTCTTTAAATTATCTTTTTCTTTTGACGGACTCAGTTTTGATTTTGATTTATCCAGTTTTTCTTTCAAAGCCCTATCATCTTTTTTCAAAGAAGGATTTGTACTGGATTTAGGTGGAATTGGAGATGTTTTCTTAGGATCAGGCGAGGCCTTAGATCCTGTGCTTATTGGTGTTCCGAATAAATGTGCAAAGCTAGACAATTTTGGTTCTTCAGATCTATGATCTTTAGGTTTGTGCTTTTTCAGCATATCAGCTCCTGATTTTGGCTTGCCAGTAAGTTGCAACTTATTATCACACTCCTTATTTTTATCAGTTTCTATACTACTATTTACAAGAATACCACCACCTCTCAAGAGTCTTTTTTTAAATTCTTCAGAAGGGTTATGAAAAACATATTTTTCTTTTTGTACTTTTGTTATGGCAGGCCCATCATTTTGTAAATTCAAATCATATTTAAACTGAATTTTTTAGGCTCTTCTTTATTTCTCAAATATATATCAATAGGTATTTCAAATCCTGCATAACCTGACTCCTTCAAAGTATATGGAGGTTCCTTAATCGCTAAAATACAAGAAAAAATATTTATATAAAGCATAAAGTTCATTTTATCACATTATTCTGTTCATATATATAAAAAATCTTTCTTTTAAGAAATTAGTTTAAGCCTATTTTATATATACACACTTAATAACATAGCTCTGTGAATTAGTAAAACAACAATAGAAATTTTAAAGATAAACAGAATGAAAAAAACAATCATTATCTACCAGAAATTAATAAATTTAATTAGCAAAGAAACTGAGAAATGGCCCCGTTGGAATACCAAAAATCTGAGCAAAATTTCTCAAAAAATACAAAGGATTAGGTAAAATAAATAGGTAGTTTATGCTTAAACTGAATAAATGTATGAGGTGGTACATTGCTCCAATAATGAGAAACTACATCAAAACCAAGTCCCGTGGAACATCAATGAACGAACAAACATCAAAACATTAACGACAATATTTTATATATGTTTATATTAATATTATAAACAAAAGCCATAAAATCAGAATTGTTCTGTTAAGTAATTGAAGACGATATTGAATTTGTGATATTTTTTTCCTCAATGTTTACAAAATATGAATAAACAGATCAAAGGTAAGAACTATTCTGCATTTAAATTTACAAGGACGCGTAAAGAAGCATCAAATATTTACATGTAATGTTAAAGTTACATTTTATAAATTAAGTTCATGTTTAAATTATGGAATGTAGAATATTTGTAGAAATTCATTATATTATATATAAGCATAAAGTTTCAAGTCTTGGATTGTAAGTCTTTATGTAATCAATTTAAATAAGAAATTTTAGTTAGGATGAATGGAATATGGCTAATTATAAAGAGTTTTATTAAAGAAATGCAATGAGTTACTCCATTTTAAATATAGTTTGAATTTGCATTATATATATATATATATATATATATATATATATATATAAACCTAACACAAATATTTGAATCCAAATATTTAGTTTGTTAATCTCTATACAAACTGAAATTCATTTTAACTACTTCAATGCTTATACTACATTAAGCTATGAATTTGGAAAATGACAAACTATTCACCAAAAACATGATTACAACTGTAAGTAAATTAAAATATAAAATATAGACTTCATATTAGCAAAGCATACTTCTTTTTGGTTTAGCAAATGTTTCGTGTAGCTGAAATACAACTCGTTCAATAAAGTGTTGTGCATCTCCATCACAACATCTTATAAAAATTTCCCAGTCATGTGTGAAACCTTCGAGGGTGCGTTTACTTCGAATTGAGGCCTCGTGGCCTATTTCAAAATTCACTCTCACTGACATTGTATTAACTAAAATTTATGCCATCTGAAATACAAAGGAGTTAATAAATAAATAAATAAATAAATAAATAAATAATATAATATATATATATATATATATGTATATATATATATATATATATATATATATGTATATATACATATATATATAAGTTTATCTGGAGGAGGCTAGTTATAGATGATTTAATAAACATTCTTAATCTTTATAGAACTTCATTTTTATGAAACTGATAAAATTCCTACAATTTTTTATGTTAACCCTAAAAACTATTATCAATTAAAATTACTCCACAAATTTGGAACAAATACAAAACAAATAAGACACAGTATTTCTGACATTTAAAAATAATAAAATCTTGATATTGAAGCATCATATAATCAACTGATTAAAATATCACGAACTATTGAACCAGTTAATTATATATCATCTGATTGATCTACTTCTATATCTTATATTTTCTTATTTATATATAAAACATATTTATATTTGTTTACATGTTAAAGCAACATTCATTGATCCATTATAAATATTATGATACACTTTTATTCGAAATCAGGCCAATAAATATTTCAATCAACAAAAATATACGCACTATTAGCACAAAAACTATAATAAGCAAGTTTATGCAAAGGTCGTCACAAATCAAAATTAATATTGAATTTGAAGATGAAATTATAGTACATACCTTAAATGCATGATACGTAAAATGTAATTTGTTTATTTTATGTCGATAAGCCCTCCATTTCTAGTATTACACTCACATCACGTATGCATCAACCCGACGAAAAATAGAAAAATGAAAAATATACTAAACAGCAAAAAAATAATTACATAAAGAAATCAAATAAAACACTTTTCTTATTACATTGCAATATTTAATGCGTCAACAGGTAAAAATATTGAACACTCGAATTGAGAAATATATTTTCTCGTACACCATGACAATATCTTGCCATACAACGCCGTCAAGTTGTAACTATGCGTACTAATTGTAAGCAATATTGAAAGACACGAAAATAAACACGAATTTCGATTTTGTCACAAAGGGAACAGATTTTTATCGAAAAAATCAATTGTCTTAATCCCAAACTCGTAAAATCTATAAGTATTATCTCATTTAAATAAACTATGATAATGAACCGAACATCTTTATCGGCATTATAATCTATGATTGAAAATATTGATTACGCAGTAGAAATCTAGATTAATTAATGCGATGCAAACGCTTCATTCTTAATTTCGTGAAAATGTCTCGACTATTCTTTATGTGAAATTCATTGAAATAATTTCATCAAAAACTTTCACGCCGAAAATGGAAATTATTAACACACTTTAGATTTATATAAACTGTAAATAACAAAAATAATAAAAATGCGAAACCTGTACAATTTCTAACAGTTCTAGCTTTGTTTTCATTTGTTTTATAACTTTACAATTTAAATAATTTGACAAGAATTTGAAAACAGAAAGATTTATTGTTGAGTAAAGAATAACATTCAAAGGTCATATTTTCTAATAAAATTATACTGCCATCTTTAATTAGAAAATTGCATATTAGTTTACAATATTTTTAATCCCTTAAATCTGTTCAATCAGTTTTCTAAAATTCTGTTCATAATATTCACACTGAAATTAAACTGAAGAAATCTTTTACATGCATATTAACATTTATTCCGAATATATTCGAATATATTTCAACGATATTCATTAATTTCAATTTAATGTAGTATTTAGGTACATTAAAATAATTATTAAACTCATAGATAAAAGAAGAGTGATTAAACTCTAGTTGCTTTAGGGTAAATTGCTGGAATTTTCCGTATTGTAATGAAATATTACAATACAATTAATATTAGAGGATAATTATAATAATATAAATAATTAATAAATATTTTCAAATAGATTATTATAAATAATGTATTATATATGTTTACAGAAAAGTAAATAAACAAAACTCGATCAGAAGGACCAAGGACTTTGTCTATAGACAATGTTATTAATATTTATAAGAATTACATAAACTAAATTGCAAAGTTAAAACTATTTATTTAAAGTATATAATTGAGCTTTAGAACTTTAGCTAAATAAAAAAATCGAATTATTTTCGATATTCAAAAAAAATTATAATTAATTTTTTTTTATCCCAAAAATCATTCGTTTCGTCAACACAAGCAGAAAGTTTTTTAATCATTCAAATCGAATGCTTTGTTCTCTTAAAAACTGCCATTTTTTGCACATTTAGCTCGGTATCTCCGAAACGGCTAGACCTGCTTTTGTCAAAAACTCCTCCCTGTCATTACAAATTGAATGATTTTCAGATTATTCGAATCGGATGCTCCGTTCTCTCAAAAATTCAATTTCTATTTTCTGCACTCTTTGCTCAGTATCTCCAAAACGGTTGGACCTGCATTTGCCAAAAACTAATCAGCACATCTCCCTATCAATAGGAATCGAATGTTTTTTGAATCATTCAAATTGGTTAATTCGTGCGCTCGAAATCGTGGACGAAAAATTGTATTCATACATACATACACACACACATCCATTTTTTCTAATGTATGCCAAAATATTCAGAACCTTCAAAACGTCAAGATACGCAAAAATTTTCATTTTCGATTTTTTTGCGTTTACTATAACTTATCCTACGGGAAGTTAATAATAACTTAATATACTTTTGATAATACATTACCGCAGTTCACATAAAAAATGATATTTAACCTATCCATAAATAATTTCTGAATAATTTTTAGGCAGGACTTTCTAGATAGACAGACACAACTTAATACAATATTATATGTTGTTGGTTGTTATAATATATATTCTAACAAAAAATAACTTTTTGTTAAAATTGAACAGCATTATAATACAGGTATATAAATCCATATATATCCCCTTTATTTGGCCTTACATCATCAAATTATCTTTCTTGAGCGAGTAACACTTATGTACATTTGTGTATATTATTTGTAGAAATCAAAATATGTATATTGTAATTGTACAACGAAAAATATGTAAGTATAAATGTTTGTATATATAAATTTAAAACTACTTATATTACATAATAATTAAAATAATTGTTAATATGTAATAATTGTTCTGATGACTTGAATAAATCAGTATTATTTAATTCAAAATAGAACTGTTGAAACCTAAGCACCGGAAGTTTATCATAGCAATAAATTGTATTTAATATAAATTAATCTAACAATTTTAACAAATTAATCACAAGAAGAATAATATTTTTCAACATATAGCACAATACATTTTATCATATATGATACTCAAGTTAGGGCGAGTAATTTATATCAAAATGTTTTATATTAACTTTATTAAAATTTGGTAATCTTATAAAATTTATTGAATATTTTATATGGAATTTACTACACATAAAGCGTTTCTCAAATTTCTACTATATAGATAATATTATTATATTTTCCAGGGAAAGAACAACTAGATTCTATCGAAAAAAAAACTGTAAAAGGTTGGGCGTCCCTGTTTCGTAGTACTGATAATAACAGTGTGTCCATTTTAAATTGACAGTTCAGTTTGACGGAAAATACATTTTTAGGTTATATCTCAAAATGTATAACACATTACTTTATAATATATAATATAAATCGAATATAAGAAAACATTATTGCTTTCGTTATATATAGTTGTACGTTATATAAATACAAATATTTCTTTTGAAATATTTCATTGGTTATAAGGCTAAATCATTGTTTAAGATAATGAATATATTACAAACTATTAGTTCCTACTACAAAAGACAAAGGAGATCTGTAAAATATGGCTTACCATTTATGTTATTTATGGTGTGTGGTTCATTTGGATTGAAAGAATTTGCTCAACTAAGGTACATGGTAAAAATGAATTAAAGAATCATAAGTTTTATAAAATGTAACGGTTTATTGGTAAAAACATTTCCATATCATTACATTCATATATCCATTCTGGTTTAACTTGTACTACTTCGCTAAAATCATAAATTTTGTTATCCGTGATGTTGTAATCAATATCACTAGTTAACACTTTATCCACAGTGCCACCTAGCAAATTGATAATGGTATTTAGCTTCATAGAAGCTACTGATCCTACACTTTCATCTATGTAAAATGTCTTACCATTGAAGAAATCTTTAGACTTTTCTGTTTCATCTTCTATTTCTGTGGACATTTCAAATGGATCACATTTTGCATTTTTGTCATCAGTTAAATTTTGAATAGTTTTTGGTTTTGTTAAAGTAATATTATCCATTCTAACATTCTCATAATCACATGCTTTCTTCACTAAAAATTTCTTCATCGCTTTCATTCATTTTCAAATCTGTAGGAACTAAGCTAAACCTCCTCCAAGGAATATATTTTTGTTGAGAATGACAATCTTCTATCCAATTCTTTTTCACTATTTTACCCTTTCCTCGAACTTGTTGATATTTTGGTGTGTTAGCAAATGCACAAATTAAATGTGTACATCTATCATTCCAATTTGGTTGATACGTGGCACCCATCTCTAAAGCCTTTGTTCTCAGATTTGACCTGAGTGGATTTTCAAAACCACTTAAAACAAAGACAACATTTTCAAACAGCTTGTTGAATGGTTTATACTTTTTTCGTTTTATTGCACCATCATTTTTTAGTGCTTTCGATGAATGAGCTGATGTTTTCATAGGTTTGTTTTCCAATTCTCCTTTGGAAGTTGATGGTCCAATTATTGTATTTGTCTTCTTTGTTGAAGAATTATTGGTAGCCATTGTATGATTTTCATTCTTTTTGAAACGTTTATTATCAATTGGTGATGAATCATATGACTGACTTTCATTTTTTTTTGCCTTTTTGGGCTCAAAAGATGTTGATTGAGATTCTCTACTTAGTTTGCTTTTCTCTGCTTCCTTGGCTAATTTCATCTTCTGAGCTTCTTTAGCCAGTCTCTCTTTTTCCATTAATTTAGCATTTTGATCTCTTTCAAGCAGTTTATTCAATCTCTCATTAGAACAATCATCTTCTTCATTATACAATAAAGCTTCACGATTTCTATTCAATTTAGGAGTTTCTATTTTTTCTTGTAATGTTGTACCATGACCTTTTGATTTAGAATCATTTAAAGTGTTTTTTTGTTTAGATTTGTTTGAGTTTAACAGTGATGCTCCCTAATTGCTGCTGCAGGTTTTAATTTTGTTTTGTCCTCTTGACTTAGCTCTTTTCTTCGAGCAAAGAGTGATCCGGTTCCTAAAATTGCTTCATCTGGAGAATCCTCTCGAAATTTAAACCTACCAATTATTACTTTATTGCTTGTATCATTCTTAATAAATGTGCTCGGCGTATGTGATGAATTGTTTAAAGGTGCTTCATCTTTGCCATTAATTTTTACAAAAGCTAAGCCATAATTAACATGTGTATTAAATGGTTGCGTACAGACTATTTTAATTTGATCCCATTTCTTACTTTGTACTTCGGAAGTAAATTTGTCAGTTGTAAACATACGTACCCTATTAGTAAATGTAGAATTTCGAGATTCCTCTGGTGTCATTAAAGATGACATAGGTAGAAGTTCCTCAAATGTATCATTTGTGCCGCCTGTTCGACTAACAAGTACTTCAACAAATGCTGAATGATCGTTCCCAATATCAACACCCGTTATAGAGCTCGCCTTTTCTAATTGTAATAAAACATAAGCACATTTTTCACCTGGTTTCTCGCAACGCCAAGTTTTGTTTGGATTGAGGGATAATAAATTTTCTGTGCGATGTTTTTCATTTTCACTACTAAAGCTGATTATATGTTTAATACATAACGACGGCATTTTCAATGCTGCTTATTAATTTCTAGCATTTATCTATTGTCAGTTTTAATTTGCAAATTAAAATTTTATATTATACGCCTGTATTTATAGGCCTAAATGTTATTGTTCACCTGTCAGTTGAACCGCTAACGTTGCATATACATTTGCGCCATATTCATCACTATCGTTCAGCAGCAGTAACTAAATATAGCGCCATTTTCAAAGTGTAAAATTTTTTACTTTAATTTATCAATATTTTTCCTATAGATTTAGAATTGTGTCTACTGAAAATAATGAAATCTTACTTTATGAGAAACTGTTTTTTATTGCAGGTATATATTTAGAAAGCAAAAGTTGATAGACCCGGAAGAAGCCAAAAAAATGGGAATACAAATGAAGGAGCCTGGATCGGTAACATTAGAAGGGGAGTACGAAAAAATCAAGCAATTAGATATTGACAATTGGCAAAGTATTAGAGGACCTAGACCATGGGAAGAGAAAAGCCAATAGTTGTTTCATATTTTTCTATTCTTAATTAGTACAATAAATTTTATTCATTAGGTATTACAATTAATAAATTATTATTTATATTCTGAACATGAATAATAAAATGATAGAACTAAAATAAAGAAAATATAAATGTTATACAAAAATGCATGCACATATATATAGACAAACTATTAGTGATTGATTTAATGAATGCAATTTACAATTTTTGTTATAAATAAACAATAAATGATCATATCAATTACATTTCCATTGCTGTATCCTCCTCCGTCCAATCATCCATTAATTTGTGAATTTGATCATTTGTTGTACCAAGATGTTCTTGTGACTGTCCTTCAGTTTCAAGAGCTTTCTCTGCACTGTCAGTTTCATCCCAATCATCCAATAATTTACTAATTTTACTTGGATCGGATGAATTAACTATAGCAGAATTTTTATCGCCAGGCAATGGTATTTCACTTTCAGGATCAACTTCTTCTTTCTCCACATTTTGAGTTATTGTATCGGATGAAATTTGGTCATTTGTAAATTGCTTTATTTCATCTGCATTATCCAACATCTGCTGTTTCATATCACAATGTTGTGGATTTTCTTCAATATCTTTTGATATTTCTTGTTCATTCCATTGCTCGTTGTAGTCAGTTACAATTGAACTTTCTGCTACATCTTGTTCAATATGAGCTACATGTCCTTCATTAACAATATCCACATTCTTTTCTGAACTTTCCATAGAAACATCATGCTGCAATATTCCTTCCATACATGTTTCATTAGAATCTTGTAACCACTTTTTGCTCTAAGTTGAATGTTTGGGTCTCATTTTCATCATCTTTGACTATTAAAGGTGTACTTACCAAGTCTTCAACTTTATCAGGCTGTATTTGTTTTCTAAGCTCTTCTGATATCATTTCAACTGTTTCTTCAGGCCACTGTCCAGAAGCCTCATTCTGTACTGCAATATTATTTTCTATTGTTTCCTGATTTATAGAATTACAAAGTTCTGTATTTTCTTCCAGAAGTTCTTCAGATTCTCCTATCTGTAGATATTGTTTTTCATTCACATCAATATGTGAAGCTTGTGAATAAACAACATATATATTTTCATCGTTTTGCATTTGATGTTCTTTTACCTGTTTAAATTGATCTTCTGTGAGAACCATAACAACATTATTCTGACTTGTTAGATGGTTTGAATTTTGTAATTCATTTATTATTTCATTTTGCTGGGACTCAGTTAATTTGAGTACATTACCCTGAGTAATTATTTTTGTTGTTGTGAAACCAGTTTGAATTTCAGCCTGAACTTGTCCTAGACTGGATTCATTGCTATGTACAAGAGAATGTTCAGACATTGTTTCTGAAATATGTTCTTCTGATATTTCATCCAATTGCATTTGATTTACAAGGAATTGAGTATTGTCTTGATTCTCGTCAACATTCTGGTTAGATATTTCATAATGATCGTCCATGACAACAATGCTATCCACAAGACCTAAACTAGTAGCTATTCCAGAAGCCACATTGTTTAAAGCCTCTGCTTCAGAGCTGGGTTCTAAACTTTGCACTACTGCATTTTGTATAATGATATCACTTCCTACAATTTGTGAGCCAATTGTAGCATTTTGAGATATAGTATTAACATGCGTCTGATGTCCGGATGCAAGCATCATTTGTACTTCCTTTGAAACTGCTGGTGGTAGAGCAATATTTGAAAGAATTTTAATCTTTCCCCTCTGTTGTAATTGCGGGTCATTAGGGATATACTTATCATTACCTTCTACAGTTTCCATAGAAGGTTCAGTATAATTCTTTTCTTCATTATCAGAAAATTCAATAATACCATCATTGCGTGCTTGTTCTTTATGAACTGATTTTACATGAGCATACATGTTTGCTTCACGTAAGAACATTTTATTGCAATAGATGCACTGTTGGGACTCCTTTGTGGTAGCACCAATTTTGTGTCCTGTTTGGGCCATATGGGTTATCAATGCTTGTTTTGTCCTAAACCAAGTTGAACATTGGTTACAAACGAATTCATTCAATTTTGAATGATTTAATATATGTTTAGACAATAAAGCATCATTCAATGCTATATAATCACAATGAGAACATTTAGGAAAATGTGTGTTACTAGGTGGTTTAATACCATGCTTAGTATATAGATGAAAATATAAATAATTACGTTTTGTGGACTTATGACCGCAGTGTTCACAAATTCTTACATCTATTTTTTCATTATGAACTCGAACTAGATGTTTTCTAAAAACGGGGTAAGAAGGAAAACTTATAGGTCTACCATTTGTTCCACATCTTAAACAAAGCCAGGGACCAGTCTTATTTTCAGCGCCTAATGCAAGAAGGGCATGCATCTTTTTTGCATCAATTACTTTAGGTTGTTCTTCAACTTTAATTTGACCTGAAGGAGTTATTATTTTGTGTGTAATAACTTTACCGTCATTATTTGGACTGCATTCTTTTGCTACACTAACCACAACTTTATCATCATTATTTAGCTTTGTCGTTCCACTTGATCTTTGCTGAACTACTTTAAGTTTAATATTTTTATTATTCTTCATGATATGTGGATACTTCTTTAGAACCTCACTTATTATACGAGCGTGATTAGCACTGGAGTCTTGACTTACACTTATTATTTTTTGCTGTTCTGTTTTAATATTCTGTAAGGCTTGGTTTGAAGATTCTGTAGATATTTCTTGTGAGTTAGAATTTGGGTCCTCTTCTTGACCACTATCATAATCATCATTTCCATTGTCATGATAATTATCATCATCCGGGTCATCTTCATTTTCTTCCACTTCATAATTTGCTCGCAGCCGATGGGCTTCTACATACTCTTTGACATCTTGTAAATTTACACGTTTAGGTTCAGAAGAAGTTGGTGATGCAGGAGCTGGTCGTTTTTGCACATAACCCTTGCGCAATTCTTCAAACGGATTGTTAGAGTTTGAATTTTTTGATTCAATTGAATTATTATCCAATTTTGGCATAGATAGAGGTTTGCTTTCATAAGATATGCTATCAAAAGAAGTTTCAAATGTATTATCGCTAACAACTTCTGTTGCTTCAAATCTTGTAGGACGAGGTACATTATCAACAATATTTGAAAATTTAGGTTTAGTCACCCTCAATGGTTCCGGAGTTATATTATCCAGCCCGTAAGACATTGGTCGCCTTTTCATGTTTCTAGCATTTGAATACTCATCTACCTTCTGGATAATATTTCGACCTTGTAAGTTATATGTCATAGAAACAATAGGATTCTGATGGTTCAGTAAAACTGGTTTAGAAGCATTTGGTGCTTGTATTCTTTGTGCTCTTAATAACTTTGTTAGTATAGCAATGTTCATAATCTGTGCTGTAGTTTGCAACCTATCAAGCATATTATATCTAAATTCTAGTTGCCCCGTATACATGAAATTAACAATAGGGACCACAACGTCTGCTTGCAAGTCCATTGGCATGATAAGGCAGTCATCAATCATTTCACAGTTTCTTTCCAATATAGTAAAATATTCTGTACAAGCATTTAAAACCAAGCGATGAACTTTCAATTGTGAATTATCATGAAACTGCAGTGTCAAATCACAATAATCAGTTTTATTGAAAAACTGTTGAAGCCGTTGAAGGAAAAACATTCCCCAGTTGTCGACGCGTATGTTTTTTATGTCACCCATTTTGCAGCTTGTTCTTTTCACTTTGTTTTAGTAGATCCTTTAAAATATTTATGCGTTAAAAAGCAATCGTTTTTAAACATACATCATGCAAAAATATAAATTAAATATGCTTATTAAATCTAATGTATAATTAAATGAACCCAATGTCAAAAATACTGCAATCGATGCCAGGCATCCTTTTAAGAAAGAGTTTATCTAAGAACACTTTCATGATTATAGTTTACTCCGGACAATTAATGTATAAAGTAGCATAATTAAAAGGCATAGTAAACATAAATTCTTTTGTGTACAAACCTATTTTACATCACCATTTCAGCTCCATCTTTAACAGCAATAAACTGAATAGTATGCTTGGCCATGTTTAGTGTAGATGTCGCATTGCATTTAGCCGCCATTTTGATCGACTTATCGACATTCAGAAAGAAATTAGAAGGCGACACTAAGGACATCTATCCCAATTTGCACATAATTAAAGTCCCAAACAGATAAGCAAAAAGTCACTTTGGTTAACTGCGCGACCACATTTGAATTTTATTTTTGACAATATATTATTTAGCAATTTTAAATTATTTAGTAATTATGATTAGACGAATATAATATAAATTATCTTACGACGGTGTATTAAGTTTAAAATAGATTTAGCAAGTTAAAACAGTTTGGTTAAATTTATAACAATTTTCAATATAAATTTAACAGGGTTGAATACGCTCATTATTATATTCTATTAGTTTTAATTGGAAAGGTATATATACTTCGTTTATATGTTACTTCTTAAGATAAATCTTATTTTATAACCCTTGCCGCTAATATACATGTCATGAATTATAGGTTATATTATATAATTGTTCAATTATTAATGAATGTAAAAAGATAACTAAAACTACTAACATTTTTTTGGCGTCCATTACATTTGCATAATATCTTGCAAATTTTCTTATCTATGATATCATGTCACCATTATAAAATTATTCCAGAATCTATAAAATGTTTGCGGATGCAGAAAATACAAACAGTTCTTCAAGTACAGAACAAAAAGAATGGGGATACGATTTATACCCTGAACGTAGAGGCCAAAAATATTCACCTAGTTTGAAAAAAATTATACTCGGAATCGAAGGAAGAGAAAGTACAGATAAATTAAAATGTGAAAAAAATGTTTTTGCTTGTATTAAGAAAAGTAAGAAAAAATACTTTACAATAAATGTCATATTCAATAATAGAACAGAAACCTATTTTTTTTAAGGTCCTATCGTAAAATTAATGATGGGTGCATTGAAAAGTTCCGGCTGGTGAGTTGCTTTTTGTAATTTAATTTTAAAAATTGATTATTTTTTTGATAATAATGATCTCAATAAAATAGTGAGATGGATATCCGAAGACATATATCGTGTGAAGTTTGTGATATTTCTGTAAGTGGGGGTTATGATCCGGAATTGAATCAGGTGAAATTTAAATTTTTTAGTTCATTCATTTATATAAGCATATATTTCATAATTTGGGAACATGATATAAAATTGCTGTTAGTCGAAACTAAAAAATTCCAATGGCTCTGGGATGTTCTATAAAAGCAAAATAATTATCAAATGCAGTCATTTTCTGACAATGACTTCAGTACAATGCTTTCACTAAATTTATTAGTTTTAGTTTCAATGAAAGCATTTTAACTGAGTCCATAAATTAAAGTGAATATGGCATATTCACATTTTTCTGTTATTTTTCATGGTCAGTGTCAACTTTACTCTATACTATATAATATAATATAAGATTCCTTCATTTGCAGAAGTGTTTGCATTATTATTATGTTATTTTGCCTAATGTATTGTTTTCTTTGTCAGTGTAGATAGTTATTTGTCAGAATGTGGCTAGATCACAAGGAATGGTCCAAGGTGTCCTAACACATGAAATGATACATATGTTTGATTTTTGTCGAAATGAACTTGACTTTAAGAACATTGATCATTTAGCCTGTACAGAAATCAGGGCTGCTAACTTAACTCACTGCTCGTTCTTGAGTGCATGGGGCCAAGGAGATGCCTCAATATTTAATGTAAAAGAAGCTCATCAGGTAATAAATAAAATCTCGTATGAGAGTGGCCATAAAAAAATATACATTCGAAATTTATTGTTTATTTAGAACTGTGTGAAAACAAAAGCTCTGAACTCAGTATTAGCCGTACGAAATGTAACTCGAGATCAAGCAATAGATGCTGTAGAACGAGTATTTCCAAAATGCTATGCAGATTTAGAACCAATAGGCAGGAGAGTGCGTCGAAATTCTAGAGATATGGATAAAGCGTATATGGAAGGACCTATGTATGGCTATGATGTATAAGATTGGAAGTACATGTAGTATTGAAAATAAATATTTAATAAAACATCAAAAATATATTTACAATTAGTGAACTTTTAATACAGGCAAGTCTACTGACAAACTAATGTAATCTTGGTTAACCACTTATTTTCAGGTTTCCTTTAATTCAACCACTTATAATTAGCCATAACCCATTCATACTAACTAAAGCGTGATTCAAATTTATTACATATAGACTTGCAATCAATTCATTTTAAAGTCTTAAATAAAATTTTACAATTATATATAATTGAATACTTGAATTTATACATCTCCAAACACTCTACAAATATTCTGTGATTAATAATTTAAATATAATCTTAGTTCATAAAATGTAACTTTTTTATTACATGTATGAATATTTGGTGTTTCCTAACGTGTATTTGTAAATTTAAATGCTGGATAGTTTTCTATGTGAAATCCAGTAAAAAAGCATCATATGCTTTTATTTCCCAAGCATTTACCTTTGAATACATTCATTAATATTACATAAATTTTAAGAAAAAAAATTCACAAATTAAAATCATTTTCATTCACTTAACATAATCTGATTCTGGTTTTTTTATACCTAATATTTTTTTTATATAAAATATTTTCATTATTGAAAATAATTAAATATGTATATGAACAAAACATATAATATAAGTTAATTTATAATAGATTTCTAAACTTGGTTCCGAGTGTTAGAAAGATATGCAATATTTTAGCAATTACATTTAAGCAACAATAAATAATTGACATGTTTTCAAAAATTGTTAACAATGGTTTGGTGTTTTGTGTTTTCATAAGCTATATTACGTTCTCTTACATTTAAATATACACGATGATATCACATTGACACAAAAAATATTTATGAAACCCTTTATTTAATACTCTTCATTCGAAAAGAGAAAGTATTTAGATTTGCAGACAGAATGTGTTTATATATGTGACTCGAGGAAGTTATGACTTACTCGAATTTCTGCAATCATGTTACTTGGAGTTCTCATTCGTACTTCCAGTAAAAAACTGTCACGGGCGCAAGTTCCTAAATTTAAGTCAGGAGAACTAGTTCGCACCTGTTCTTTTCTAGCTTCTGATTCTTGAGAAGTTACATAGTCCTTAGTTCCTCCAACAGTATGTCTACGTTTATACTTCTATTTTGACTACCATTCTTTCTCTTCAATTTAGTATCTTTTTTACCACAATTTTTACTAGAAAGTGTCATTTCTCTGGTTTTATAATTGGTTTGAGTCTTTTCAGACTTGGAAAGGCTTTCTGATCGCTTTAGTTTTATATCATCCTTTTTATTAAGACTCTCTGATCTTTTTAGTTTGTTTATGGGTGATTGAGTTCTATCATGTTTGTTCAAACTTTCTGAACGAAATAAAGACCCTGGCTTAACTGAAACTGTTGTAGATTTATCATTGTATAATCCTTCAGATGTTAAAGTTAAAGAAGTGCCCGCTTGATTTGAAGTTATATTAAGATTTATGTTAGATTCTGGTCCTTCGGTTGGTCTGTCCTGATTTGATATGTTCTCTTGGACCGTAGATTGCTTAGAAACATTATATGATAAAGTATTAGCGTCAGAAGTAGTATTGTTAGTATTTAAGGGCTTGACCACATTCACAGGTATCATAGAGTTGCTTTGAGATTTTAATAAAAAATTCCCTGTGTAAACGTTTTTATAATCTTTGCTTTTATTAGTACTGGTTGCAGATTCCGATCCTGATATGCTTTGTGAGGATACGTCGTGTAAATTTTGATGATCATCATTTTCTTTTAAGTCTGATTGATCTGATCTTAAGCTATCCATAGTATCATTGCTCTCACAACTTTGGGTGCTGACACTGTGGCAGGATTGTTGGCTGGAGATGGTCGAACTTGTAGAAGCATAGTCTACGATATCACGATCATGAATTTTATTTTGATTTGGGTGATCTATATGTTCCTGGTCATAGATGAGAGAGGTATTTAAAGGTTGCTGATTATGCTGCCCATGGGAGGAGCTTCTGAAACGTCTATGCCAACTAGGATCACGAAGTCGGCTCGGTGAGCCGTGAGGTTTTTCTGGACTTTCATCTGCGTAAGGTATGTTATCAGGACCAGAAAGTGGATTTAAACATGTCGGCGAGTTTAAGAGGCGATCGAATGTTGACTGAATGTCGGACACCATATCAGAACCTAAAGGAATTAAGAAATAGTTATAAGTTCGAATCACACCAACGTGCGTAATGACACGAATATCTATACTAATTACATAACATAGGTTTCTACACAAATTATAACAATATGAGGTGACTGAGAAACCGTTATATATTCTCAGTCCCTTAAATTAAAATATTTTATGTCTTATATTTGTTGAATATGCGTAATGTTTTTTCATCTACAATCAAAAAAATATAAACGAAAATTTAGATGCCAACTATAATAAGATCAAGTCACACAAATTTACAGGTTAACATATAAAGTTAAAATAATAAATTTATTAATATAAAAACACCAAAACTATTATCAGTAAATATTAAATTTATAAGTTATTATATCAAGCTATATCCAGATTTACGCCATAAAGCTAACAAAAAGACGAGATAGTAAATAAACATAAATTAATGCACAAATTATTAGAATCAGATACAGTATTTATGCAAACCAGCAAATATTTAATGCTTAATTAATTATTAAAAGAATGCTTATAAAACATTGATGATGCATGAAATAGCGTCACATTTTTGATAAATGTAACAAATCTCAAAGCAGAAATCTCGCAATCAGGAATTAATTTAAACAAATTAATATAGCGTTAATGGGAAAATTAGCTTTGGTTAGTCGGTGAAAAAGTATGAAGTTTTCATTAGTCAACGTCTAAGTTCTGTGCAAACGAATATGGTACCTTCGATTTTAGGGCCTTTTGCGTGGTGGCCTTATAGGTATCTGATTCATGACGGTACCTAATGATGATCGATAAAAATCAACATTTAAGAAACCACAATGATATCAATTATTTGTATTTTACAAATGCGATGTTGTGTTTTCGAAGTCAGTAAAAATACTATGTATTTATCTGGATTAAAAAAAATTCGAAGTTAATGATTTTTATTCCTAATTTTATTATTATTATTTTATTTAATAAAAAGCAATATATATATATATATATATAAATATATATATATATATATATATATATATATATATATAAGGTATGTATGAAATAAAACAGAAAACGTGTATATGATAGACAAATTAGAAACTTGTAAATGATTTTGAACCAGTTAAATAACCGGTTAATAAATGAACCATGATTAAACTTATTGAATAAACAATTTAAAATTTCTGAAATGCATTAAAAATTTGCAATCAATTTTGATAAGGTAGTTTCATTGGTGCTACTTACTATAACTGTAGCATTAATAAAATAACGGTTTTAAATTTGAACTATTATATAATAATTTTTCTAAATAAAAAACAATAAGATTTTCAATAAAGTTCAACCTTTTCAGAATGAAAGCATAAATAAAAGGATAAGAAAATAGACCCTTAGGGCGGACAAATAGACATAATAAATGGAAATGCGGTATAAAGCCCTATTTCTAGCACTAATATGTATTTAGAAAATAATCTAAATTGAATAATTTCATAATTTATATTATTTCTTTTCGCATCACTTTCATATCAGCCCTATTTGATCTAGTATCTGACGTCTAAAATTCATTAAGTTCGTTTATTTTTACTTCGTGCATATGATAAATGAATAATTAGGCAATTATTAAATCGATTTAAAATAAAAGAATTATATGCAATAAAAATAGTCCCTCGCTCCACTATAGATAATTATATAGTCATTATGGGGTACTTACATCCACTATTCAACTCCAAACTCTTCCTGTTTTCCGTACTGTCTTGAGATTTATCATCCTGAAATAAAAAAATAATTTGATATTACTTATATTTTTAAATCATAATTATTAAATCATTCCTCTCATATGATAAATTACAGAAATAAAATATATATATAATATATATATCTTTATGTTTAAAAGGTCTTGTAATTATTCAGGCAAATCTTCAGTAAATGAGGTAAAATACAGGTATATGTGCAATTAATATCTAATTATACATATATGTAGATATACTTATAAATAACTATAAAAAAAACTTATCAATTGCATGTACATATAAATGACTTAGGAAAAAATATATTTAATGTACATTTTACTATACTATTTTTTTTTGACTGCACTTGCTAATACTTTATACAAGAGTATGTTATTGAATTTTTAATTGTTAACCGCCAAAATATATTTTGAACCTTATTAATAAGAAATGAGTAATAATCAATTTTCTTTAAAATTTTCCTTTCTTCTCGGTAGCTCATACGAAATTGTATAGCTTAAAAATAAAGAAAGAAGTTCTACAAGTTATTTAGATTTTGTTATTTAGTAAAAAGGAGTAGATTTACTACTTAAATAAAAACTGAACCATAATGCTATTACCATTATACTTGTTTATCTATGGCTATTACTATGGTACACGAAAACATTGTATATGTAGATAAATATATAATAATTGGTGCATTAATTTGTGAATACACTTTGATACCATTAATATTGTGAACATGCCAAACATTTAAACTTGCTTCAAGGTGGGTATTTATCATCAGTGTGCCATGAAAAACTGTTCTGCATTAAGTGTATATGATCAAATAATTGATTTATATTAACATTCAAAAGTTAACAAAAAATTACAAAATAACAATTTAGGAACAGTATTGCAATGACTGGTGCAACTTAGAAGTTAAAAAATTACTTATGTTTAAATTTTTCTTAAAGGTATTTGTAATTCAGCTTCGTGCAAATGCAATATAAGAACGCAATGTATCTTACCCGACAAAATGTCAGACTATAGTAGTAATCGAGCAACAAGGCATCGCCAGAAAGTCGTGCGACAAATGCGTCACACTGTCCTATATATAAAAATAAATATTCAAATATTTTTGAATAATTGCAAATCATAGAAATACTGTTCACCAATAATTTTATATCTTCTAATTGATAAAAACTGTAATTTTATTTATACTTTTACTTACTTCGCACTTACCACACATTAAATAATAAATAATTTGAAATAATTTAGATCACAGATTTTCCTTACATATAACATATATGTACTTCATTTATCTAATATGAATGCAAGCAGGTAATGGTCATGATTAATACTTGCTTGCATTCATATTGAATAATGAAGTCGGGTAATTACCACTGGGGTAAGTTCGACCAATCAACTTTTAATAAATTGTTATAGTTAATCACGACCTTGAAGACTTCTGCACATGCAGTTGCAATATAAGAAAGCAATGCATCTTACGCAACAAAATATCATATTGTTAAAATAAATATTAAACTCAATTGTATCTGAGATCAGTTTTAAATACTAAGAATATATATTTTTTGCATGTTATTATTTCAAACAAACCTGAATTAAGCTGTTGCTTTCCTCGTGATATGTACTGCTGCTGTGACTAGATGAGCTATGAGTACTTGTCGTTGTCACCCTGGTCAACGAACAAGCAGAGTTCAATCTTTCAGAATTTGAAATTTCTCTGAAACTATTCAGGTCGTCGCTTCGTTGAATTTTTCCATCGCCGCTTACGCTCATTTCGCCAAAAGATTGATTTTCCGTGTGGACGCTAGGTATTGGCGCTGTCTTAGTCCTGCCTAAAACTTTCTGCCGTTTCTGGCCGCAGCTAAAAAAATATTGTGATATCATAATTTGAACAATTCACGTGCATTAGACTATAAGCCTTCCTTCATATACACATACATCTCACTTGTGTCATCTATGGACGACATTCCGTGTGTCGCCCCTATAAATAAACTATAAGCCTATCATTCTAATTGTGAATTAAATATTAAAACATCAGGGTATCATCTTTGATACTCAATGAAATAAAATAAAATAAACTAAATACATTATTGTAAATGCAATTATTTCATGAGAGAATTTTGTTAGATTTTTAATTAATTTTATTACCTTCCACTTTTGTAACATTTTCTAATAGCAAAGTTTTTGCAGGTGGCGTTTGCGTAACAGGCGCATCAGTTGTCACTTCAGGAATTAATTCAGGAAGTTCGTTGCTTTCTGGAGGGCTGAAAAACCAATCAACCTGGAAAAATAAGAAAATCATTTAGAAAAGTATTACCAATTATAATTAAACAGGTATTAGAGTTATAATATTTGTTTGTAATTCTAAACTTGTTTGTCCAAATAAATTAATCAGTTTTTTGACAACTAGAATCTCTCAGAATCATCTTTACATCAAAATTAGATTATTTATAAATCAAATAACTTACATAATTGAGTACACTTTCAACTATTCGGCACTGTTGCTCATGTCATTAACCATTGTGGC
>NW_020537324.1:55089750-55110342 GCF_003426905.1 Ctenocephalides felis
TTTTGCTGGGACTCAGTTAATTTGAGTACATTACCCTGAGTAATATTTTTGTTGTTGTGAAACCAGTTTGAATTTCAGCCTGAACTTGTCCTAGACTGGATTCATTGCTATGTACAAGAGAATGTTCAGACATTGTTTCTGAAATATGTTCTTCTGATATTTCATCCAATTGCATTTGATTTACAAGGAATTGAGTATTGTCTTGATTCTCGTCAACATTCTGGTTAGATATTTCATAATGATCGTCCATGACAACAATGCTATCCACAAGACCTAAACTAGTAGCTATTCCAGAAGCCACATTGTTTAAAGCCTCTGCTTCAGAGCTGGGTTCTAAACTTTGCACTACTGCATTTTGTATAATGATATCACTTCCTACAATTTGTGAGCCAATTGTAGCATTTTGAGATATAGTATTAACATGCGTCTGATGTCCGGATGCAAGCATCATTTGTACTTCCTTTGAAACTGCTGGTGGTAGAGCAATATTTGAAAGAATTTTAATCTTTCCCCTCTGTTGTAATTGCGGGTCATTAGGGATATACTTATCATTACCTTCTACAGTTTCCATAGAAGGTTCAGTATAATTCTTTTCTTCATTATCAGAAAATTCAATAATACCATCATTGCGTGCTTGTTCTTTATGAACTGATTTTACATGAGCATACATGTTTGCTTCACGTAAGAACATTTTATTGCAATAGATGCACTGTTGGGACTCCTTTGTGGTAGCACCAATTTTGTGTCCTGTTTGGGCCATATGGGTTATCAATGCTTGTTTTGTCCTAAACCAAGTTGAACATTGGTTACAAACGAATTCATTCAATTTTGAATGATTTAATATATGTTTAGACAATAAAGCATCATTCAATGCTATATAATCACAATGAGAACATTTAGGAAAATGTGTGTTACTAGGTGGTTTAATACCATGCTTAGTATATAGATGAAAATATAAATAATTACGTTTTGTGGACTTATGACCGCAGTGTTCACAAATTCTTACATCTATTTTTTCATTATGAACTCGAACTAGATGTTTTCTAAAAACGGGATAAGAAGGAAAACTTATAGGTCTACCATTTGTTCCACATCTTAAACAAAGCCAGGGACCAGTCTTATTTTCAGCGCCTAATGCAAGAAGGGCATGCATCTTTTTTGCATCAATTACTTTAGGTTGTTCTTCAACTTTAATTTGACCTGAAGGAGTTATTATTTTGTGTGTAATTACTTTACCATCATTATTTGGACTGCATTCTTTTGCTACACTAACCACAACTTTATCATCATTATTTAGCTTTGTCGTTCCACTTGATCTTTGCTGAACTACTTTAAGTTTAATATTTTTATTATTCTTCATGATATGTGGATACTTCTTTAGAACCTCACTTATTATACGAGCGTGATTAGCACTGGAGTCTTGACTTACACTTATTATTTTTTGCTGTTCTGTTTTAATATTCTGTAAGGCTTGGTTTGAAGATTCTGTAGATATTTCTTGTGAGTTAGAATTTGGGTCCTCTTCTTGACCACTATCATAATCATCATTTCCATTGTCATGATAATTATCATCATCCGGGTCATCTTCATTTTCTTCCACTTCATAATTTGCTCGCAGCCGATGGGCTTCTACATACTCTTTGACATCTTGTAAATTTACACGTTTAGGTTCAGAAGAAGTTGGTGATGCAGGAGCTGGTCGTTTTTGCACATAACCCTTGCGCAATTCTTCAAATGGATTGTTAGAGTTTGAATTTTTTGATTCAATTGAATTATTATCCAATTTTGGCATAGATAGAGGTTTGCTCTCATAAGATATGCTATCAAAAGAAGTTTCAAATGTATTATCGCTAACAACTTCTGTTGCTTCAAATCTTGTAGGACGAGGTACATTATCAACAATATTTGAAAATTTAGGTTTAGTCACCCTCAATGGTTCCGGAGTTATACTATCCAGCCCGTAAGACATTGGTCGCCTTTTCATGTTTCTAGCATTTGAATACTCATCTACCTTCTGGATAATATTTCGACCTTGTAAGTTATATGTCATAGAAACAATAGGATTCTGATGGTTGAGTAAAACTGGCTTAGAAGCATTTGGTGCTTGTATTCTTTGTGCTCTTAATAACTTTGTTAGTATAGCAATGTTCATAATCTGTGCTGTAGTTTGCAACCTATCAAGCATATTATATCTAAATTCTAGTTGCCCCGTATACATGAAATTGACAATAGGGACCACAACGTCTGCTTGCAAGTCCATTGGCATGATAAGGCAGTCATCAATCATTTCACAGTTTCTTTCCAATATAGTAAAATATTCTGTACAAGCATTTAAAACCAAGCGATGAACTTTCAATTGTGAATTATCATGAAACTGCAGTGTCAAATCACAATAATCAGTTTTATTGAAAAACTGTTGAAGCCGTTGAAGGAAAAACATTCCCCAGTTGTCGACGCGTATGTTTTTTATGTCACCCATTTTGCAGCTTGTTCTAATCACTTTGTTTTAGTAGATCCTTTAAAATATTTATGCGTTAAAAAGCAATCGTTATTAAACATACATCATGCAAAAATATAAATTAAATATGCTTATTAAATCTAATGTATAATTAAATGAACCCAATGTCAAAAATACTGCAATCGATGCCAGGCATCCTTTTAAGAAAGAGTTTATCTAAGAACACTTTCATGATTATAGTTTACTCCGGACAATTAATGTATAAAGTAGCATAATTAAAAGGCATAGTAAACATAAATTCTTTTGTGTACAAACCTATTTTACATCACCATTTCAGCTCCATCTTTAACAGCAATAAACTGAATAGTATGCTTGGCCATGTTTAGTGTAGATGTCGCATTGCATTTAGCCGCCATTTTGATCGACTTATCGACATTCAGAAAGAAATTAGAAGGCGACACTAAGGACATCTATCCCAATTTGCACATAATTAAAGTCCCAAACAGATAAGCAAAAAGTCACTTTGGTTAACTGCGCGACCACATCTGAATTTTATTTTTGACAATATATTATTTAGCAATTTTAAATTATTTAGTAATTATGATTAGACGAATATAATATAAATTATCTTACGACGGTGTATTAAGTTTAAAATAGATTTAGCAAGTTAAAACAGTTTGGTTAAATTTATAACAATTTTCAATATAAATTTAACAGGGTTGAATACGCTCATTATTATATTCTATTAGTTTTAATTGGAAAGGTATATATACTTCGTTTATATGTTACTTCTTAAGATAAATCTTATTTTATAACCCTCGCCGCTAATATATATGTCATGAATTATAGGTTATATTATATAATTGTTCAATTATTAATGAATGTAAAAAGATAACTAAAACTACTAACATTTTTTAAGCTTCCATTACATTTGCATAATATCTTGCAAATTTTCTTATCTATGATATCATGTCACCATTATAAAATCATTCCAGAATCTATAAAATGTTTGCGGATGCAGAAAATACAAACAGTTCCTCAAGTACAGATCCAGAACAGAAAGAATGGGGATACGATTTATACCCTGAACGTAGAGGCCAAAAATATTCACCCAGTTTGAAAAAAATTATACTTGGAATTGAAGGAAGAGAAAGTACAGATAAATTAAAATGTGAAAAAAATGTTTTTGCTTGTATTAAGAAAAGTAAGTAAAAATACATTATAATAAATGTCATTTACAATAATAGAATAGAAACCTTTTTTTTTAAGGTCCTATTGTAAAATTAATGATGGGTGCATTGAAAAGTTCCGGCTGGTGAGTTGCTTTTTGTAATTTAATTTTAAAAATTGATTATTTTTTTGATAATAATGATCTCAATAAAATAGTGAGATGGATATCCGAAGACATATATCATGTGAAGTTTGTGATATTTCTGTTAGTGGGGGTTATGATCCAGAACTGAATCAGGTGAAATTTAATTTTTTTAGTTTATTCATTTATATTAGCATAATATTTCAAAATTCGTGATCATGATAAATCAAAGTGAATATGGCCTATTCACACTTTTCTTTTATTTCTCATGATCAGTGTCAATTTTACTCCACATCAACATAAATAAGATTGCTTCATTCACATAAGTTTTCATTATTATTATATTATTTTGCCTAATGTATTGTTTTCTTTGTCAGTGTAGATAGTTATTTGTCAGAATGTGGCTAGATCACAAGGAATGGTCCAAGGTGTCCTAACACATGAAATGATACATATGTTTGATTTTTGTCGAAATGAACTTGACTTTAAGAACATTGATCATTTAGCCTGTACAGAAATCAGGGCTGCTAACTTAACTCACTGCTCGTTCTTGAGTGCATGGGGCCAAGGAGATGCCTCAATATTTAATGTAAAAGAAGCTCATCAGGTAATGAATAAAATCTTGTATGAGAGTGGCCATAAAAACATTACATTCGAAATTTATTGTTTATTTAGAACTGTGTGAAAACAAAAGCTCTGAACTCAGTATTAGCCGTACGAAATGTAACTCGAGATCAAGCAATAGATGCTGTAGAACGAGTATTTCCAAAATGCTATGCAGATTTAGAACCAATAGGCAGGAGAGTGCGTCGAAATTCTAGAGATATGGATAAAGCGTATATGGAAGGACCTATGTATGGCTATGATGTATAAGATTGGAAGTACATGTAGTATTGAAAATAAATATTTAATAAAACATCAAAAATATATTTACAATTAGTGAACTTTTAATACAGGCAAGTCTACTGACAAACTAATGTAATCTTGGTTAACCACTTATTTTCAGGTTTCCTTTAATTCAACCACTTATAATTAGCCATAACCCATTCATACTAACTAAAGCGTGATTCAAATTTATTACATATAGACTTGCAATCAATTCATTTTAAAGTCTTAAATAAAATTTTACAATTATATATAATTGAATACTTGAATTTATACATCTCCAAACACTCTACAAATATTCTGTGATTAATAATTTAAATATAATCTTAGTTCATAAAATGTAACTTTTTTATTACATGTATGAATATTTGGTGTTTCCTAACGTGTATTTGTAAATTTAAATGCTGGATAGTTTTCTATGTGAAATCCAGTAAAAAAGCATCATATGCTTTTATTTCCCAAGCATTTACCTTGAATACATTCATTAATATTACATAAATTTTAAGAAAAAAAATATCACAAATTTAAAATCATTTTCATTCACTTAACATAATCTGATTTTATGGTTTTTATACCTAATATTTATATAAAATATTTTCATTAGTTGAAATAATAAAAATATGTATATGAACAAAACATAAATATAAGTTAATGTTATTAATAGATTTCTAAACTTGGTTCCGATGTTAGAAAGATATGCATAATATTTAGCAATTACATTTAAGCAACAATAAATAATTGACATGTTTTCAAAAATTGTTAACAATGGTTTGGTGTTTTGTGTTTTCATAAGCTATATTACGTTCTCTTACATTTAAATATACACGATGATATCACATTGACACAAAAAATATTTATGAAACCCTTTATTTAATACTCTTCATTCGAAAAGAGAAAGTATTTAGATTTGCAGACAGAATGTGTTTATATATGTGACTCGAGGAAGTTATGACTTACTCGAATTTCTGCAATCATGTTACTTGGAGTTCTCATTCGTACTTCCAGTAAAAAACTGTCACGGGCGCAAGTTCCTAAATTTAAGTCAGGAGAACTAGTTCGCACCTGTTCTTTTCTAGCTTCTGATTCTTGAGAAGTTACATAGTCCTTAGTTCCTCCAACAGTATGTCTACGTTTTATACTTCTATTTTGACTACCATTCTTTCTCTTCAATTTAGTATCTTTTTTACCACAATTTTTACTAGAAAGTGTCATTTCTCTGGTTTTATAATTGGTTTGAGTCTTTTCAGACTTGGAAAGGCTTTCTGATCGCTTTAGTTTTATATCATCCTTTTTATTAAGACTCTCTGATCTTTTTAGTTTGTTTATGGGTGATTGAGTTCTATCATGTTTGTTCAAACTTTCTGAACGAAATAAAGACCCTGGCTTAACTGAAACTGTTGTAGATTTATCATTGTATAATCCTTCAGATGTTAAAGTTAAAGAAGTGCCTGCTTGATTTGAAGTTATATTAAGATTTATGTTAGATTCTGGTCCTTCGGTTGGTCTGTCCTGATTTGATATGTTCTCTTGGACCGTAGATTGCTTAGAAACATTATATGATAAAGTATTAGCGTCAGAAGTAGTATTGTTAGTATTTAAGGGCTTGACCACATTCACAGGTATCATAGAGTTGCTTTGAGATTTTAATAAAAAATTCCCTGTGTAAACGTTTTTATAATCTTTGCTTTTATTAGTACTAGTTGCAGATTCCGATCCTGATATGCTTTGTGAGGATACGTCGTGTAAATTTTGATGATCATCATTTTCTTTTAAGTCTGATTGATCTGATCTTAAGCTATCCATAGTATCATTGCTCTCACAACTTTGGGTGCTGACACTGCGGCAGGATTGTTGGCTGGAGATGGTCGAACTTGTAGAAGCATAGTCTACGATATCACGATCATGAATTTTATTTTGATTTGGGTGATCTATATGTTCCTGGTCATAGATGAGAGAGGTATTTAAAGGTTGCTGATTATGCTGCCCATGGGAGGAGCTTCTGAAACGTCTATGCCAACTAGGATCACGAAGTCGGCTCGGTGAGCCGTGAGGTTTTTCTGGACTTTCATCTGCATAAGGTATGTTATCAGGACCAGAAAGTGGATTTAAACATGTCGGCGAGTTTAAGAGGCGATCGAATGTTGACTGAATGTCGGACACCATATCAGAACCTAAAGGAATTAAGAAATAGTTATAAGTACGAATCACACCAACGTGCGTAATGACACGAATACCTATACTAATTACATAACATAGGTTTCTACAAAAATTATAACAATATGAGGTGACTGAGAAACCGTTATATATTCTCAGTCCCTTAAATTTAAATATTTTTATGTCTTATATTTGTTGAATATGCGTAATGTTTTTTCATCTACAATCAAAAAAATATAAACGAAAATTTAGATGCCAACTATAATAAGATCATCAAGTCACACAAAATTTACAGGTTAACATATAAAGTTAAAATAATCAATTTATTAATATAAAAACACCAAAACTATTATCAGTAAATATTAAATTTATAAGTTATTATATCAAGCTATATCCAGATTTACGCCATAAAGCTAACAAAAAGACGAGATAGTAAATAAACATAAAGTAATGCACAAATTATTATAATCAGATACAGTATTTATGCAAACCAGCAAATATTTAATGCTTAATTAATTATTAAAAGAATGCTTATAAAACATTGATGATGCGTTCAAGTCAGAAAAAATAGCGTCACATTTCTGATAAATGTAACAAATCTCAAAGCAGAAATCTCGCAATCAGGAATTAATTTAAACAAATTAATATAGCGTTAATGGGAAAATTAGCTTTGGTTAGTCGGTGAAAAAGTATGAAGTTTTCATTAGTCAACGTCTAAGTTCTGTGCAAACGAATATGGTACCTTCGATTTTAGGGCCTTTTGCGTGGTGGCCTTATAGGTATCTGATTCATGACGGTACCTAATGATGATCGATAAAAATCAACATTTAAGAAACCACAATGATATCAATTATTTGTATTTTACAAATGCGATGTTGTGTTTTCGAAGTCAGTAAAAATACTATGTATTTATCTGGATTAAAAAATTTCGAAGTTTATGATTTTTATTCCTAATTTTATTATTATTATTTTATTTAATAAAAAGCAATATATATATATATATATATATATATATATATATATATATAATGTATGTATGTACAGAATAACGTGTATATGATAGACAAATTAGAAACTTGTAAATGATTTTGAACCAGTTAAATAACCGGTTAATAAATGAACTATGATTAAACTTATTGAATAAACAATTTGAAATTTCTGAAATGCATTAAAAAATTGCAATCAATTTTGATAAGGTAGTTTCATTGGTGCTACTTACTATAACTGTAGCGTTAATAAAATAACGGTTTTAAATTTGAACTATTATATAAATATTGATGCAGAATTATTTTTATTTTTCTAAATAAAAAACAATAAGATTTTCAATAAAATTCAACCTTTTCAGAATGAAAGCATAAATAAATAAGATATGGACCCTTAAGAATAAGAAAATAGACCCTTAAGGCGGACGAATAGACATAATAAATGGAAATGCGGTATAAAGCCCTATTTCTAGCACTATATCTATTTATAAAATAAAATCTATATTGAATAATTTCATAATTTATATTATTTCTTTTCGCATCACTTTCATATCAGCCCTATTTGATCTAGTATCTGATGTCTAAAATTCATTAAGTTCGTTTATTTTTACTTCGTGCATATGATAAATGAATAATTAGGCAATTATTAAAATCGATTTAAAATAAAAAGAATTATATGCAATAAAAATAGTCCCTCGCTCCACTATAGATAATTATATAGTCATTATTGGGGTACTTACATCCACTATTCAACTCCAAACTCTTCCTGTTTTCCGTACTGTCTTGAGATTTATCATCCTGAAATAGAAAAATAATTTGATATTACTTATATTTTTAAATCATAATTATTAAATCATTCATCTCTCATATGATAAATTATAGAAATAAAAAATATATATATATCTTTATGTTTAAAAGGTCTTGTAATTATTCAGGCAAATCTTCAGTAAATGAAGTAAAATACAGGTATATGCGCAATTAATATCTAATTATACATATATGTAGATATACTTATAAATAACTATAAAAAAACTTATCAATTGTATGTACATATAAATGAACTTATGAAAAAAATATATTTGATGTACATTTTACTATACTATTTTTTTTTTTGACTGCACTTGCTAATACTTTATACAAGAGTATGGTATAAAGAACTATGATATTAAATTTTTAATTGTTAACCACCAAAATATATTTTGGACCCTTATTAATAAGAAATGAGTAATAATCAATTTTCTTTAAAATTTTCCTTTCTTCTCGGTTGCTCATTGTAATTCTGTAATTGATATAAATTATGAATTTATTTGTACTTTTACTTACTTTTGCACAATTAAATAATAAATAATTTGAAATAATTTAGATCACAGATTTTCCTTACATACAATATATATGTACTTCATTTATCTAATATGAATGCAAGCAAGTAATGATCATGATTAATACTTGCTTGCATTCATATTAAATAAATGAAGTCGGGTAATTACCACTGGGGTAAGTTCGACCAATCAACTTTTAATAAATTGTTATAGTTAATCACGACCTTGAAGACTTCTGCACATGCAGTTGCAATATAAGAAAGCAATGTATCTCACTCAACAAATTGTCAGATATTGTTAAAATAAATATTAAATCCAATTGTATCTGGGATCTGTATTAAATACCGAGAATAAACATTCTTTTCGCATGTTATTATTTCAAACAGACCTGAATTAAGCTGTTGCTTTCTTCATGATATGTACTGCTGCTGTGACTAGATGAGCTATGAGTACTTGTCGTTGTCACCCTGGTCAACGAACAAGCAGAGTTCAATCTTTCAGAATTTGAAATTTCTCTGAAACTATTCAGGTCGTCGCTTCGTTGAATTTTTCCATCGCCGCTTACGCTCATTTCGCCAAAAGATTGATTTTCCGTATGGACGCTTGGTATTGGCGCCGTCTTTGTCCTGCCTAAAACTTTCTGCCGTTTCTTGGCCGCAGCTAAAAAATAACGTGATATCATAATTTATAAATTGAAAAATTCACGCACATTAGACTATAAGCCTTCTTTCACATACACATACACCTCACGTGTGTAAGAATGTCGCCTATAGACGACAACCGCATAACTACCTGTGTGTGCGGGTGTCATCTATGGACGACATCCAGTGTGTCGCCCCTTGCTTGAGCTTTTATCATTCTGATTGTGAATTAAATATTGAAACGTCATGGTATCATCTTTGATACTCAATCAAATAAAATAAAATAAACTAAATACATTATTGTAAATGCACATATTTTATGAGAATTTTGTAAGATTTTTAATTAATTTCATTACCTTCCACTTTTGTAACATTTTCTAATAGCAAAGTTTTTGCAGGTGGCGTTTGCGTAACAGGCGCATCAGTTGTCACTTCAGGAATTAATTCAGGAAGTTCGTTGCTTTCTGGAGGGCTGAAAAACCAATCAACCTGGAAAAATAAGAAAATCATTTAGAAAAGTATTACCAATTATAATTAAACAGGTAATTAGAGTTATAATATTTGTTTGTAATTCTAAACTTGTTTGTCCAAATAAATTAATCAGTTTTTTACTGTCAACTAGAATCTCTCAGAATCATCTTTACATCAAAATTAGATTATTAATAAATCAAAATAAACTCACATAATTGAGTACACTCTCAACTATTCGGCACTGGTGACTCATGTCATTAACCATTGTGGCTAAGCTGTCTTCATTCGCCTTAACTAGCGTTGGTCCAAAAACAATAGCCAAATTGCGGGCTTCCATTTTGTTAACAGAACTATTGCAAACCACTCTTCTCAAATGTAGCATTAAATGGCGCAGGGTTTCATAATGATGTGGAGGCAGTTTGCGTAGCAGCAACCGCAAAGATACCAAACGTTCAGTTTGTCCAACCGATTTATCCGCTGCTATCAGTAATGGGTACAAATTAGCGGTTAGCAACGAATCGGGCAGTCTCCTGAAGAATGATTTCAGCAACGAACTTATTACGTTGACGTCGTTCCATCGAGGATCCTAATAAAAGAAATCACCAAAGTGATTAATTTCGAAACAAAATAGGTTGACTACCCTATTTAGATCATTGGAATACTATTGATCAAATATATTTAAAGTTTTTTTTATGACTTACCTGCATATCCTCTTCAGTAAGCCCTCTACTGGCCATGTTTGTGAGTGCCTGAACGGCTGCTGTGTTGCCGGGCACACGATAAATACCCATGACATCTAATCCTCGAGCTTCTACGACGCTCGTGCAGAAATCGACCAGACGAGGAACAAATGGGTTATCAGCACTCTGTTGAAAAATGATATATTTTATTCATTACCTAGTTAAAACCTAGTACCTATTACCTAGTTTTAGAATTCAGTTTATTTCAGAAAAAATATTACTATTGATTACAATAACTTACAGGTGGGCAAAGTTCAATCGGCACGCCTATGCACCGTCCACTATCCGGCCCTGGTGATGTGGGGCTTTGGCCACCTGAGCCTCCCACGGCTGCTCCTTGCATTCGTCTCAATTGGCGGGCGACTCGTCCTTTCCATGTTTTACTTTTTGGGCTCCCCCCTTGCGTTTGTTGCTGTTGGGGCACTGGTTGCGGCAGCTGGTTTGCTTGAGGTTGCTGTTGTTGATTATTGGATGGCTGCTCAATTAAAGAGTTTGCGGGCAAAGTTGCTTTACGCGTTTTGTTGACAGGGGATTGACCTACAGGGAAAAATTCATTTGTTTCATGAAAAAAATACATGCGCATAATATATATTATTAAATAGCAATTATTAATACTTATAATTATATTTTATATTGCAATTTTTTATTACTATCATTATTATCGATTTGATCTTTTTGTAATTAATTTTTATTTTTCGTTTGGTTTTAAATAATATATTATCATATGATCAATATGTCAGTGAACAAACTTTCTTTTATTATTTTTTAAGGGTTATTCTGGTGTAAAGTTTTTGGAAAATCGATTTATTGTTTCCGCACATTTTCAATGTTTAATTGTTCAAGAATATGTGTACAAGAGGATTTTTGAAAATTCATATTATTTTCTTAGATATGGCTGTTTGAGTACAATAGTCCTCATCTGTTCCGTCCCTACGCGAAACTTCAAACACATTTTTCTCAAAACTGTCTTTCTCGATACGATACCCACGATTTCTTTATCAAATTTCTTCTGTCTTTCTCGATACGACGATGAACATTGTATTTAATGTTCGAATGCTTTTTTTCAGCTCTTTTTTTCAGAAGCGAAATTCGTGCAGCGACTATGATTATTATATAATAAAATTACTATCTTTTTAATATTAACTATAAATAAGCTTGACAAGAGCCTGAAATAATATCTATTATTATTGATTACGGCTTGCTTATGAATAAATAAATAAATAAATAAATAAAAGATTTATCCATTTTTACTATCCCGATTTAGTTGCTATTTTTACAGAGTCTTCTTTATAGACTTCTCTTCATTTTGAACTATGCTCATTCCCAAATTCCGATATTTACTATATTTAAAAAATTCAAGAATATCAAATGAAGTTTGAAAAAAATATTTTTCTTTTGAATCGTCGCTATTTCGCAAAAAAAACATTTTTTTTAATTTGTCCGTAGTTCATACCATTACGACTAGATTTATATATACTAGCTGACCCGGCAAACGTTGTTTTCTTAAATAAGGTATTCTAACCAATTCTAAATACTAACAAGTAAAGTATTCTAAACAAATTCTAGAGAATCAAAAATATTAATACTTTAAGTGTATAAGGATGTGTTCTTTGAACTCTATATACAATGAGGCATTATAAAAACAATAAACCCCATTAGTTTGTCTTTATTTAGTCAATACAATCAAACTGGAAGTATTATACACTTTCTATAGAAAACATGGTATAATCCAATCCAGGTCTTTTTTGGTTTTTCGACTAATTGATTACGTTTCAAGTTTTTCTGATTCTTTTTGGATTTTGTATATAATTGTAAATAATACTACTGAGCTTATACAAAATTTTCAAATTTCTGCGAAGAAAGATAGAAAATGAATTAGATATTTTTTCTTTGACCTGCTTATTGAAAAGTTTCAAGTAAATTCGATGAATTAAAGTAAATTTAATAAAAAGTATATATGTAGAGCAGGGCAAGGCACAAAGGTCCAATTTGACTTTGAGCAGATATTAATTTTATTATAATAATCAAACCAGTTATATCACAACAAATAACACATTTCAAACGAACAATTATCTGACTACGTTCAGTAAAACTTCATATGCTTTTTTGCTGTCTTTCAAAAATTTGGGACGGGCAGGTGGTAAGCAGGTTTAATGTCTTATTTTAATTTTAAAGGTATTTTACAGAATAATTACATTTTTAACTAATGCTAAAAAACTACCAACGGAAGAAAATACTTTTATTATGGATTTTCAAAGCTGGTTATAGCTGGTAAAACATCTTTTTCCCTCGACAATCAAATATTGTTGTTAAACAATGCTTAACTCTACTGGTTTTTGACACATCGGTGGTGGACCTTTTTAACTCCGCACCTTCATATATTACTATCTATTTTTCGATAAATTCCGGGAAATTATAACTGGGAAAATTTAGGTTCTGAATTTAAATAACGTGAATAAAAAATAATATAATCTAGAAAATGTTTTATAAATGCCAATGAGTATATAATTATACAAATGAGATCTTTCAGAGCACCGTGTTCTCAAAAAATTGATATTTTGAGTTTCTAGTAACACTTGAGGCCTGTTTAATAATGTGTTTGTGTATAAATAAAGCTACAAACAAAACTACTTACTACAATTTAATCATAATTAAATAATATTCACGTAAAACATCCTATTAAACGTAATTGAAGGTCATCTGTCAAAAACGTTTGGCATTTGACGTATTAGCAACCGTAATTTAAATTACGCCTCCACAAAAATTTTCAAATTAAAAATGTAAAGTTTCTACGCGATTTTGAAATAATATCTCACCTTTCCGACTACCTACTGATTAGCACGAATTTTTCAAGACTAAGACTGGCCAAACTTTGCTTTTATAGGGCCTTCAAAAATAAGCATAAAATAATTGCAACTAAACCAAATACACCCTTAATTTATTTATCTAGAGATCTGATAAAACTATTTATATATATTATATAATATTACATCTAAATATGTAATTATTTAGAAGCTAACGTAATTTACATAAATGAGTTACAAAATCATTTATTTCATATTCACGCATTTATATTTGTTTACTTACCAGTCGGCGAACGACTTCTGAACTGTGGGAACTTTCTTGATGGTTTATGAGGCACTGATGTCGAAGCAGGAGCTGTTTGCGGTTCGGCCTGCTGCGAACCACTTCCTTCAGTTCCAACCTCATCGAGACCTTCTGTGCTCTGCAACGTATATTGTAATTGTTGTTATTTGTTCTAAATGTTAACCACACTAACACTAATATTATCAAGAGATGTGATATTAGAAATATTACAAATATGAGTCCATTGATCTTGTAATTAACACTTTATGCCACTTAAGATATTCTTATTATCTAAAAGTGTATACGTATATGCTAATCCTTAATCTCTTAAACTTATTCCACTTTTTTCATTCGCATCGAAATATTTACTAGTTAAAACCATAATTATATGTAGTTAAAAAGCATGTATGTATATATATTTGTTTTCAACTGCTGTTCTTACAAAATATAAACTTAAACATACTTCATGTGAGCCTTTATCATATTCCTTAGAAAATTGCCTCCATATAAATGTGCCAAAAATAATTGCTATTTCTTCATAACTGTAATAAGCATCTCTCAACTCTGGTGTCTGGGTAAATTCAACCATATTTAAATCAAAACACAACACTTTTCATTAAAATTTCATTTTTCATTAAAATTAATGCGCAATTTAAAACATACATTATAAAAATGGCTCGCACTGATAACAAAAATACGAAATTATGAAAGTTATGCCATTCTGAATTTAAAGATTGTATATTGCGACTAATACTTACAAAAACATTAACCAATTCGCTATCAAATTTAAAGGATGTTATCATTGAATAATTAAAAATGAAGACTACGTGTTTATCTCTATCGGATATGTTATCTGTAGAATTCGCAAGATATGCAGCAATATAGATATGCAATCTATAAATAATCGTTGTTATAAAAAGTTTTCAAAATATAAAATAAATCATTGAATGTTTATTTTTGCTGTACCTGAGTATTAAAACGACTAGCGAAAGCGCCATTTAGAATAAACATTCCCATAAGAATATTGTGTGAAAAGACTTAATTGATATGAGTTTTTTTTCGTATTAGTTTTTGATAAAAATTATGTATTTCAAAAACAATAGATTAGTTTTATATGAAATTATCCTCTTATCCTGACTCATCAATTCTTGTGAATATATTTTCTGATAATACTCAATAAAATTAATCAGGAATGAATGAGCAATCTAGTAAGAAATTATTCCATTGCTGTTTTAAGTTTGAATCTTCTATGAAGAATTCATTCCATTTATTGGTAATTAATACTTATCATAGAGTAAATTCAGATTTATAGTAAAATGATAAGATAAGTAAATCGAGTGACTTCATTCACTGAACAACTATAATCATTATAAAACCTGCAACATTTGTTTATTATTTTGAGGATTTATTAACAGAAATTTTACCTGTTATTGTGCATCACTTCAATATATATTGATAAAATCCAATACAAAAGCATACATTCATACAAACTCATATGCATAATACAATATATGATTATATGTGCATACATAGTCACACATATACGTACTCTCATATATAGTACTCATAGGCCTTATAATACATTATAATATATATTATATCATTATTGCAATAGTGTGAAAAATCTGCCTTTGCCATTTCACACCGCAGTGCCCGAGATGGGCAATTTTCTATTGGAAACATATTTCTGATCTGTATTTTTAAGTGAAAATGGACATCGCTACTGCACGATGTCAGGTTATCCAGAGCGGGGTTCGAACTCACGACTCCATCTACACGACTCCGTGAGCCGAACCATTACACCCATGCAACTAAATAGTGCAGTACTCGTACTACTCATTATATATTTAGTAAAAATCTGAACTGCAACTAAATGATATTTTAAGTATCAATATTATTATTGCAAAAAATTTGTGAAAATGCTGTTGTTGGAATAATTATATAACGCATAGAATACATATATCATTTTCCGTTTCAGTTCTTAGGTTTCTATTTTATGGTATTATCAAACAATTAGCCAACATCAGTTTTTTACTTTCTAGATGCTCAATTGCCGTAATCAAACATGTTTGAGAAGTGATAAACTAAGTAGTAACATGCATATATCTTTCTCGAGCTAAGTTTTAAAATGAGAAGAAATCACGAATAACGCACTGTGCATTCTGAATATGTATACACAATAAATAAACTTAGGATATTATTCTCTAAAACTGAAAGAACTCCTAAGTATACAACAACTTTGTAGTAGTTGCAAAAGCAACTTATTATTCAATGAAAAATGAAAATAAGTATGGCATAATTAATATATTAAATTTCATTTTCGCATTATTATGATGAGTACTTACAGCGCTAACTTTCGCACCAGCATCGTGCATCGCTCGTAACCAGTGCCGCATATCAGCCGGCCCTTCCGCCTGCAGCAGCAGCTCTGCTCCTGGTGCTGCGAATCGTAGCACATGTCTCCGCTTTGTGTAATCTGCTGCTACGTCAACAGAGGCAGAACTCAACTCGAGTGGTGGGAACGATTCGGGCGTCTGAAAGGAAAAATATTTATTTTAGTCAATCATAATTAAATTCACAAAATATTAATTTAATTTATTTATTAAGATTTAGACGTTTGGCAAACTTTTGCCATGGTTCCAAAATAATTACATAAATTTTTAAAAAACTTATTATATTTACATTTATTTTGGTCTCAAATTAAAAAATAAACAATTTTGTTTTTTTGATATTTTCAAAGTTTAAGGGGGTATTCTAGTGTAGAAATTCAAAAAAATCGATTTTTTTTATTTCACATCTTCAAAGTTTAACTATCTAAGAATATGGGTACGAGATGGTTTTGGAAAATTTGAATTATTTTCGAGGATATAGGCATTTTACAGACTCGGTCTCCATACTGGTTTGGCTTTCCGCAAAACTTTAAATGCGTTTTTCTCAGAACAGACTTTTTCAGTACTGTTGACACGATTTCTCGAGTTTTAATCGACCGATTTACTTGAAATGTTCAGAGAGTCTTGTTTATAGACCTATCTATAGCCCGAACTAGGATTATCCCCAATTCCAATTTTTACTATTTTTAAAAAATTCGAGAAACTCAAAATAACAGTAAAAAAACAATTTTTCAAACAGTCGCCAATTTGTAAAAAAAATTTCTCATCGCTAGTTCGGGCGATTGCGACATCATTGTAGATTAATAATCTTTTGATAGTAATGATGTCAAGACTGAGGTGCCAATTTTTTGAGACCACCCACCCATTTCATCAGCAGCCAGTTTTTACAATTTTCAACTTTTTAATTTTTGTTTTGTATTTTATTAATATTAATAAACAAGTGGTAAAAAATGGATAGTAAAAACATTCATTGCTTTCTTTTACGACACTTTAAAAATGACCTAAAATTCATCGCTCTATACTAGAATACCCCCTTAACAGTTCAAGAATATGTAAAATTTAAATTCTTTTCGGAGAAATAGCTGTTTGACGACGATAATCCTGATCTGTTTCTTTCCGCCGCAAAAATTTAAATACTTTTTTCTCGAAACTATCTATTTCAATACGATTCCTATGATACAATGCACTACGCTCATCTACAAATTTGGTTTTTAACATTTAAAAACAAATCTAGAACATCAAAAAAAGTTGTAAAAAATATTTTATGACAGTTGCTATTTTGTGAAAAAATTTTTATAACTTGTCCGTAGTTCATACAGACGCGACATTATTCTAGATTAATAATATCTTGATATTTCAGATTATTTGGAGCGCTAAAACTAGTGATATGATCAGATGCTAACATTTAGAGATCCCTTACTTCAACACTCTCGAGAATTAAAAATTTATGAGAATTTTTACATCTTCTTTATAATCTTAAAACATTAATCAATAACTTGCAAACAAATACAGTAAAAATATTGTTTGTTTTTTTACAGCCTTTTAGAACTTTTCAAAAAATCGCGTAATGTCTCTAGAACAAAACACCCCTTAATTTAATATAATTTTATTATTAATTCAAAATAAGTCTAAAAATCATATAAGCTTTGGCACAATATTATGGCCTTAATGAAATAATCTGAACACAAATAAATACAATAAACACTATACAAATGCCACTGTAAAACCATAGATTTTACATTTAACTTTGGTGCATAACATGTATATGACTTTGTTCAAAAATATTTAATAGAATAGAGCAGTAACTCGTTGTCAGTAGAAAGTGTTTTTTCTTATAATGATAATCTTTGTTTGCTTGAATACTTCAACAGCCCTACCCAAGAACCAGTCGAACCCCAACGTCGAAGTTCCTGGTGATAAGTCCATTAGCGAATTGCGACCTCAAACATAGCCACGCATTGCTGTGCGAAGAGCCGCATTTCATCGTATGTGTAGCAGCAGGTACTGGTGGGTTTCGTAAACCAAGATCTGGTACCCGTGAAATTTTGGACGCATTGGGCTCGGAAACGCGCGGCGGGAGCGTATCAGCCCGACCGCGCGCCCTTCTTCCGCGTTCGGCGGCTGCCCACGACGAACCATCGTAAAGTGTATCGCAAGAGGTCATGCGGCACAAAGACGGCGACATAACCAATGATTTAGAATTACGGAAAAGGCGCTTCGTTGTTGACCAGGAATTTAGATGAGAATGTCATGTATGTAGTAATCCATCTAATATCGCATTTTTACAGCGTTATTTCAGATGTTATCAACTTTTATATGATTTACACAACATGTATTAGATTTAGTTATCAAAGGCACATTTTATTGTTCTGTATTCACTGTCTTGGCATACAACTCTATTAATAATTTTATCAAAGAACACCCTTATATTTATTCATTACTACAATTTTAAATATTTAATTTTTTCAAAATAATGCTTCCCACGTAATTATATCAAACATGATTTTATTAGAAGTTTTAGATCAAATTATAAATTATTTTATATTTACCATTGCTCTATTTCACATTTAATTAATAATATTTCATTAATCGTTGACTATAATCAGTATAATTTATAGATATCTATAAATATAGCAGACGGATATTATTTATCATTAGTAAACATAATTTTTAACTTCCCAGAGGATAAGTTGCAGTAATGAAAAAAAATCAGAAATGAATTTTTTTGCATATTTTTACGTTTTAGAGTCTCCTATACATTTTGGCATACCTAAAAAATGGATGTATATCTGTGTGTATAGTATGTATTAGAGATGGGTAACTCACTCCGGAGTTATCACTCCGATATAACTTCTCCCTCGGAGTGAATCCAAGTGGAGTTGCCTCGTCGGATTTATCATATCCGACTTCCCTAAACTGGTACTAAATCTGTTACTGCATTTTTGCTTTGAGAAGGAAGCTGTCGCTTTCTCGTCTCACAGGCGGTTTTATGACCTTTTAGGTATACGTTTTTTTTCCAAAAAATACAAAAATATTACTTAAAAGATACAGAACAATGAAATTGTGTTTAAGTGTGAATAGCTCCGATATATAATTTATTGAATAGTAAGGGGTCATATTTCTAATGACGACAATCTTTGGCAGTGAATGACGGCAATCAGGAATATACATACCGAAAAATACATTTAATCTGGTTTTTCCATAGCCTGAAATAACAATACTTTAGAGTGCAAAATATATCAGTGACGTCCACAGTATTTAGGCATAAAAAATATAGAGTATTAAATTTTTACTTTTACACAATTATATAATTGTTTAAAAGTAATAATATGCTGATCGAACTACCCGATATAATATTAATTCTCGAATGGAAATAGCAGAAGAAAAAATTAGAAAGCAGAAGTATTATTATTTGGTAAAAATATTTTATGATAAATGTTTTGCTTTTATTACAAAGTTAACTTCATTATTTTTATATAAAATTAATCCAAAAAATCAATTATTTTTTCATCAAAAGACAATAATTAAATTAAATTTGATTCTCAAGTTTTGCGTTTTTACTTTGGTCAGCACTGTTAAAATTACGAGTCATTGAGTCGATCATGTGGTCGACCGAAAAATTTTACAACTTGTCATTTATTTGTGAATTTTTTAGAAAAATTATTTATTGATAATTTTTTAATTTTATTTTATTCATAAATTTCATTTTAAAAATTAAATGGGATTTGACAAATCCTTAGATGCATAGACAACGCACTATAGAACACATTTGTGTCGAGTATTTCGGTTTCAAAGTGGTCGGAGTCGTGGAGTTGTTAAGCGGATATAACTCCTCCCTGAAGCGGAGTCAAATCCGAGTCGATCCGGCTTCGGATATGATAAGCCCATCTCTAGTACGTATGTATGTATGTATGTCCGGATATACATTTTCGTCCACAATTTTGAAATAACGCGGATCAACCTGAATTTGAATGTTTTAAAAGAAATTCGATTGGCATTGATGGGAAGACCTGCTGATTAGTTTTAGGCAAAGGCGAGCAAAATGTGACAAAAATGGCAATTGAGTTTTTGAAAGAACTTAGCGTCCCATTTGAATGAAAAACATTTCCCTTGTTTCGATGAAATGAAAAATTGGTTAAATTTGTGGAAAGA
>NW_020537324.1:55111342-55136095 GCF_003426905.1 Ctenocephalides felis
CATTTGAATTTTATTTTTGACAATATCTTATTAGACATATTATTTAAATTATTTAGAATTATGATTAGACGAATATAATATAAATTATCTTACGACGGTGTATTAAGTTTAAAATAGATTTAGCAAGTTAAACAGTTTGGTTAAATTTATAACAATTTTCAATATAAATTTAACAGGGTTGAATACGCTCATTATTATATTCTATTAGTTTTATTGGAAAGGTATATATACTTCGTTTATATGTTACTTCTTAAGATAATCTTATTTTATAACCCTTGCCGCTAATATACATGTCATGAATTATAGGTTATATTATATAATTGTTCAATTATTAATGAATGTAAAAAGATAACTAAAACTACTAACATTTTTTTGGCGTCCATTACATTTGCATAATATCTTGCAAATTTTCTTATCTATGATATCATGTCACCATTATAAAATTATTCCAGAATCTATAAAATGTTTGCGGATGCAGAAAATACAAACAGTTCTTCAAGTACAGAGAACAGAAAGAATGGGATACGATTTATACCCTGAACGTAGAGGCCAAAAATATTCACCTAGTTTGAAAAAATTATACTCGGATCGAAGGAAGAGAAAGTACAGATAAATTAAAATGTGAAAAAAATGTTTTTGCTTGTATTAAGAAAAGTAAGAAAAAATACTTTACAATAAATGTCATATTCAATAATAGAACAGAAACCTATTTTTTTAAGGTCCTATCGTAAAATTAATGATGGGTGCATTGAAAAGTTCCGGCTGGTGAGTTGCTTTTTGTAATTTAATTTTAAAAATTGATTATTTTTTTGATAATAATGATCTCAATAAAATAGTGAGATGGATATCCGAAGACATATATCGTGTGAAGTTTGTGATATTTCTGTAAGTGGGGGTTATGATCCGGAATTGAATCAGGTGAAATTTAAATTTTTTAGTTCATTCATTTATATAAGCATATATTTCATAATTTGGGAACATGATATAAAATTGCTGTTAGTCGAAACTAAAAAATTCCAATGGCTCTGGGATGTTCTATAAAAGCAAAATAATTATCAAATGCAGTCATTTTCTGACAATGACTTCAGTACAATGCTTTCACTAAATTTATTAGTTTTAGTTTCAATGAAAGCATTTTAACTGAGTCCATAAATTAAAGTGAATATGGCATATTCACATTTTTCTGTTATCTTTCATGGTCAGTGTCAACTTTACTCCATATGAATATAAATAAGATTCCTTCACTTGCAGAAGTGTTTGTTGCATTATTATTATGTTATTTTGCCTAATGTATTGTTTTCTTTGTCAGTGTAGATAGTTATTTGTCAGAATGTGGCTAGATCACAAGGAATGGTCCAAGGTGTCCTAACACATGAAATGATACATATGTTTGATTTTTGTCGAAATGAACTTGACTTTAAGAACATTGATCATTTAGCCTGTACAGAAATCAGGGCTGCTAACTTAACTCACTGCTCGTTCTTGAGTGCATGGGGCCAAGGAGATGCCTCAATATTTAATGTAAAAGAAGCTCATCAGGTAATAAATAAAATCTCGTATGAGAGTGGCCATAAAAATATTACATTCGAAATTTATTGTTTATTTAGAACTGTGTGAAAACAAAAGCTCTGAACTCAGTATTAGCCGTACGAAATGTAACTCGAGATCAAGCAATAGATGCTGTAGAACGAGTATTTCCAAAATGCTATGCAGATTTAGAACCAATAGGCAGGAGAGTGCGTCGAAATTCTAGAGATATGGATAAAGCGTATATGGAAGGACCTATGTATGGCTATGATGTATAAGATTGGAAGTACATGTAGTATTGAAAATAAATATTTAATAAAACATCAAAAATATATTTACAATTAGTGAACTTTTAATACAGGCAAGTCTACTGACAAACTAATGTAATCTTGGTTAACCACTTATTTTCAGGTTTCCTTTAATTCAACCACTTATAATTAGCCATAACCCATTCATACTAACTAAAGCGTGATTCAAATTTATTACATATAGACTTGCAATCAATTCATTTTAAAGTCTTAAATAAAATTTTACAATTATATATAATTGAATACTTGAATTTATACATCTCCAAACACTCTACAAATATTCTGTGATTAATAATTTAAATATAATCTTAGTTCATAAAATGTAACTTTTTTATTACATGTATGAATATTTGGTGTTTCCTAACGTGTATTTGTAAATTTAAATGCTGGATAGTTTTCTATGTGAAATCCAGTAAAAAAGCATCATATGCTTTTATTTCCCAAGCATTTACCTTGAATACATTCATTAATATTACATAAATTTTAAGAAAAAAAATATCACAAATTTAAAATCATTTTCATTCACTTAACATAATCTGATTTCATGGTTTTTATACCTAATATTTATATAAAATATTTTCATTAGTTGAAATAATAAAAATATGTATATGAACAAAACATAAATATAAGTTAATGTTATTAATAGATTTCTAAACTTGGTTCCGATGTTAGAAAGATATGCATAATATTTAGCAATTACATTTAAGCAACAATAAATAATTGACATGTTTTCAAAAATTGTTAACAATGGTTTGGTGTTTTGTGTTTTCATAAGCTATATTACGTTCTCTTACATTTAAATATACACGATGATATCACATTGACACAAAAAATATTTATGAAACCCTTTATTTAATACTCTTCATTCGAAAAGAGAAAGTATTTAGATTTGCAGACAGAATGTGTTTATATATGTGACTCGAGGAAGTTATGACTTACTCGAATTTCTGCAATCATGTTACTTGGAGTTCTCATTCGTACTTCCAGTAAAAAACTGTCACGGGCGCAAGTTCCTAAATTTAAGTCAGGAGAACTAGTTCGCACCTGTTCTTTTCTAGCTTCTGATTCTTGAGAAGTTACATAGTCCTTAGTTCCTCCAACAGTATGTCTACGTTTTATACTTCTATTTTGACTACCATTCTTTCTCTTCAATTTAGTATCTTTTTTACCACAATTTTTACTAGAAAGTGTCATTTCTCTGGTTTTATAATTGGTTTGAGTCTTTTCAGACTTGGAAAGGCTTTCTGATCGCTTTAGTTTTATATCATCCTTTTTATTAAGACTCTCTGATCTTTTTAGTTTGTTTATGGGTGATTGAGTTCTATCATGTTTGTTCAAACTTTCTGAACGAAATAAAGACCCTGGCTTAACTGAAACTGTTGTAGATTTATCATTGTATAATCCTTCAGATGTTAAAGTTAAAGAAGTGCCCGCTTGATTTGAAGTTATATTAAGATTTATGTTAGATTCTGGTCCTTCGGTTGGTCTGTCCTGATTTGATATGTTCTCTTGGACCGTAGATTGCTTAGAAACATTATATGATAAAGTATTAGCGTCAGAAGTAGTATTGTTAGTATTTAAGGGCTTGACCACATTCACAGGTATCATAGAGTTGCTTTGAGATTTTAATAAAAAATTCCCTGTGTAAACGTTTTTATAATCTTTGCTTTTATTAGTACTGGTTGCAGATTCCGATCCTGATATGCTTTGTGAGGATACGTCGTGTAAATTTTGATGATCATCATTTTCTTTTAAGTCTGATTGATCTGATCTTAAGCTATCCATAGTATCATTGCTCTCACAACTTTGGGTGCTGACACTGTGGCAGGATTGTTGGCTGGAGATGGTCGAACTTGTAGAAGCATAGTCTACGATATCACGATCATGAATTTTATTTTGATTTGGGTGATCTATATGTTCCTGGTCATAGATGAGAGAGGTATTTAAAGGTTGCTGATTATGCTGCCCATGGGAGGAGCTTCTGAAACGTCTATGCCAACTAGGATCACGAAGTCGGCTCGGTGAGCCGTGAGGTTTTTCTGGACTTTCATCTGCGTAAGGTATGTTATCAGGACCAGAAAGTGGATTTAAACATGTCGGCGAGTTTAAGAGGCGATCGAATGTTGACTGAATGTCGGACACCATATCAGAACCTAAAGGAATTAAGAAATAGTTATAAGTTCGAATCACACCAACGTGCGTAATGACACGAATATCTATACTAATTACATAACATAGGTTTCTACAAAAATTATAACAATATGAGGTGACTGAGAAACCGTTATATATTCTCAGTCCCTTAAATTAAAATATTTTTATGTCTTATATTTGTTGAATATGCGTAATGTTTTTTCATCTACAATCAAAAAAATATAAACGAAAATTTAGATGCCAACTATAATAAGATCAAGTCACACAAAATTTACAGGTTAACATATAAAGTTAAAATAATAAATTTATTAATATAAAAACACCAAAACTATTATCAGTAAATATTAAATTTATAAGTTATTATATCAAGCTATATCCAGATTTACGCCATAAAGCTAACAAAAAGACGAGATAGTAAATAAACATAAATTAATGCACAAATTATTAGAATCAGATACAGTATTTATGCAAACCAGCAAATATTTAATGCTTAATTAATTATTAAAAGAATGCTTATAAAACATTGATGATGCGTTCAAGTCTGAAAAAATAGCGTCACATTTTTGATAAATGTAACAAATCTCAAAGCAGAAATCTCGCAATCAGGAATTAATTTAAACAAATTAATATAGCGTTAATGGGAAAATTAGCTTTGGTTAGTCGGTGAAAAAGTATGAAGTTTTCATTAGTCAACGTCTAAGTTCTGTGCAAACGAATATGGTACCTTCGATTTTAGGGCCTTTTGCGTGGTGGCCTTATAGGTATCTGATTCATGACGGTACCTAATGATGATCGATAAAAATCAACATTTAAGAAACCACAATGATATCAATTATTTGTATTTTACAAATGCGATGTTGTGTTTTCGAAGTCAGTAAAAATACTATGTATTTATCTGGATTAAAAAAAATTCGAAGTTAATGATTTTTATTCCTAATTTTATTATTATTATTTTATTTAATAAAAAGCAATATATATATATATATATATAATATATATATATATATATATATATATATATATATATATAAGGTATGTATGAAATAAAACAGAAAAACGTGTATATGATAGACAAATGAGAAACTTGTAAATGATTTTGAACCAGTTAAATAACCGGTTAATAAATGAACCATGATTAAACTTATTGAATAAACAATTTAAAATTTCTGAAATGCATTAAAAATTTGCAATCAATTTTGATAAGGTAGTTTCATTGGTGCTACTTACTATAACTGTAGCATTAATAAAATAACGGTTTTAAATTTGAACTATTATATAATAATTTTCTAAATAAAAAACAATAAGATTTTCAATAAAGTTCAACCTTTTCAGAATGAAAGCATAAATAAAAGGATAAGAAAATAGACCCTTAGGGCGGACAAATAGACATAATAAATGGAAATGCGGTATAAAGCCCTATTTCTAGCACTATATATGTATTTAGAAAATAAAATCTAAATTGAATAATTTCATAATTTATATTATTTCTTTTCGCATCACTTTCATATCAGCCCTATTTGATCTAGTATCTGACGTCTAAAATTCATTAAGTTCGTTTATTTTTACTTCGTGCATATGATAAATGAATAATTAGGCAATTATTAAAATCGATTTAAAATAAAAAGAATTATATGCAATAAAAATAGTCCCTCGCTCCACTATAGATAATTATATAGTCATTATTGGGGTACTTACATCCACTATTCAACTCCAAACTCTTCCTGTTTTCCGTACTGTCTTGAGATTTATCATCCTGAAATAAAAAAATAATTTGATATTACTTATATTTTTAAATCATAATTATTAAATCATTCACCTCTCATATGATAAATTACAGAAATAAAATATATATATATATATCTTTATGTTTAAAAGGTCTTGTAATTATTCAGGCAAATCTTCAGTAAATGAGGTAAAATACAGGTATATGTGCAATTAATATCTAATTATACATATATGTAGATATACTTATAAATAACTATAAAAAAACTTATCAATTGTATGTACATATAAATGAACTTAGGAAAAAAATATATTTAATGTACATTTTACTATACTATTTTTTTTTGACTGCACTTGCTAATACTTTATACAAGAGTATGTTATTGAATTTTTAATTGTTAACCGCCAAAATATATTTTGAACCCTTATTAATAAGAAATGAGTAATAATCAATTTTCTTTAAAATTTTCCTTTCTTCTCGGTAGCTCATACGAAATTGTATAGCTTAAAAATAAAGAAAGAAGTTCTACAAGTTTATTTAGATTTTGTTATTTAGTAAAAAGGAGTAGATTTACTACTTAAATAAAAACTGAACCCATAATGCTATTACCATTTATACTTGTTTATCTATGGCTATTACTATGGTACACGAAAACATTGTATATGTAGATAAATATATAATAATTGGTGCATTAATTTGTGAATACACTTTGATACCATTAAATATTGTGAACATGCCAAACATTTAAACTTGCTTCAAGGTGGGTATTTATCATCAGTGTGCCATGAAAAACTGTTCTGCATTAAGTGTAATATGATCAAATAATTGAATTTATATTAACATTCAAAAGTTAACAAAAAATTACAAAATAACAATTTAGGAACAGTATTGCAATGACTGGTGCAACTTAGAAGTTAAAAAATTAATTATGTTTAAATTTTTCTTAAAGGTATTTGTAATTCAGCTTCGTGCAAATGCAATATAAGAACGCAATGTATCTTACCCGACAAAATGTCAGACTATAGTAGTAATCGAGCAACAAGGCATCGCCAGAAAGTCGTGCGACAAATTCGTCACACTGTCCTATATATAAAAATAAATATTCAAATATTTTCGAATAATTGCAAATCATAGAAATACTGTTCACCAACAAATTGTATATTCTGTAATTGATATAAATTATGAATTTATTTGTACTTTTACTTATTTCGCACTTACCACAATTAAATAATAAATAATTTGAAATTTTCCTTACATACAACATATATGTACTTCATTTATCTAATATGAATGCAATCAGGTAATGATCATGATTAATACTTGCTTGCATTCATATTGAATAAATGAAGTCGGGTAATTACCACTGGGGTAAGTTCGACCAATCAACTTTTAATAAATTGTTATAGTTAATCACGACCTTGAAGACTTCTGCACATGCAGTTGCAATATAAGAAAGCAATGCATCTTACCCAACAAAATATCATATTGTTAAAATAAATATTAAATTCAATTGTATCTGAGATCAGTTTTAGATACTAAGAATAGATATTTTTTGCATGTTATTATTTCAAACAAACCTGAATTAAGCTGTTGCTTTCCTCGTGATATGTACTGCTGCTGTGACTAGATGAGCTATGAGTACTTGTCGTTGTCACCCTGGTCAACGAACAAGCAGAGTTCAATCTTTCAGAATTTGAAATTTCTCTGAAACTATTCAGGTCGTCGCTTCGTTGAATTTTTCCATCGCCGCTTACGCTCATTTCGCCAAAAGATTGATTTTCCGTGTGGACGCTTGGTATTGGCGCTGTCTTTGTCCTGCCTAAAACTTTCTGCCGTTTCTTGGCCGCAGCTAAAAAAATAACGTGATATCATAATTTATAAATTGAAAAATTCACGCACATTAGACTATAAGCCTTCTTTCACATACACATACACCTCACGTGTGTAAGAATGTCGCCTATAGACGACAACCGCATAACTACCTGTGTGTACGGGTGTCATCTATGGACGACATCCATTGTGTCACCCCTTGCTTGAGCTTTTATCATTCTGATTGTGAATTAAATATTGAAACGTCAGGGTATCATCTTTGATACCCAATAAAACAAAATAAAATAAACTAAATACATTATTGTAAATGCACATATTTTATGAGAATTTTGTAAGATTTTTAATTAATTTCATTACCTTCTACTTTTGTAACATTTTCTAATAGCAAAGTTTTTGCAGGTGGCGTTTGCGTAACAGGCGCATCAGTTGTCACTTCAGGAATTAATTCAGGAAGTTCGTTGCTTTCTGGAGGGCTGAAAAACCAATCAACCTGGAAAAATAAGAAAATCATTTAGAAAAATATTACCAATTATAATTAAACAGGTAATTAGAGTTATAATATTTGTTTGTGATTCTAAACTTGTTTGTCCAAATAAATTAATTAGTTTTTTACTGTCAACTAGAATCTCCCAGAATCATCTTTACATCAAAATTAGATTGTTAATGAAACTTACATAATTGAGTACACTTTCAACTATTCGGCACTGGTGACTCATGTCATTAACCATTGTGGCTAAGCTGTCTTCATTCGCCTTAACTAGCGTTGGTCCAAAAACAATAGCCAAATTGCGGGCTTCCATTTTGTTAACAGAACTATTGCAAACCACTCTCCTCAAATGTAGCATTAAATGGCGCAGGGTTTCATAATGATGTGGAGGCAGTTTGCGTAGCAGCAACCGCAAAGATACCAAACGTTCAGTTTGTCCAACCGATTTATCCGCTGCTATCAGTAATGGATACAAATTAGCGGTTAGCAACGAATCGGGCAGTCTCCTGAAGAATGATTTCAGCAACGAACTTATTACGTTGACGTCGTTCCATCGAGGATCCTAATAAAAGAAATCACCAAAGTGATTAATTTCGAAACAAAATAGGTTGACTACCCTATTTAGATCATTGGAATACTATTGATCAAATATATTTAAAGTTTTTTTTATGACTTACCTGCATATCCTCTTCAGTAAGCCCTCTACTGGCCATGTTTGTGAGTGCCTGAACGGCTGCTGTGTTGCCGGGCACACGATAAATACCCATGACGTCTAATCCTCGAGCTTCTACGACGCTCGTGCAGAAATCGACCAGACGAGGAACAAATGGGTTATCAGCACTCTGTTGAAAAATGATATATTTTATTCATTACCTAGTTTAAAACCTAGTACCTATTACCTAGTTTCAGAACTTAGTTTATTTCAGAAAAAAATATTACTATTGATTACAATAACTTACAGGTGGACAGAGCTCAATAGGCACGCCTATGCACCGTCCACTGTCTGGCCCTGGTGATGTAGGACTTTGGCCACCTGAGCCTCCCACGGCTGCTCCCTGCATTCGTCTCAATTGGCGGGCGACTCGTCCTTTCCATGTTTTACTTTTTGGGCTGCCCCCTTGCGTTTGTTGCTGCTGGGGCACTGGTTGCGGCAGCTGGTTTGCTTGAGGTTGCTGTTGTTGATTATTGGATGGCTGCTCAATTAAAGAGTTTGCGGGCAAAGTTGCTTTACGCGTTTTGTTTACAGGAGATTGACCTACAGAGAAAAATTCATTTGTTTCATGAAAAAATATATGCGTATATAATATATTATTAAATAATAATTAATAATACTTATTATAATTATATTTTATATTTACAATTTTTTATTACTATCATTATTATCGATTTGATTTCTTTGTAATTAATTTTCATTTTTCGTTTGGTTTTAAATAATGTATTATCATATGAACAATATGACAGCGAACACACTTTCTTTTATTATTTTTTAAGGGTTTTTCTGGACCAGACTTTCTGGTGTGAAGTTTTCAAAAAATCGATTTATTTTTTCCGCACATTTTCAATGTTTAACTGTTCAAGAATATGTGTATAAGAGGATTTTTCAAAATTCAAATTATTTTCTTAGATATGGCACCATTTTCTTAGTTTGAGCACCATAATTCTCATCTGTTTCGTTCCTACGCACGACTTCAAACACATTTTTCTCGAAACTGTCTTTCTCGATACGATACCCACGATTTCTCAACTTCTACTGGACCGATTTACTTGAAATTTTTACAGAGTCTTCTTTATAGACTTCTCTTCAGTTTGAACTATGCTCATTCCCAAATTCAGATTTTTAGTACATTTAAAAAAATCGACAATGTAAATAAAGTTTGAAAAATTTGTACATAGCTCATACAATTACGACATTATTATAGATCTAGAATAATAACATATATATATATATATATATATATATATATATATATATATTTCTTCAGATTATTTGGAGAGCTAAAAATCATTGCAAAAATATATGGGCATAGTCAGATGTCAATTGCCCCTCCCCCCAATTCATCACCTTTTAGAATTAAATTTCTATGACTATTTTTAATTTTTATTATTTTCTCAAAACATTGATTAATAAATTATAAAAAAAATATGATAAAAATATTGTATGCTTTTTTAGGGCCTTCAAAACGGCATAAAATAATTGCCTAAACTAAAGCAAATACACCCTTAATATATATATATATATATATATATATATATATATATATATATATATATTTTTGAATAGTCTTGAATTTGATGTTGATATATATGTTTAATTTGAGTTTAATAATCGGGCGTAACATCAATAAAAATAGTATGAGTTTTTTTAAAAATTTATTTATTTAAAATCCATACGTTTCGGCTAGCATCTTAGCCATCATTCAGTGGTAATCAAGTTAACTATAAAAATTGAAACTAAATAAATTATATGAAAGGAAATTTTGTGGAAAAACAATAATAATAATAATAGTAATAAAACACTTACAATTTTGTATCCTAATATAGCATATGAAACCATTATTAATCCATGGTATGAGTATGTGCACATTGATAAGATATATATTTTTTAACACAAACATCACAAATGGTAAAACACACTAATAATCATGATAACTTAACAAGTTGTCGAAACTATGTATTTACTCTTTGGAGTTTAGGATAGAAATGTCACATTTTTCTCAAAGCAGTTTTTAGCATGTGTTGATATTTTTTGGAAAATTTAAAAGGCGATGGGATTTTGTTATTTTTTAAGGAATTTTGACACGCTATTAAGAAACCACGTGTTCGTTTCGATAAGGGCCGTATTGTCATTGCGTTTATTTATGACTCTGTCGTTATGTAATTGTAAAAACAACCCCTCAGCGAATCTTCTTTTAATTGTATTCTCTTCAAAATGTAAAATTTTAGGGTTAAAAAAATCGATATTATGATTTAAATTTTTAATATGCTCAGTTAACATTGTTTTAAATTGCTTAGGATTTTTTGAATTATTTTTGTGTTGATTAAGGCGTTTACTCAGGTTTTGGCTAGTTTCTCCAATATAAAAGAGTTCGCAATTAGAGCAATTAATTTGATATACTAAATTCCTGAGGCGGTCAAAATTGAACTTAGATTTCATTTGTGTAAAAGTTGAACTAAGGGTTGCATCACAATTACATACCAACAGAATGCCACATTGTTGAAATAGTTTTTTCCACGAGAAATATAAATCTTTTACGTACGGTAGGCAAATGACACCAGTATATGATTCTAAGTCTAAGCGGTTTTTATGGTCTGTGAGGTCTTTTTGTTTGTTAAAAATGTAACTGCGTCTGTTATTTATGACCGAGTTGATTATGTTCGTAGGATATGAGTTGTTTTTCAGTGTGTTTATAACCAGGTCAATGTTCGTGTCCCAGAAGTTTTTGTCAGATAGTAATATGGCGTGGTCTGTTAAATTTATTATTGTCGCAATTTTCATTTTAAGAGGGTGGTATGAGTGGTAATTTATGTATCGTCCGGAGCTAGTTGGTTTCTGGTACCAGTTAGTAATTAGTCGGTGGTCATTTGTACGTATGAGTCTGATGTCTAGAAAGCTAAGCTAGCTTTCTAGACATCAGACTCATACGTACAAATGACCACCGACTAATTACTAACTGGTACCAGAAACCAACTAGCTCCGGACGATACATAAATTACCACTCATACCACCCTCTTAAAATGAAAATTGCGACAATAATAAATTTAACAGACCACGCCATATTACTATCTGACAAAAACTTCTGGGACACGAACATTGACCTGGTTATAAACACACTGAAAAACAACTCATATCCTACGAACATAATCAACTCGGTCATAAATAACAGACGCAGTTACATTTTTAACAAACAAAAAGACCTCACAGACCATAAAAACCGCTTAGACTTAGAATCATATACTGGTGTCATTTGCCTACCGTACGTAAAAGATTTATATTTCTCGTGGAAAAAACTATTTCAACAATGTGGCATTCTGTTGGTATGTAATTGTGATGCAACCCTTAGTTCAACTTTTACACAAATGAAATCTAAGTTCAATTTTGACCGCCTCAGGAATTTAGTATATCAAATTAATTGCTCTAATTGCGAACTCTTTTATATTGGAGAAACTAGCCAAAACCTGAGTAAACGCCTTAATCAACACAAAAATAATTCAAAAAATCCTAAGCAATTTAAAACAATGTTAACTGAGCATATTAAAAATTTAAATCATAATATCGATTTTTTTAACCCTAAAATTTTACATTTTGAAGAGAATACAATTAAAAGAAGATTCGCTGAGGGGTTGTTTTTACAATTACATAACGACAGAGTCATAAATAAACGCAATGACAATACGGCCCTTATCGAAACGAACACGTGGTTTCTTAATAGCGTGTCAAAATTCCTTAAAAAATAACAAAATCCCATCGCCTTTTAAATTTTCCAAAAAATATCAACACATGCTAAAAACTGCTTTGAGAAAAATGTGACATTTCTATCCTAAACTCCAAAGAGTAAATACATAGTTTCGACAACTTGTTAAGTTATCATGATTATTAGTGTGTTTTACCATTTGTGATGTTTGTGTTAAAAAATATATATCTTATCAATGTGCACATACTCATACCATGGATTAATAATGGTTTCATATGCTATATTAGGATACAAAATTGTAAGTGTTTTATTACTATTATTATTATTATTGTTTTTCCACAAAATTTCCTTTCATATAATTTATTTAGTTTCAATTTTTATAGTTAACTTGATTACCACTGAATGATGGCTAAGATGCTAGCCGAAACGTATGGATTTTAAATAAATAAATTTTTAAAAAAACTCATACTATTTTTATTGATGTTACGCCCGATTATTAAACTCAAATTAAACATATATATATATATATATATATATATGTAACTATTTAGAAGTTAATATTGTATTTACATGAGTTACAAAATCAATTATATCATATTCACGCATTTATATTTGTTTACTTACCAGTCGGCGAGCGACTTCTGAACTGTGGGAATTTTCTTGATGGTTTATGAGGGACTGATGTCGAAGCAGGAGCTGTTTGCGGTTCGGCCTGCTGCGAACCACTTCCTTCAGTTCCAACCTCATCGAGACCTTCTGTGCTCTGCAACGTATATTGTAATTGTTGTTATTTGTTCTAAATATTAACCACACTAACACTAATATTATCAAGAGATGTGATATTAGAAATATTACAAATATGAGTCCATTGATCTTGTAATTAACACTTTATGCCACTTAAGATATTCTTATTATCTAAAAGTGTATACGTATATGCTAATCCTTAATCTCTTAAACTTATTCCACTTTTTTCATTCGCATCGAAATATTTACTAGTTAAAACCATAATTATATGTAGTTAAAAAGCATGTATGTATATATATTTGTTTTCAACTGCTGTTCTTACAAAATATAAACTTAAACATACTTCATGTGAGCCTTTATCATATTCCTTAGAAAATTGCCTCCATATAAATGTGCCAAAAATAATTGCTATTTCTTCATAACTGTAATAAGCATCTCTCAACTCTGGTGTCTGGGTAAATTCAACCATATTTGAATCAAAATTCAACACTTCTCATTAAAATTTCATTTTTCATTAAAATTAATGCGCAATTTAAAACATACATTGTAAAAATGGCTCGCACTGATAACAAAAATACGAAATTATGAAAGTTATGCCATTCTGAATTTAAAGATTGTATATTGCGACTAATACTTACAAAAACATTAGCCAATTCGCTATCAAACGTTAAAGGATGTTATCATTGAATAATTAAAAATGAAGACTACGTGTTTATCTCTATCGGATATGTTATCTGTAAAATTCGCAAGATATGCAGCAATATAGATATGCAATCTAAAAATAATCGTTGTTATAAAAAGTTTTCAAAATATAAAATAAATCATTGAAATGTTTATTCTTGCAGTACCTGAGTATTAAAACGACTAGCGAAAGCGCCATTTAGAATAAACATTCCCATAAGAATATTGTGCGAAATCAAATTTAATTGATATAAACAGAAGTATAAGTTTTTGATAGAAATTATGTATTTCAAAATAATACATTGGTTTTATATAAAATTATCCTCTTATTCTAATTCATCGACTCTTGTGAATATATTTGCTCATAATACCCAATAAAATTAAACAGGAATGAATGAGCAATCTAGTAAGAAATTATTCCATTGCTGTTTTAAGTTTGAAGTTCTATGAAGAATTCATTCCATTTATTGGTAATTAGTACTTATCATAGAGTAAATTCAGATTTATAGTAAAATGATAAGATAAGTAAATCGAGTGACCGTATAGTGACTTCATTCACAGAACAATTATAATCATTATAAAACCTGCAACATTTGTTTATTATTTTGAAGATTTATTAACAGAAATTTTACCTGTTATTGTGCATCACTTCAATGTGTATTGATAAAATTCCAAATGCAATACCTAAGCATACATTCATACAAACTCATATGCATAATGGAATAGATGAATATATGTGCATACATAGTCACAAGTACACGTACAATTATACATATAATAATCGGTAGTACTCACAGAACTTACAATATATTTGGTGAGGATCACAATGATTAATTTGATATTGAGTGGACTGTAAATTATAAATATTCCATCACCATAAGATATGTGAATAAAACCACTATTTAGTTTATGATATATATTGATCTTCACTCTATAACCTCTTTCCCTCGTTACTTTTGCTAGTCTCCCTTACTATTATAAGTTACAGGTATTTATACTCATACAATTGTATCCCCTACCAGTCCTACCACGAAAGGTCCCGAGTTAAATAGAAAAAGCCCTGAAAAAATCTTGACCAATATTATAGTAGATATAATATTATTATTACAATAGCGTGAAAGATTTCCCATTGTCATTTCGCACCGCAGTGCCCGAGATGGGCAATTTTCAATTGGAAACATATTTTTGATCTGCTTTTTCAAGCGAAAATGGACATCGCTACTGCACGACGTCAGGTTATCCTTTGATACGAGTCCGTGAGCTGAACCATTACACCCATGCAACTAAATAGTGCAGTACTCGTACTACTCATTATATATTTAGTAAAAATCTGAACTGCAACTAAATGATATTTTAAGTATCAATATTATTATTGCAAAAAATTTGTGAAAATGCTGTTGTTGGAATAATTGTATAACGCATAGAATACATATATCATTTTCCGTTTCAGTTCTTAGGTTTCTATTTTATGGTATTATCAAACAATTAGTCAACATCAGTTTTTTACTTTCTAGATGCTCAATTGCCGTAATCAAACATGTTTGAGAAGTGATAAACTAAGTAGTAACATGCATATATCTTTCTCGAGCTAAGTTTTAAAATGAGAAGAAATCACGAATAACGCACTGTGCATTCTGAATATGTATACACAATAAATAAACTTAGGATATTATTCTCTAAAACTGAAAGAACTCCTAAGTATACAACAACTTTGTAGTAGTTGCAAAAGCAACTTATTATTCAATGAAAAATGAAAATTAAGTATGGCATAATTAATATTATTAAATTTCATTTTCGCATTATTATGATGAGTACTTACAGCGCTAACTTTCGCACCAGCATCGTGCATCGCTCGTAACCAGTGCCGCATATCAGCCGGCCCTTCCGCCTGCAGCAGCAGCTCTGCTCCTGGTGCTGCGAATCGTAGCACATGTCTCCGCTTTGTGTAATCTGCTGCTACGTCAACAGAGGCAGAACTCAACTCGAGTGGTGGGAACGATTCGGGCGTCTGAAAGGAAAAATATTTATTTTAGTCAATCATAATTAAATTCACAAAATATTAATTTAATTTATTTATTAAGATTTAGACGTTTGGCAAACTTTTGCCATGGTTCCAAAATAATTACATAAATTTTTAAAAAACTTATATTTACATTTATTTTGGTCTCAAATTAAAAAATAAACAATTTTGTTTTTTTGATATTTTCAAAGTTTAAGGGGGTATTCTAGTGTAGAAATTCAAAAAAATCGATTTTTTTTATTTCACATCTTCAAAGTTTAACTATCTAAGAATATGGGTACGAGATGGTTTTGGAAAATTTGAATTATTTTCGAGGATATAGGCATTTTACAGACTCGGTCTCCATACTGGTTTGGCTTTCCGCAAAACTTTAAATGCGTTTTTCTCAGAACAGACTTTTTCAGTACTGTTGACACGATTTCTCGAGTTTTAATCGACCGATTTACTTGAAATGTTCAGAGAGTCTTGTTTATAGACCTATCTATAGCCCGAACTAGGATTATCCCCAATTCCAATTTTTACTATTTTTAAAAAATTCGAGAAACTCAAAATAACAGTAAAAAAACAATTTTTCAAACAGTCGCCAATTTGTAAAAAAAATTTCTCATCGCTAGTTCGGGCGATTGCGACATCATTGTAGATTAATAATCTTTTTGATAGTAATGATGTCAAGACTGAGGTGCCAATTTTTTGAGACCACCCACCCATTTCATCAGCAGCCAGTTTTTACAATTTTCAACTTTTTAATTTTTGTTTTGCATTTTATTAATATTAATAAACAAGTGGTAAAAAATGGATAGTAAAAACATTCATTGCTTTCTTTTACGACACTTTAAAAATGACCTAAAATTCATCGCTCTATACTAGAATACCCCCTTAACAGTTCAAGAATATGTAAAATTTAAATTCTTTTCGGAGAAATAGCTGTTTGACGACGATAATCCTGATCTGTTTCTTTCCGCCGCAAAAATTTAAATACTTTTTTCTCGAAACTATCTATTTCAATACGATTCCTATGATACAATGCACTACGCTCATCTACAAATTTGGTTTTTTAACATTTAAAAACAAATCTAGAACATCAAAAAAAGTTGTAAAAAAATATTTTATGACAGTTGCTATTTTGTGAAAAAATATTTTTATAACTTGTCCGTAGTTCATACAATGGCGACATTATTCTAGATTAATAATATCTTGATATTTCAGATTATTTGGAGCGCTAAAACTAGTGATATGATCAGATGCTAACATTTAGAGATCCCTTACTTCAACACTCTCGAGAATTAAAAATTTATGAGAATTTTTACATCTTCTTTATAATCTTAAAACATTAATCAATAACTTGCAAACAAATACAGTAAAAATATTGTTTGTTTTTTTACAGCCTTTTAGAACTTTTCAAAAATCGCGTAATGTCTCTAGAACAAAACACCCCTTAATTTAATATAATTTTATTATTAATTCAAAATAAGTCTAAAAATCATATAAGCTTTGGCACAATATTATGGCCTTAATGAAATAATCTGAACACAAATAAATACAATAAACACTATACAAATGCCACTGTAAAACCATAGATTTTACATTTAACTTTGGTGCATAACATGTATATGACTTTGTTCAAAAATATTTAATAGAATAGAGCAGTAACTCGTTGTCAGTAGAAAGTGTTTTTTCTTATAATGATAATCTTTGTTTGCTTGAATACTTCAACAGCCCTACCCAAGAACCAGTCGAACCCCAACGTCGAAGTTTCCTGGTGATAAGTCCATTAGCGAATTGCGACCTCAAACATAGCCACGCATTGCTGTGCGAAGAGCCGCATTTCATCGTATGTGTAGCAGCAGGTACTGGTGGGTTTCGTAAACCAAGATCTGGTACCCGTGAAATTTTGGACGCATTGGGCTCGGAAACGCGCGGCGGGAGCGTATCAGCCCGACCGCGCGCCCTTCTTCCGCGTTCGCCGGCTGCCCACGACGAACCATCGTAAAGTGTATCGCAAGAGGTCATGCGGCACAAAGACGGCGACATAACCAGTGATTTAGAATTGCGGAAAAGGCACTTCGTTGTTGACCAGGAATTTAGATGAGAATGTCATGCATGTAGTAATCCATCTAATATCACATTTCTTTCCAGTGTTATTTCAGATTTTATCAACTTTTATATGATTTACACAACATGTATTAGATTTAGTTATCAAAGGCACATTTTATTGTTCTGTATTCACTGTCTTGGCATACATCTCTATTAATAATTTTATCAAAGAACACCCTTATATTTATTCATTACTACAATTTTAAATATTTAATTTTTTCAAAATAATGCTTCCCACGTAATTATATCAAACATGATTTTATTAGAAGTTTTAGATCAAATTATAAATTATTTTATATTTACCATTGCTCTATTTCACATTTAATTAATAATATTTCATTAATCGTTGACTATAATCAGTATAATTTATAGATATCTATAAATATAGCAGACGGATATTATTTATCATTAGTAAACATAATTTTTAACTTCCCAGAGGATAAGTTGCAGTAATGAAAAAAAATCAGAAATGAATTTTTTTGCATATTTTTACGTTTTAGAGTCTCCTATACATTTTGGCATACCTAAAAAAATGGATGTATATCTGTGTGTATAGTATGTATTAGAGATGGGTAACTCACTCCGGAGTTATCACTCCGATATAACTTCTCCCTCGGAGTGAATCCAAGTGGAGTTGCCTCGTCGGATTTATCATATCCGACTTCCCTAAACTGGTACTAAATCTGTTACTGCATTTTTGCTTTGAGAAGGAAGCTGTCGCTTTCTCGTCTCACAGGCGGTTTTATGACCTTTTAGGTATACGTTTTTTTTCCAAAAATACAAAAATATTACTTAAAAGATACAGAACAATGAAATTGTGTTTAAGTGTGAATAGCTCCGATATATAATTTATTGAATAGTAAGGGGTCATATTTCTAATGACGACAATCTTTGGCAGTGAATGACGGCAATCAGGAATATACATACCGAAAAATACATTTAATCTGGTTTTTCCATAGCCTGAAATAACAATACTTTAGAGTGCAAAATATATCAGTGACGTCCACAGTATTTAGGCATAAAAAATATAGAGTATTAAATTTTTACTTTTACACAATTATATAATTGTTTAAAAGTAATAATATGCTGATCGAACTACCCGATATAATATTAATTCTCGAATGGAAATAGCAGAAGAAAAAATTAGAAAGCAGAAGTATTATTATTTGGTAAAAATATTTTATGATAAATGTTTTGCTTTTATTACAAAGTTAACTTCATTATTTTTATATAAAATTAATCCAAAAAATCAATTATTTTTTCATCAAAAGACAATAATTAAATTAAATTTGATTCTCAAGTTTTGCGTTTTTACTTTGGTCAGCACTGTTAAAATTACGAGTCATTGAGTCGATCATGTGGTCGACCGAAAAATTTTACAACTTGTCATTTATTTGTGAATTTTTTAGAAAAATTATTTTATTGATAATTTTTAATTTTATTTTATTCATAAATTTTCATTTTAAAAAATTAAATGGGATTTGACAAATCCTTAGATGCATAGACAACGCACTATAGAACACATTTGTGTCGAGTATTTCGGTTTCAAAGTGGTCGGAGTCGTGGAGTTGTTAAGCGGATATAACTCCTCCCTGAAGCGGAGTCAAATCCGAGTCGATCCGGCTTCGGATATGATAAGCCCATCTCTAGTACGTATGTATGTATGTATGTCCGGATATACATTTTCGTCCACAATTTTGAAATAACGCGGATCAACCTGAATTTGAATGTTTTAAAAGAAATTCGATTGGCATTGATGGGAAGACCTGCTGATTAGTTTTAGGCAAAGGCGAGCAAAATGTGACAAAAATGGCAATTGAGTTTTTGAAAGAACTTAGCGTCCCATTTGAATGAAAAACATTTCCCTTGTTTCGATGAAATGAAAAATTGGTTAAATTTGTGGAAAGACAGGTCGATTTCAAAGATCCAATTAAAAAATGTTGAAAAAAATGCCATTTCGAACATATTTAAAGTTAAAACCGATACCAATACTGCCTGACATCAGACCCGAGACGGGTATGGAACCTGATCGTGAGACCTCTGACTGAAGTTTCACACCTCTAACCAGTAAACCACGGAAAAATCAGTAAACATAAATAAACTGTAATTAAAAATTATTTACAACCGAAAGTAGTTTGATAGATTTAGATTACTCAAGCATGATGAAAGCTTGAATCAAACAAATAGCATTGATGCATTTCTATTATTCGATTGATTTACATGCTTTTTAATAGTAACATATTTATTGGCAATAAAAGCAACTTAATATAAATAGAATGACAGATGCGTTAGAAGAGAAAATACGAGTCCATTTAGCAAATAGCATTACATTATATCTTATCTTTACTATTTGAGACATGGAATTCAACTCACGGCGACCTCATTGAAAACAAAGTAATTAATTATTTACTAGAAATGATGTTTAGTGTGATCACATTATTCATTCCTGATCTATGTTGGAAAAGTCAGTAATCAACTACTTCCTTGCAATAGCATTATGCAATGGCATGAATATTAAATTAAATCCATGAAACAAGAATGCAATCTTATACTTTATTTAAATTCTGAAATAAACAATCATATAAATTTTAGTTAAAATAAAAGCTATTAATCTCTATACATTTTGAACCAAGGTTTAAGGTATGTTACCACCGTTAACGCGATTCAAGTGGTTTTATTGCTTTGTAAGGATAAATTACGCATTTATATACAAGCATACTAATAAAAAATATTCCAATGTCTGAAAATTTGGTACGTCCATTTTATGCATATAAGAAAAAACAAATAATGCCAGATATAAAAATATTTAAAAATAATATTGAAACAATAGAACCAGTCCAAAAACATAAATATCAGGGAAAGTTAAATGACACCATATAATTACACCAAGCTTTGAAAATAGCATCTCCCAAATTCGTCAAAATTAAATTTGAAATTTTATTGTGGATATTTAATACTGTCAGACATATCCATGATTATGGGATCATTCTGAACAATTGAAAAGGATCATTGACAAAAAAATACAGAATTGGCGTATACGATACGATGGAGTCACGCAATTCTTTTGGCGACGATTTCTAATTGCGATATCAGAATAATAATGTTGACAAACGCGATTGTATACTCCAGAGAGCTAATTATACCTGTTGTTCAAGAAAACGCCAGGGTAATGGGATTTCACCTTCAAAACACATGGTAATCAATGAGTAAATTATCTAAAAATATGTATTTGATAATTTTCTATAAGACCATGAAATTTGTATAAATTAAATATTAAGTAGTTTAATATTTGAATAAAAAAACATCAACAAAAAATGTAAAATGTAGCACCTACCACACAGTGATTGGATTATTTTGTAACAATTCAAATTTTATACAAAAGAAATGCCGTCAATTTATTGATATGCTTCAATTGCTTAATATTGTCAGTTACACGCAAGACTTGGATGAGTTATTTACCAAGTTTACTTTCAACAGAAAATGCCAAATTACTGATATATTGTTTATAGAGAATTAACTGTTCATAGCTCAATCATAACTAATATTTAGCAGGTCACATAAAAAACTTAAAATTGGAATTAGTGGTGTGAAAGTGCTTTCTACGAATGCTCACCATATGATAAATTTTCGACCACCACACTTCCCTACTATTATCCTTATATAACTATAAGAAATTGCTGGATTTTCACAAACTCATTTTATGTCTCCATGACTGAAACCCAAAAAGAATACTACAAGATTTTAAAATTGCAGGATTTATAAATGTCCTATAAATGTAGGATTTCATGCACTAATGAAGTAAAAGTTGTAAGAAAAAGTACATAACTAATAATGCATTTATAAAAGTTTTTTTTATAAAAATGAGTGTTATTTTCATAAAAGATTTCAAGTAGTTGAATTTTATAAATAAAAGATTTTTTGAGATATATATGTTTCAACTTCCCTATGATGTTGACTTTTAAAAGTTAATAACACGATTGTAAACCTAATTATTAACTTCCCGTTGGGTAAGGGCAAAAAAATCGAAAATAAAAATTTTAATATATAGGTTTCTGAACATTTTGGCATACCTTAGAAAAAAATGAATGTGTGTGTGCATGTATAAGCGGATACGATTTTTCGTCGACGATTTCGACAACACGGATCAACCAATTTGAATAATTCAAAAAACATTCGATTTCTATTGATAAGGAGACTTGCTGATTAGGTTTTGGCAAAGATAGGTTCAGTCCTATTTCGAAGATACGGGGCAAAAAGTGTAAAAAAATTGTGATTAAATTTTGGAGAGAACAAAGCGTCCAATTTTAATGATTCAAAAAACATTTTAATGGCATCGACGAAATGAAGAACTAATGCAATTTTTGGAAAAGCAGGTCTAGCCTTAAGGCACGATGCCATGCACCACTAGTTTAGTTATAATTATATACTATGTATACTATAACAATATTTCCTAGTTATATCATTATCCACATTCAATTAATTTCCTAATTATATCATTATCACACTTTTAACAAGGTGAATCTCCATCGCTTTGGAGATATATATATATATATATATATATATATATATATATATACATATATCTTTATTGATTTGGAAAACCCTGTAGAAAAGTTGCTACATTACTTATTCACTAAATCATTTTATTTCACAGCGTGTCTTCCCAACATAATTCTTTTACAAAACAATAGCTAGCGTTTGTCAACATCGCTCTGTATTTTTGTTTGTATTATTAATAGAAATCGCAAACTATCATAAAATTGATAAGAACAAATTACCAATAACATAGCAAATTAATAATAAGATTTATAGAAATATACAATACAAATATTTATACAGTTCAGCGAAGTGATTAAGTCGAGAATATTAAGATGATATGAAATGCGTGCATTGTACCAATAACAGCTTTCAACATACCAAATCAAGTGCACAGTGGCGAGAAATGATCGAAAAATATTTTTGCCAGGAAAAGTATTTTGTATAATAATTCTTAGAAATTCTTAATTAATAACTCAATTATTTATATGCATTTATAAAATATGCACTAAACGGTGCGTTTCATTTGCGAGCTCTAATTTCTATATTTTTAATTGTGAAATATCAAATCGCTAAATGATTTTATCTAGAATATATGAGCACTTATTTAATTTACTATATAAGTGAAATCATTTATAGATCGTGATTTTGCAATAAAATAAATGAATTATTAATATTATATGCTGTTAGAAGTTTTTGATCAAAATATCGAAATAGACAAATGTGAATATTAAATCTTGTATAAATTCGAATATAGAGTAGAGCGGGTCACAAAGATTCAACTTGACTTTGAGCAATTATATTGTGAAAACCAAACCAATTATATCACAACAAATAGCACATATCAAACAAACAACTATCTGACTATGTTTAGTAAAACACCCAGATAATTCATCATTGTAGAAATGCGTTTGTTCAAAAATTTGTTTCTATTTACCCCTTCGGCGGGGTAAATTGGGTCAGCCAGAGGGCAAACAGGTCCAATGTCTCATATTAATTTTTAAGAGATTTTACAAAATAATAGCTACATTATTCAACCAATGCAAAATTTCATCGGTGCATTTTTCAAATAGATAATACTGTAAACAACCTTGATCTGGTAATTCGTCAAAAATATTCATAAGCAGAGTTAGAACAACTATCTCTCTTTTTAACGCAAAATTTCTATTTTTAACTTAGTTTACTTTTTTATTTACTATTTTTCATTGTTTACACTTTTGTCAGGGTAAAAGTTTAGTTAGTCCTTTATACCTCACCCACGTGTGAAGCTTTTATAGAGGTTATATAAAAAACGGTTGAATCTAACTTAAAATTAACAATACATCTTATGAAACAATTAAATGACGTATACTTAAAAATTACATTGAAGTCTAGAAAACCAACGACAGTGCTCACAACCAAAACAAATGACAACAAAAGACAATACTTTTGTTTTGGATTTTCCAACATTGCCGTTTTCCTCCAGAGAGTAACGTCGTAAGAAGCAAGGTGATGACTAGTTGTACGTCTTTTGCCCTCTACTTTCAAATATTGTTGTTAATAAAGTCTTAACTTTACAGGTTTTTGAGATCTCGGTGGTGGACCTTTTTACTCGTAGACCATTAGGCCCCGCTCTACCCTATATGATGATGCGGCTACATATGTGTGTACCAGAAATATGAAAGCATTATACAAATTTAAATTAAATATAGATTTTGGTTCACGATGACGACACTTTCGTAACATATGTGAGTTATTTCGTGATTTTAAAAAATTATCGATTAAAATATTCGTCTAACCTAAAAACTTGAATTTAAATTTAAGGCAATTAATGGATTAGATAGGGAGAGTTTATATTATAAAAAGTATTGTTTGAATTTTAAACAATAACAAAAAGTCTTAAGCGAAATGAACCTGCAGACGAACTACAACTTTCATATATATTTAAAAATTATTATTACTAAAAATAGTAATGCAAGATGAATATCCATTCCTAGCAATAGCTAGGGAAAAATAGAGAGCGATAAGAGATTTATGCCAAAACCTTTGCACGTCATTTCCTAAGATGCGTGCACACTAAATTTTTATATCGACTGGAACAAAAATACACAAAGCTGTTTATTTGATGTTCCGAAAACGCGTGAATCCAAATTGACCGGCTGCAAACGCTCTTAAAAGCTCCAGTTTCAACATATCTAGGGCTATTCTCAAGTAAATCATAAATATAAAATCGACATTATTGCATTAAAATACTTAATGTT
>NW_020537324.1:55137095-55185354 GCF_003426905.1 Ctenocephalides felis
CATACATGTTTCATTAGAATCTTGTACCACTTTTTGCTCTAAGTTGAATGTTTGGGTCTCATTTTTCATCATCTTTGACTATTAAGGTGTACTTACCAAGTCTTCAACTTTATCAGGCTGTATTTGTTTTCTAAGCTCTTCTGATATCATTTCAACTGTTTCTTCAGGCCACTGTCAAGAAGCCTCATCTGTACTGCAATATTATTTTCTATTGTTTCCTGATTTTTAGAATTACAAAGTTCTGTATTTTCTTCCAGAAGTTCTTCAGATTCTCCTATCTGTAGATATTGTTTTTCATTCACATCAATATGTGAGCTTGTGAATAAACAACATATATATTTTCATCGTTTTGCATTTGATGTTCTTTTACCTGTTTAAATTGATCTTCTGTGAGAACCATAACAACATTATTCTGACTTGTTAGATGGTTTGAATTTTGTAATTCATTTATTATTTCATTTTGCTGGGACTCAGTTAATTTGAGTATTACCATTACCCTGAGTATTATTTTTGTTGTTGTGAAACCAGTTTGAATTTCAGCCTGAACTTGTCCTAGACTGGATTCATTGCTATGTACAAGAAATGTTCAGACATTGTTTCTGAAATATGTTCTTCTGATATTTCATCCAATTGCATTTGATTTACAAGGAATTGAGTATTGTCCTTGATTCTCGTCAACATTCTGGTTAGATATTTCATAATGATCGTCCATGACAACAATGCTATCCACAAGACCTAAACTAGTAGCTATTCCAGAAGCCACATTGTTTAAAGCCTCTGCTTCAGAGCTGGGTTCTAAACTTTGCACTACTGCATTTTGTATAATGATATCACTTCCTACAATTTGTGAGCCAATTGTAGCATTTTGAGATATAGTATTAACATGCGTCTGATGTCCGGATGCAAGCATCATTTGTACTTCCTTTGAAACTGCTGGTGGTAGAGCAATATTTGAAAGAATTTTAATCTTTCCCCTCTGTTGTAATTGCGGGTCATTAGGGATATACTTATCATTACCTTCTACAGTTTCCATAGAAGGTTCAGTATAATTCTTTTCTTCATTATCAGAAAATTCAATAATACCATCATTGCGTGCTTGTTCTTTATGAACTGATTTTACATGAGCATACATGTTTGCTTCACGTAAGAACATTTTATTGCAATAGATGCACTGTTGGGACTCCTTTGTGGTAGCACCAATTTTGTGTCCTGTTTGGGCCATATGGGTTATCAATGCTTGTTTTGTCCTAAACCAAGTTGAACATTGGTTACAAACGAATTCATTCAATTTTGAATGATTTAATATATGTTTAGACAATAAAGCATCATTCAATGCTATAAAATCACAATGAGAACATTTAGGAAAATGTGTGTTACTAGGTGGTTTAATACCATGCTTAGTATATAGATGAAAATATAAATAATTACGTTTTGTGGACTTATGACCGCAGTGTTCACAAATTCTTTCATCTATTTTTTCATTATGAACTCGAACTAGATGTTTTCTAAAAACGGGATAAGAAGGAAACTTATAGGTCTACCATTTGTTCCACATCTTAAACAAAGCCAGGGACCAGTCTTATTTTCAGCGCCCAATGCAAGAAGGGCATGCATCTTTTTTGCATCAATTACTTTAGGTTGTTCTTCAACTTTAATTTGACCTGAAGGAGTTATTATTTTGTGTGTAATTACTTTCCATCATTATTTGGACTGCATTCTTTTGCTACACTAACCACAACTTTATCATCATTATTTAGCTTTGTCGTTCCACTTGATCTTTGCTGAACTACTTTAAGTTTAATATTTTTATTATTCTTCATGATATGTGGATACTTCTTTAGAACCTCACTTATTATACGAGCATGATTAGCACTGGAGTCTTGACTTACACTTATTATTTTTTTGCTGTTCTGTTTTAATATTCTGTAAGGCTTGGTTTGAAGATTCTGTAGATATTTCTTGTGAGTTAATTTGGGTCTCTTCTTGACCACTATCATAATCATCATTTCCATTGTCATGATAATTATCATCATCCGGGTCATCTTCATTTTCTTCCACTTCATAATTTGCTCGCAGCCGATGGGCTTCTACATACTCTTTGACATCTTGTAAATTTACACGTTTAGGTTCAGAAGAAGTTGGTGATGCAGGAGCTGGTCGTTTTTGCACATAACCCTTGCGCATTCTTCAAACGGATTGTTAGAGTTTGAATTTTTTGATTCAATTGAATTATTATCCATTTTGGCATAGATAGAGGTTTGCCTCATAAGATATGCTATCAAAAGAAGTTTCAAATTTATTATCGCTAACAACTTCTGTTGCTTCAAATCTTGTAGGACGAGGTACATTATCAACAATATTTGAAAATTTAGGTTTAGTCACCCTCAATGGTTCCGGAGTTTACTATCCAGCCCGTAAGACATTGGTCGCCTTTTCATGTTTCTAGCATTTGAATACTCATCTACCTTCTGGATAATATTTCGACCTTGTAAGTTATATGTCATAGAAACAATAGGATTCTGATGGTTGAGTAAAACTGGCTTAGAAGCATTTGGTGCTTGTATTCTTTGTGCTCTTAATAACTTTGTTAGTATAGCAATGTTCATCTGTGCTGTAGTTTGCAACCTATCAAGCATATTATATCTAAATTCTAGTTGCCCCGTATACATGAAATTAACAATAGGGACCACAACGTCTGCTTGCAAGTCCATTGGCATGATAAGGCAGTCATCAATCATTTCACAGTTTCTTTCCAATATAGTAAAATATTCTGTACAAGCATTTAAAACCAAGCGATGAACTTTCAATTGTGAATTATCATGAAACTGCAGTGTCAAATCACAATAATCAGTTTTATTGAAAAACTGTTGAAGCCGTTGAAGGAAAAACATTCCCCAGTTGTCGACGCGTATGTTTTTTATGTCACCCATTTTGCAGCTTGTTCTTTTCACTTTGTTTTAGTAGATCCTTTAAAATATTTATGCGTTAAAAAGCAATCGTTATTAAACATACATCATGCGAAAATATAAAATAAATATGCTTATTAAATCTAATGTATAATTAAATGAAACCAATGTCAAAAATACTGCAATCGATGCCAGGCATCCTTTTAAGAAAGAGTTTATCTAAGAACACTTTCATGATTATAGTTTACTCCGGACATTTAATGTTTAAAGTAGCATAATTAAAAGGCATAGTAAACATAAATTCTTTTGTGTACAAACCTATTTTACATCACCATTTCAGCTCCATCTTTAACAGCAATAAACTGAATAGTATGCTTGGCCATGTTATTGTAGATGTCGCATTGCATTAGCCGCCATTTTGATCGACTTATCGACATTCAGAAAGAATTAGAAGGCGACACTAAGGACATCTATCCCAATTTGCACATAATTAAAGTCCCAAACAGATAAGCAAAAAGTCACTTTGGTTAACTGCGCGACCACATTTGAATTTTATTTTTGACAATATATTATTTAGCAATTTTAAATTATTTAGTAATTATGATTAGACGAATATAATATAAATTATCTTACGACGGTGTATTAAGTTAAAATAGATTTAGCAAGTTAAAACAGTTTTGGTTAAATTTATAACAATTTTCAATATAAATTTAACGGGTTGAATACGCTCATTATTATATTCTATTAGTTTTAATTGGAAAGGTATATATACTTCGTTTATATGTTACTTCTTAAGATAAATCTTATTTTATAACCCTTGCCGCTAATATACATGTCATGAATTATAGGTTATATTATATAATTGTTCAATTATTAATGAATGTAAAAGATAACTAAAACTACTAACATTTTTTTGGCGTCCATTACATTTGCATAATATCTTGCAAATTTTCTTATCTATGATATCATGTCACCATTATAAAATTATTGCACAGATAGAATCAATAAAATGTTTGCGGATGCAGAAAATACAAACAGTTCCTCAAGTACAGATCCAGAACAGAAAGAATGGGGATACGATTTATACCCTGAACGTAGAGGCCAAAAATATTCACCCAGTTTGAAAAAAATTATACTTGGAATCGAAGGAAGAGAAAGTACAGATAAATTAAAATGTGAAAAAAATGTTTTTGCTTGTATTAAGAAAAGTAAGAAAAAATACTTTACAATAAATGTCATATTCAATAATAGAACAGAAACCTATTTTTTTAAGGTCCTATCGTAAAATTAATGATGGGTGCATTGAAAAGTTCCGGCTGGTAAGTTTTTTTTTGGAGTTTGATTTTAAAAATTGATAATTTTTTGATGATGATTTCAATAAAATAGTGAGATGGATATCCGAAGACATATATCGTGTGAAGTTTGTGATATTTCTGTAAGTGGGGGTTATGATCCGGAATTGAATCAGGTGAAATTTAAATTTTTTAGTTCATTCATTTATATAAGCATATATTTCATAATTTGGGAACATGATATAAAATTGCTGTTAGTCGAAACTAAAAAATTCCAATGGCTCTGGGATGTTCTATAAAAGCAAAATAATTAGCAAATGCAGTCATTTTCTGACAATGACTTCAGTACAATGCTTTCACTAAATTTATTAGTTTTTGTTCCAATGAAAGCATTTTAACTTTTAACTTTAGTCCATAAATTAAAGTGAATATGGCATATTCACATTTTTCTGTTATTTTTCATGGTCAGTGTCAACTTTACTCTATACTATATATATAAATAAGTTTACTCTATACTCTATATATAAATAAGATTCCTTCATTTGCAGAAGTGTTGCATTATTATTATGTTATTTTGCCTAATGTATTGTTTTCTTTGTCAGTGTAGATAGTTATTTGTCAGAATGTGGCTAGATCACAAGGAATGGTCCAAGGTGTCCTAACACATGAAATGATACATATGTTTGATTTTTGTCGAAATGAACTTGACTTTAAGAACATTGATCATTTAGCCTGTACAGAAATCAGGGCTGCTAACTTAACTCACTGCTCGTTCTTGAGTGCATGGGGCCAAGGAGATGCCTCAATATTTAATGTAAAAGAAGCTCATCAGGTAATAAATAAAATCTCGTATGAGAGTGGCCATAAAAATATTACATTCGAAATTTATTGTTTATTTAGAACTGTGTGAAAACAAAAGCTCTGAACTCAGTATTAGCCGTACGAAATGTAACTCGAGATCAAGCAATAGATGCTGTAGAACGAGTATTTCCAAAATGCTATGCAGATTTAGAACCAATAGGCAGGAGAGTGCGTCGAAATTCTAGAGATATGGATAAAGCGTATATGGAAGGACCTATGTATGGCTATGATGTATAAGATTGGAAGTACATGTAGTATTGAAAATAAATATTTAATAAAACATCAAAATATATTTACAATTAGTGAACTTTTAATACAGGCAAGTCTACTGACAAACTAATGTAATCTTGGTTAACCACTTATTTTCAGGTTTCCTTTAATTCAACCACTTATAATTAGCCATAACCCATTCATACTAACTAAAGCGTGATTCAAATTTATTACATATAGACTTGCAATCAATTCATTTTAAAGTCTTAAATAAATTTTACAATTATATATAATTGAATACTTGAATTTATACATCTCCAAACACTCTACAAATATTCTGTGATTAATAATTTAAATATAATCTTAGTTCATAAAATGTAACTTTTTTATTACATGTATGAATATTTGGTGTTTCCTAACGTGTATTTGTAAATTTAAATGCTGGATAGTTTTCTATGTGAAATCCAGTAAAAAAGCATCATATGCTTTTATTTCCCAAGCATTTACCTTGAATACATTCATTAATATTACATAAATTTTAAGAAAAAAATATCACAAATTTAAAATCATTTTCATTCACTTAACATAATCTGATTTCATGGTTTTTATACCTAATATTTATATAAAATATTTTCATTAGTTGAAATAATAAAAATATGTATATGAACAAAACATAAATATAAGTTAATGTTATTAATAGATTTCTAAACTTGGTTCCGATGTTAGAAAGATATGCATAATATTTAGCAATTACATTTAAGCAACAATAAATAATTGACATGTTTTCAAAAATTGTTAACAATGGTTTGGTGTTTTGTGTTTTCATAAGCTATATTACGTTCTCTTACATTTAAATATACACGATGATATCACATTGACACAAAAAATATTTATGAAACCCTTTATTTAATACTCTTCATTCGAAAAGAGAAAGTATTTAGATTTGCAGACAGAATGTGTTTATATATGTGACTCGAGGAAGTTATGACTTACTCGAATTTCTGCAATCATGTTACTTGGAGTTCTCATTCGTACTTCCAGTAAAAAACTGTCACGGGCGCAAGTTCCTAAATTTAAGTCAGGAGAACTAGTTCGCACCTGTTCTTTTCTAGCTTCTGATTCTTGAGAAGTTACATAGTCCTTAGTTCCTCCAACAGTATGTCTACGTTTTATACTTCTATTTTGACTACCATTCTTTCTCTTCAATTTAGTATCTTTTTTACCACAATTTTTACTAGAAAGTGTCATTTCTCTGGTTTTATAATTGGTTTGAGTCTTTTCAGACTTGGAAAGGCTTTCTGATCGCTTTAGTTTTATATCATCCTTTTTATTAAGACTCTCTGATCTTTTTAGTTTGTTTATGGGTGATTGAGTTCTATCATGTTTGTTCAAACTTTCTGAACGAAATAAAGACCCTGGCTTAACTGAAACTGTTGTAGATTTATCATTGTATAATCCTTCAGATGTTAAAGTTAAAGAAGTGCCCGCTTGATTTGAAGTTATATTAAGATTTATGTTAGATTCTGGTCCTTCGGTTGGTCTGTCCTGATTTGATATGTTCTCTTGGACCGTAGATTGCTTAGAAACATTATATGATAAAGTATTAGCGTCAGAAGTAGTATTGTTAGTATTTAAGGGCTTGACCACATTCACAGGTATCATAGAGTTGCTTTGAGATTTTAATAAAAAATTCCCTGTGTAAACGTTTTTATAATCTTTGCTTTTATTAGTACTGGTTGCAGATTCCGATCCTGATATGCTTTGTGAGGATACGTCGTGTAAATTTTGATGATCATCATTTTCTTTTAAGTCTGATTGATCTGATCTTAAGCTATCCATAGTATCATTGCTCTCACAACTTTGGGTGCTGACACTGTGGCAGGATTGTTGGCTGGAGATGGTCGAACTTGTAGAAGCATAGTCTACGATATCACGATCATGAATTTTATTTTGATTTGGGTGATCTATATGTTCCTGGTCATAGATGAGAGAGGTATTTAAAGGTTGCTGATTATGCTGCCCATGGGAGGAGCTTCTGAAACGTCTATGCCAACTAGGATCACGAAGTCGGCTCGGTGAGCCGTGAGGTTTTTCTGGACTTTCATCTGCGTAAGGTATGTTATCAGGACCAGAAAGTGGATTTAAACATGTCGGCGAGTTTAAGAGGCGATCGAATGTTGACTGAATGTCGGACACCATATCAGAACCTAAAGGAATTAAGAAATAGTTATAAGTTCGAATCACACCAACGTGCGTAATGACACGAATATCTATACTAATTACATAACATAGGTTTCTACAAAAATTATAACAATATGAGGTGACTGAGAAACCGTTATATATTCTCAGTCCCTTAAATTAAAATATTTTTATGTCTTATATTTGTTGAATATGCGTAATGTTTTTTCATCTACAATCAAAAAAATATAAACGAAAATTTAGATGCCAACTATAATAAGATCAAGTCACACAAAATTTACAGGTTAACATATAAAGTTAAAATAATAAATTTATTAATATAAAAACACCAAAACTATTATCAGTAAATATTAAATTTATAAGTTATTATATCAAGCTATATCCAGATTTACGCCATAAAGCTAACAAAAAGACGAGATAGTAAATAAACATAAATTAATGCACAAATTATTAGAATCAGATACAGTATTTATGCAAACCAGCAAATATTTAATGCTTAATTAATTATTAAAAGAATGCTTATAAAACATTGATGATGCATGAAATAGCGTCACATTTTTGATAAATGTAACAAATCTCAAAGCAGAAATCTCGCAATCAGGAATTAATTTAAACAAATTAATATAGCGTTAATGGGAAAATTAGCTTTGGTTAGTCGGTGAAAAAGTATGAAGTTTTCATTAGTCAACGTCTAAGTTCTGTGCAAACGAATATGGTACCTTCGATTTTAGGGCCTTTTGCGTGGTGGCCTTATAGGTATCTGATTCATGACGGTACCTAATGATGATCGATAAAAATCAACATTTAAGAAACCACAATGATATCAATTATTTGTATTTTACAAATGCGATGTTGTGTTTTCGAAGTCAGTAAAAATACTATGTATTTATCTGGATTAAAAAAAATTCGAAGTTAATGATTTTTATTCCTAATTTTATTATTATTATTTTATTTAATAAAAAGCAATATATATATATATATATAAATATATATATATATATATATATATATATATATATAAGGTATGTATGAAATAAAACAGAAAAACGTGTATATGATAGACAAATTAGAAACTTGTAAATGATTTTGAACCAGTTAAATAACCGGTTAATAAATGAACCATGATTAAACTTATTGAATAAACAATTTAAAATTTCTGAAATGCATTAAAAATTTGCAATCAATTTTGATAAGGTAGTTTCATTGGTGCTACTTACTATAACTGTAGCATTAATAAAATAACGGTTTTAAATTTGAACTATTATATAATAATTTTTCTAAATAAAAAACAATAAGATTTTCAATAAAGTTCAACCTTTTCAGAATGAAAGCATAAATAAAAGGATAAGAAAATAGACCCTTAGGGCGGACAAATAGACATAATAAATGGAAATGCGGTATAAAGCCCTATTTCTAGCACTATATATGTATTTAGAAAATAAAATCTAAATTGAATAATTTCATAATTTATATTATTTCTTTTCGCATCACTTTCATATCAGCCCTATTTGATCTAGTATCTGACGTCTAAAATTCATTAAGTTCGTTTATTTTTACTTCGTGCATATGATAAATGAATAATTAGGCAATTATTAAAATCGATTTAAAATAAAAAGAATTATATGCAATAAAAATAGTCCCTCGCTCCACTATAGATAATTATATAGTCATTATTGGGGTACTTACATCCACTATTCAACTCCAAACTCTTCCTGTTTTCCGTACTGTCTTGAGATTTATCATCCTGAAATAAAAAAATAATTTGATATTACTTATATTTTTAAATCATAATTATTAAATCATTCACCTCTCATATGATAAATTACAGAAATAAAATATATATATAATATATATCTTTATGTTTAAAAGGTCTTGTAATTATTCAGGCAAATCTTCAGTAAATGAGGTAAAATACAGGTATATGTGCAATTAATATCTAATTATACATATATGTAGATATACTTATAAATAACTATAAAAAAAACTTATCAATTGCATGTACATATAAATGAACTTAGGAAAAAAATATATTTAATGTACATTTTACTATACTATTTTTTTTTGACTGCACTTGCTAATACTTTATACAAGAGTATGTTATTGAATTTTTAATTGTTAACCGCCAAAATATATTTTGAACCCTTATTAATAAGAAATGAGTAATAATCAATTTTCTTTAAAATTTTCCTTTCTTCTCGGTAGCTCATACGAAATTGTATAGCTTAAAAATAAAGAAAGAAGTTCTACAAGTTTATTTAGATTTTGTTATTTAGTAAAAAGGAGTAGATTTACTACTTAAATAAAAACTGAACCCATAATGCTATTACCATTTATACTTGTTTATCTATGGCTATTACTATGGTACACGAAAACATTGTATATGTAGATAAATATATAATAATTGGTGCATTAATTTGTGAATACACTTTGATACCATTAAATATTGTGAACATGCCAAACATTTAAACTTGCTTCAAGGTGGGTATTTATCATCAGTGTGCCATGAAAAACTGTTCTGCATTAAGTGTAATATGATCAAATAATTGAATTTATATTAACATTCAAAAGTTAACAAAAAATTACAAAATAACAATTTAGGAACAGTATTGCAATGACTGGTGCAACTTAGAAGTTAAAAAATTACTTATGTTTAAATTTTTCTTAAAGGTATTTGTAATTCAGCTTCGTGCAAATGCAATATAAGAACGCAATGTATCTTACCCGACAAAATGTCAGACTATAGTAGTAATCGAGCAACAAGGCATCGCCAGAAAGTCGTGCGACAAATGCGTCACACTGTCCTATATATAAAAATAAATATTCAAATATTTTTGAATAATTGCAAATCATAGAAATACTGTTCACCAATAAATTTTATATCTTCTAATTGATAAAAACTGTAATTTTATTTATACTTTTACTTACTTCGCACTTACCACAATTAAATAATAAATAATTTGAAATAATTTAGATCACAGATTTTCCTTACATATAACATATATGTACTTCATTTATCTAATATGAATGCAAGCAGGTAATGGTCATGATTAATACTTGCTTGCATTCATATTGAATAAATGAAGTCGGGTAATTACCACTGGGGTAAGTTCGACCAATCAACTTTTAATAAATTGTTATAGTTAATCACGACCTTGAAGACTTCTGCACATGCAGTTGCAATATAAGAAAGCAATGCATCTTACGCAACAAAATATCATATTGTTAAAATAAATATTAAACTCAATTGTATCTGAGATCAGTTTTAAATACTAAGAATATATATTTTTTTGCATGTTATTATTTCAAACAAACCTGAATTAAGCTGTTGCTTTCCTCGTGATATGTACTGCTGCTGTGACTAGATGAGCTATGAGTACTTGTCGTTGTCACCCTGGTCAACGAACAAGCAGAGTTCAATCTTTCAGAATTTGAAATTTCTCTGAAACTATTCAGGTCGTCGCTTCGTTGAATTTTTCCATCGCCGCTTACGCTCATTTCGCCAAAAGATTGATTTTCCGTGTGGACGCTAGGTATTGGCGCTGTCTTAGTCCTGCCTAAAACTTTCTGCCGTTTCTTGGCCGCAGCTAAAAAAATATTGTGATATCATAATTTGAACAATTCACGTGCATTAGACTATAAGCCTTCCTTCATATACACATACATCTCACTTGTGTCATCTATGGACGACATTCCGTGTGTCGCCCCTATAAATAAACTATAAGCCTATCATTCTAATTGTGAATTAAATATTAAAACATCAGGGTATCATCTTTGATACTCAATGAAATAAAATAAAATAAACTAAATACATTATTGTAAATGCAATTATTTCATGAGAATTTTGTTAGATTTTTAATTAATTTTATTACCTTCCACTTTTGTAACATTTTCTAATAGCAAAGTTTTTGCAGGTGGCGTTTGCGTAACAGGCGCATCAGTTGTCACTTCAGGAATTAATTCAGGAAGTTCGTTGCTTTCTGGAGGGCTGAAAAACCAATCAACCTGGAAAAATAAGAAAATCATTTAGAAAAGTATTACCAATTATAATTAAACAGGTAATTAGAGTTATAATATTTGTTTGTAATTCTAAACTTGTTTGTCCAAATAAATTAATCAGTTTTTTGACAACTAGAATCTCTCAGAATCATCTTTACATCAAAATTAGATTATTTATAAATCAAAATAAACTTACATAATTGAGTACACTTTCAACTATTCGGCACTGGTGACTCATGTCATTAACCATTGTGGCCAAGCTGTCTTCATTCGCCTTAACTAGCGTTGGTCCAAAAACAATAGCCAAATTACGGGCTTCCATTTTGTTAACAGAACTATTGCAAACCACTCTTCTCAAATGTAGCATTAAATGACGTAGGGTTTCATAATGGTGTGGAGGCAGTTTGCGTAGCAGCAATCGCAAAGAAACCAAACGTTCAGTTTGTCCAACTGATTTATCTGCGGCTATCAGTAATGGGTACAAATTAGCGGTTAGCAACGAATCGGGCAGTCTCCTGAAGAATGATTTCAGCAACGAACTTATTACGTTGACGTCGTTCCATCGAGGGTCCTGATAAAAGTGATAGTCAAAGTTATTAATTTCATAACAAAATAGGTTGACTATCCCTATTGAAATACTATTGAAGTTTTTTTTTAACTTACCTGCATATCCTCTTCAGTAAGCCCTCTGCTGGCCATGTTTGTGAGTGCCTGAACGGCTGCTGTGTTGCCGGGCACACGATAAATACCCATGACATCTAATCCTCGAGCTTCTACGACGCTCGTACAGAAATCGACCAGACGAGGAACAAATGGGTTATCAGCACTCTGTTGAAAAATGATATATTTTAAGATATTACCTGGTTTAAAACCTAGTTCTAAACCTAGAAAAAAATATTACTATTGATTACAATAATTATTACTTACAGGTGGGCAAAGCTCAATAGGCACGCCTATACACCGTCCACTGTCCGGCCCTGGTGATGTGGGGCTTTGGCCACCTGAGCCTCCCACGGCTGCTCCTTGCATTCGTCTTAATTGGCGGGCGACTCGTCCTTTCCATGTTTTACTTTTTGGGCTCCCCCCTTGCGTTTGTTGCTGTTGGGGCACTGGTTGCGGCAGCTGGTTTGCTTGAGGTTGCTGTTGTTGATTATTGGATGGCTGCTCAATTAAAGAGTTTGCGGGCAAAGTTGCTTTACGCGTTTTGTTGACAGGGGATTGACCTACAGGGAAAAATTCATTTGTTTCATGAAAAAATATATGCGTAAAATATATATTATTAAATAATAATAATTAATACTTATAATTATATTTTATATTTACAATTTTTTATTATTATCATTATTATCAATCTGATCTTTTTGTAACTAATTTTTATTTTTCGTTTGGTTGTATTATCATATGAACAATATGACAGCGAACACACTTTCTTTTATTATTTTTTAAGGATTATTCTGGACCAGACTTTCTGGTGTGAAGTTTTCAAAAAATCGATTTATTTTTTCCGCACATTTTCAATGTTTAACTGTTCAAGAATATGTGTACAAGAGGATTTTTCAAAATTCAAATTCTTTTCGTAGGTATGGCACCATTTTCTTAGTTTGAGCACCATAATCCTCATCTGTTTCGTTCCTTCGCAAAACTTCAAACACATTTTTCTCGAAACTGTCTTTCTCGATACGATACCCACGATTTCTAAACTTCTACTGGACCGATTTACTTGAAATTTTTACAGAGTCTTCTTTATAGACTTCTCTTCAGTTTGAACTATGCTCATTCCCAAATTCAGATTTTCAGTACATTTAAAATAATCGACAATGTCAAATAAAGTTTGAAAAATTTTTTTTGTTTAAATAGTCGCTATTTCGTGCAAACATATTTTAAAATAAGTACATAGCTCATACGATTACGACATTATTATAGATGTTGAATAACAACACACACATATATATATATATATATACATATATATATATATATATATATATATATATATATATATTTCTTCAGATTATTTGGAGAGCTAAAAATCATGGCAAAAATATATGGGCATCACCTTTTAGAATTAAATTTTTATGACTATTTTTAATTTTTATTATTTTCTCAAAACATTAATTAATAAATTATAAAAAAAATATGATAAAAATATTGTATGCTTTTTTAGGGCCTTCAAAAATGGCATAAAATAATTGCCTAAACTAAAGCAAATACACCCTTAATATATATATATATATATATATATATATATATATATATATATATATATAGTATATATATAGTATTACATCTAAATATGTAATTATATAAAAGTTAACGTTGTATTTACTTCAATGAGTTACAAAATCAATTATTCCATATTCACGCATTTATATTTGTTTACTTACCAGTAGGCGAACGACTCCTGAACTGTGGGAATTTTCTTGATGGTTTATGAGGCACTGATGTCGAAGCAGGAGCTGTTTGCGGTTCGGCCTGCTGCGAACCACTTCCTTCAGTTCCAACCTCATCGAGACCTTCTGTGCTCTGCAAGGTATATTGTAATTGTTGTTATTTGTTCTAAATGTTAACCACACTAACACTAATATTATCAAGAGATGTGATATTAGAAATATTACAAATATGAGTCCATTGATCTTGTAATTAACACTTTATGGCACTTAAGATATTCTTATTATCTAAAAGTGTATACGTATATGCTAATCCTTAATCTCTTAAACCTATTCCACTTTTTTCATTCGCATCGAAATATTTACTAGTTAAAACCATAATTATATGTAGTTAAAAAGCATGTGTGTATATATATTTGTTCTTCAACTGCTGTTCTTACAAAATATAAACCTAAACATACTTCATGTGAGCCTTTATCATATTCCTTAGAAAATTGCCTCCATATAAATGTGCCAAAAATAATTGCTATTTCTTCATAACTGTAATAAGCATCTCTCAACTCCGGTGTCTGGGTAAATTCAACCATATTTGAATCAAAATTCAACACTTTTCATTAAAATTTCATTTTTCATTAAAATTACTGCGCAATTTAAAACATACATTATAAAAATGGCTCGCACTGATAACAAAAATACGAAATTATGAAAGTTATGCCATTCTGAATTTAAAGATTGTATATTGCGACTAATACTAACAAAAACATTAGCCAATTTGCTATCAAACGTTAAAGGATGTTATCATTGAATAATTAAAAATGAAGACTACGTGTTTATCTCTATCGGATATGTTATCTGTAAAATTCGCAAGATATGCAGCAATATAGATATGCAATCTAAAAATAATCGTTGTTATAAAAAGTTTTCAAAATATAAAATAAATCATTGAAATGTTTATTCTTGCAGTACCTGAGTATTAAAACGACTAGCAAAAGCACCATTTAGAATAAACATTCCCATAAGAATATTGTGTGAAATCAGATGATGAGTTTTTTTCGTATTAGTTTTTGATAAAAATTATCCTCTTATCCTACCTAATCCATCGACTCTTGTGAATATATTTTCTGATAATACCCAATAAAATTAAACAGAAATGAATGAGCAATCTAGTAAGAAATTATTCCATTGCTGTTTTAAGTTTGAATCGTCTATGAAGAATTCATTCCATTTATTGGTAATTAGTACTTATCATAGAGTAAATTCAGATTTGTAGTAAAATGATAAGATAAGTAAATCGAGTGACCGTATATATTCATTCACAGAACAATTATAATCATTATAAAACCTGCAACATTTGTTTATTATTTTGAGGATTTATTAACAGAAATATTACCTGTTATTATGCATCACTTCAATGTGTATTGATAAAATTGCAAATGCAATTGAATGCAATAAGCATGCATTCAAACAAACTCATATGCATAATGATATTGAGTGGACTATAAATTATAAATATTCCATCACCATGAGATATGTGAATAAAACCACTACTTAGTTTATGATATATATTGATCTTCACTCTATAACCTTCTTCTCTCGTTACTTTTGCTAGTCTCCCTTAATATTATAAGTTACAGGTATTTATACTCATACAATTGTATCCCCTACCAGTCCTACCACCAAGGGTCCCGAGTTAAATAGAAAAAGCCCTGATCAAATCTTGACCAATATTATAGTAGATATAATATTATTATTACAATAACGTGGAAGATTTCCTATTGTCATTTCACATCGCAGTGCCCAAGATGGGCAATTTTCAATTTGAAACATATTTTTGATCTGCATTTCCAAGCGAAAATGGACATCGCTACTGCACGATGTCAGGTTATCCGTTGATACGAGTCCGTGAGCTGAACCATTACACCCATGCAACTAAATAGTGCAGTACTAGTACTACTCATTATATATTTAGTAAAAATCTGAACTGCAACTAAATGATATTTTAAGTATCAATATAATTATTGCAAAAAATGTGTGAAAATGCTGTTGTTGGAATAATTGTATAACGCATAGAATACACATATCATTTTCCGTTTCAGTTCTTAGGTTTCTATTTTATGGTATTATCAAACAATTAGCCAACATCAGTTTTTTACTTTCTAGATACTCAATTGCCGTAATCAAACATGTTTGTGAAGTGATAAACTAAGTAGTAACATGCATATATCTTTCTCGAGCTAAGTTTTAAAATGAGAAATCACGAATAACGCACTGCGCATTCTGAACATATATACATAATAAATAAACTTAGGATATTATTCTCTAAAACTGAAGGAACTCCTAAGTATACAACAACCTTGTAGAATTGCAAAACCAACTTATTATTCAACGGTAAATGAAAATTTAGTATGACATAATTTATATAATTAAATTTCATTTTGCCATTATTAGGGTGAGTACTTACAGCGCTAACTTTCGCACCAGCATCGTGCATCGCTCGTAACCAGTGCCGCATATCAGCCGGCCCTTCCGCCTGCAGCAGCAGCTCTGCTCCTGGTGCTGCAAATCGTAGTACATGTCTTCGCTTTGTATAATCTGCTGCTACGTCCACGGAAGCAGAACTCAACTCGAGTGGTGGGAACGATTCGGGCGTCTGAAAAAAAATATTTATTTTAATCAATCATAATTAAATTCACAAAATATTAATTTAATTTTTTTATTAAGATTGAGACGCATGGCCAACTTTTGCCATGGTTTCGAAATAGTTACATAAAATTTTAAAAAACTTATTACATTTACATAACGGGGTATTTTGGTCTCCAATTAAAAGAAAATCAATTTTGTTTTTTTGATATTTTCAAAGTTTAAGGGGGTATTCTAGTGTAGAAATTAAAAAAAATCGATTTTTTTTATTTCATATTTTCAAAGTCAAACTATCTAAGAATATGGGTACGAGAAGGTTTTTGAAAATTTGAATTTTTTTCGGAGATATAGGCATTTTACTGATTCGGTCTCCATACTGGTTTGGCTTCACGCAAAACTTTAAATGCGTTTTTCTCAGAACAGACTTTTTCAGTACTGTTGACACGATTTCTCGAGTTTTAATCGATTCACTTGAAATGTTCAGAGAGTCTTGTTTATAGACCTATCTATAGCCCAAACTAGGATTATCCCCAAATTCCAATTTTTACTATTTTTAAAAAATTCGAGAAACTCAAAAAACAGTAAAAAACACTTTTTTTCAAACAGTCGCCAATTTTTAAAATATTTTTTTACTCATCGCTAGTTCGAGCTATTGCGACATCATTGTAGATTAATAATCTTTTTATTTTTTTGCATTTCCGGTGCCAATTTTTTGAGATCACCCACTTCATCAGCTGCCAGTTTTTACAATTTTCAACTTTTTTATTTTTTAATTTTTGTTTTGTATTTTAATAACATTAATAAACAAGCGGTAAAAAATGGATAGTAAAAACATTCATTGCTTTCTTTTACGACACTTTAAAAATGAACTAAATTTCATCGCTCTATACTAGAATACCCCCTTAACAGTTCAAGAATATGTAAAATTTAAATTCTTTTCGGAGAAATAGATGCTTGACGACATTGTACTTTCAAATGAAAAAAGAAATTTGAGAAAACATTCAGTAGTTTTTTTATAGCATTTTGAAAAAAAAAGTAATCCTCATCTGTTTCTTTCCGCCGCAAAAATTTAAATACTTTTTTCTCGAAACTGTCTTTTTCAATACGATACCTATGATACTATGCACTACGCTCATCTACAAATTTTGTTTTTTAACATTTAAAAACAAATCTAGAACATCAAAAAAAGTTGTAAAAAAAATATTTTATGATCAGACAGTTGCTATTTTGTGAAAAAATATTTTTATAACTTGTCCGTAGTTCATACAATGGCGACATTATTCTAGATTAATAATATCTTGATATTTTCTGATTCAGATTATATGGAGCGCTAAAACTACGGATATGATCAGATGCCAACTTTTAGAGATCCCTTACTTCAACACTCTCGAGAATTAAAAATTTATGACAATTTTTACATCTTCTTTATAATCTTAAAACATTAATCAATAACTTGCAAACAAATACAGTAAAAATGTTTTGCCTTTTTACATCCTTTTAGAACCTTTCAAAAATCGCGTAAAACTCATGTCTCTAGAACAAACCACCCACTTAATTTAATATAATTTTATTAATAATTCAAAATAAGTCTAAAAATCATATAAACTTCGGCACAATAGAGACAATATTATGGCCATATTGAAATAAGCTAAATACAAATAAACACAATACAAATGCCAACGAAACACTGTGGATTTTACATTTAGCTTTGGTGCACAATAGGTGCCAAAATCGAAAAGATTTAATAGAATAAAGCAGATCAGTTTCCACTTAAACTCATTTTCATTTTCAGTAGAAATGTGCGTTTTCTTATTTTTTTCATAAGGCTCAAAATGATAATCTTTGTTTGTTTGAATACTTCAACAGCCCTACCCAAGAACCAGTCGAACCCCAACGTCGCAGCTTCCTAGTGATAAGTCCATTAGCGAATTGGGAGCGCAAACATAGCCACGCATTGCTGTGCGAAGAGCTGCATTTCATCGTATGTGTAGCAGCAGGTACTGGTGGGTTTCGTAAACCAAGATCTGGTACCCGTGAAATTTTGGACGCATTGGGCTCGGAAACGCGCGGCGGGAGCGTATCAGCCCGACCGCGCGCCCTTCTTCCGCGTTCGGCGGCTGCCCACGACGAACCATCGTAAAGTGTATCGCAAGAGGTCATGCGGCACAAAGACGGCGACATAACCAGTGATTTAGAATCGCGGAAAAGGCACTTCGTTGTTGACCAGGAATTTAGATGAGAATGTCATGCATGTAGTAATCCATCTAATATCACATTTCTTTCCAGTGTTATTTCAGATTTTATCAACTTTTATATGATTTACACAACATGTATTAGATTTAGTTATCAAAGGCACATTTTATTGTTCTGTATTCACTGTCTTGGCATACAACTCTATTAATAATTTTATCAAAGAACACCCTTATATTTATTCATTACTACAATTTTAAATATTTAATTTTTTCAAAATAATGCTTCCCACGTAATTATATCAAACATGATTTTATTAGAAGTTTTAGATCAAATTATAAATTATTTTATATTTACCATTGCTCTATTTCACATTTAATTAATAATATTTCATTAATCGTTGACTATAATCAGTATAATTTATAGATATCTATAAATATAGCAGACGGATATTATTTATCATTAGTAAACATAATTTTTAACTTCCCAGAGGATAAGTTGCAGTAATGAAAAAAAATCAGAAATGAATTTTTTTGCATATTTTTACGTTTTAGAGTCTCCTATACATTTTGGCATACCTAAAAAAATGGATGTATATCTGTGTGTATAGTATGTATTAGAGATGGGTAACTCACTCCGGAGTTATCACTCCGATATAACTTCTCCCTCGGAGTGAATCCAAGTGGAGTTGCCTCGTCGGATTTATCATATCCGACTTCCCTAAACTGGTACTAAATCTGTTACTGCATTTTTGCTTTGAGAAGGAAGCTGTCGCTTTCTCGTCTCACAGGCGGTTTTATGACCTTTTAGGTATACGTTTTTTTTCCAAAAAATACAAAAATATTACTTAAAAGATACAGAACAATGAAATTGTGTTTAAGTGTGAATAGCTCCGATATATAATTTATTGAATAGTAAGGGGTCATATTTCTAATGACGACAATCTTTGGCAGTGAATGACGGCAATCAGGAATATACATACCGAAAAATACATTTAATCTGGTTTTTCCATAGCCTGAAATAACAATACTTTAGAGTGCAAAATATATCAGTGACGTCCACAGTATTTAGGCATTAAAAATATAGAGTATTAAATTTTTACTTTTACACAATTATATAATTGTTTAAAAGTAATAATATGCTGATCGAACTACCCGATATAATATTAATTCTCGAATGGAAATAGCAGAAGAAAAAATTAGAAAGCAGAAGTATTATTATTTGGTAAAAATATTTTATGATAAATGTTTTGCTTTTATTACAAAGTTAACTTCATTATTTTTATATAAAATTAATCCAAAAAATCAATTATTTTTTCATCAAAAGACAATAATTAAATTAAATTTGATTCTCAAGTTTTGCGTTTTTACTTTGGTCAGCACTGTTAAAATTACGAGTCATTGAGTCGATCATGTGGTCGACCGAAAAATTTTACAACTTGTCATTTATTTGTGAATTTTTTAGAAAAATTATTTTATTGATAATTTTTAATTTTATTTTATTCATAAATTTTCATTTTAAAAAATTAAATGGGATTTGACAAATCCTTAGATGCATAGACAACGCACTATAGAACACATTTGTGTCGAGTATTTCGGTTTCAAAGTGGTCGGAGTCGTGGAGTTGTTAAGCGGATATAACTCCTCCCTGAAGCGGAGTCAAATCCGAGTCGATCCGGCTTCGGATATGATAAGCCCATCTCTAGTACGTATGTATGTATGTATGTCCGGATATACATTTTCGTCCACAATTTTGAAATAACGCGGATCAACCTGAATTTGAATGTTTTAAAAGAAATTCGATTGGCATTGATGGGAAGACCTGCTGATTAGTTTTAGGCAAAGGCGAGCAAAATGTGACAAAAATGGCAATTGAGTTTTTGAAAGAACTTAGCGTCCCATTTGAATGAAAAACATTTCCCTTGTTTCGATGAAATGAAAAATTGGTTAAATTTGTGGAAAGACAGGTCGGTTTCAAAGATCCAATTAAAAAATGTTGAAAAAAATGCCATTTCGAACATATTTAAAGTTAAAACCGATACCAATACTGCCTGACATCAGACCCGAGACGGGTATGGAACCTGATCGTGAGACCTCTGACTGAAGTTTCACACCTCTAACCAGTAAACCACGGAAAAATCAGTAAACATAAATAAACTGTAATTAAAAATTATTTACAACCGAAAGTAGTTTGATAGATTTAGATTACTCAAGCATGATGAAAGCTTGAATCAAACAAATAGCATTGATGCATTTCTATTATTCGATTGATTTACATGCTTTTTAATAGTAACATATTTATTGGCAATAAAAGCAACTTAATATAAATAGAATGACAGATGCGTTAGAAGAGAAAATACGAGTCCATTTAGCAAATAGCATTACATTATATCTTATCTTTACTATTTGAGACATGGAATTCAACTCACGGCGACCTCATTGAAAACAAAGTAATTAATTATTTACTAGAAATGATGTTTAGTGTGATCACATTATTCATTCCTGATCTATGTTGGAAAAGTCAGTAATCAACTACTTCCTTGCAATAGCATTATGCAATGGCATGAATATTAAATTAAATCCATGAAACAAGAATGCAATCTTATACTTTATTTAAATTCTGAAATAAACAATCATATAAATTTTTAGTTAAAATAAAAGCTATTAATCTCTATACATTTTGAACCAAGGTTTAAGGTATGTTACCACCGTTAACGCGATTCAAGTGGTTTTATTGCTTTGTAAGGATAAATTACGCATTTATATACAAGCATACTAATAAAAAATATTCCAATGTCTGAAAATTTGGTACGTCCATTTTATGCATATAAGAAAAAACAAATAATGCCAGATATAAAAATATTTAAAAATAATATTGAAACAATAGAACCAGTCCAAAAACATAAATATCAGGGAAAGTTAAATGACACCATATAATTACACCAAGCTTTGAAAATAGCATCTCCCAAATTCGTCAAAATTAAATTTGAAATTTTATTGTGGATATTTAATACTGTCAGACATATCCATGATTATGGGATCATTCTGAACAATTGAAAAGGATCATTGACAAAAAAATACAGAATTGGCGTATACGATACGATGGAGTCACGCAATTCTTTTGGCGACGATTTCTAATTGCGATATCAGAATAATAATGTTGACAAACGCGATTGTATACTCCAGAGAGCTAATTATACCTGTTGTTCAAGAAAACGCCAGGGTAATGGGATTTCACCTTCAAAACACATGGTAATCAATGAGTAAATTATTTAAAAATATGTATTTGATAATTTTCTATAAGATCATGAAATTTGTACAAAATAAATATTAAATAGTGTAATATTTAAGGAAAAAACATCAATAAAAATGTAAATTTTAGCACATGCCACATAACAATATAAGCCCTTGATTGCATTATTCTGTAACAATTCAATTTTTATACAAATGAAATGCCGTCAATTTATTGATATGCATCAATTGCTTAATATCGTCAGTTACATGCAAGACTTGGATTTCACAAAACTTACATTCAACAGAAAGTGCTAAATTACTGATAAGTTGTTCATAGAGAATTAACTGTTCATAACCCAATCATAGCTGATATTTTTAGGGAGCTACATGAAATATTTAAAATTGAAATTGTTAAAAAGAAATTCTGATGATGATTCTGAAAGGGCACGATATGATAACATTTCGACCACCTCCCTTCCAAAACTATTATTTTTGCATATGGTTTCAAATAAAATTTGTTGGATTTTTAATAACTTAACATTACCACATATTCCAACTAATGAACTTTGTCCAAAATAATTCTAAAAAATTTTAAAATTGCAAATAAATTAACTGCATATCTTATCACTGAACCAAAATCTCAGATATAGATCACGCAATGTCCTATAAATGTAAGATTTCAGGCATTATTGGAGTAGAAGTTATAAAAAAAAGGTAGATAATTAATAAAATACATTAAAAAATTATTTTATGTGAATGATTTTGTTTTTAATAGAAGGTTTCAAGTAGCAGAATTCTATAAATAAATTTGTCAAATTGATTGAGATATAGTTTGACTGATTTTTAAAAGTTAATAGCACGATTGCAAACGGAATTATTTAGCTATAATTATATACCATATATACTATAATAATATTTCCTAATTATATAATTATCCAAAATTAAGGTGCTATATATCGCACTTTTAACAAGGTGAATCTCCATCGCTTTGGAGATATACAGTAGAAATTCGTTTATCCGAACCTCAGTTATACGGATTTGCGATTATCCAGACTACTAACCGCGACCAATTACATACCTACAAGCCGAATTATGCAAGCAATCAAATGACAATTACCAAATATTTTAAACCAAATTACCACACCAAATTTATATTTATATTTATCTAAACAAATTATTCGTACATATCTACCAATTATATGATTAATGCTGCAGTTTAGTATTAGCATTTAGTATGTAATGTAATCTAAGGTAGATACATAGGCAAGTATTAATTTCTTAATAAACATTGATTTTTCGATTATCCGAATGCCTAGCGACAACAATTAGTCCGGTTAATCGAGTTCTTACTGTATGTACATGTATATTTATTAATTTGGAAAACCCTGTATAAAAGTTGCTACATTACTTATTCACAAAATCATTTTATTTCACAGCGTGTCTTCCCAACATAATTCTTTTACAAAACAATAGCTAGCGTTTGTCAACATCGCTCTGTATTTTTGTTTGAATTATTAATAGAAATCGCAAACTATCATAAAATTGATAAGAACAAATGACCAATATCATAGCGAATTAATAATAAGATTTATAGAAATATACAATACAAATATTTATACAGTTCAGCGAAGTGATTAAGTCGAGAATATTAAGATGATATGAAATGCGTGCATTGTACCAATAACAGCTTTCAACATACCAAATCAAGTGCACAGTGGCGAGAAATGATCGAAATATATTTTTGCCAGGAAAAGTATTTTGTATAATAATTCTTAGAAATTCTTAATTAATAACTCGATTATTTATATGCATTTATAAAATATGCACTAAACGGTGCGTTTCATTTGCGAGCTCTAATTTCTATATTTTTAATTGTGAAATATCAAATCGCTAAATGATTTTATCTAGAATATATGAGCACTTATTTAATTTACTATATAAGTGAAATCATTTATAGATCGTGAATTTGCAATAAAATAAATGAATTATTAATATGATATGCTGTTAGAAGTTTTTGAACGAAATATCGAAATAGACAAATGTGAATTCTAAATCTTATATAAATTCGAATATAGAGTAGAGCGGGTCACAAAGGTTCAACTTAACTTTAAGCAATTATATTGTGAAAACCAAACCAATTATATCACAACAAATAGCAAATATCAAAGAAACAACTATTTGATTGTGTTTTGTAAAACTCCCAGGTAATTCGGCAAGGTCGAAATGTGTTTTTTGTTGTTTTTTCAAAAATTTGTAACATGATTCACCCCATTGGCGAAATAAATAGGGACGGCCAGGGGACAAACAGGTCCAATGTCTTATTTCACTTTTAAAGGAATTTTACACAATAATATCTGTACATTTTTCACGTAAATAAAACTGTAAATAACCTTGATCTGGTATTACGTCAGAAATATTCATCAGCAGAGTTGGAATAACAATTTATTTAATTATTCTCTTGTAAAATTATTTTCCTTTTAACTTATCTTACTTGTTTAATTACTATTTTTCCTTGTTTACACCTTTGTCATGATAAAGATTCAGTTGGTCCTTATTACTACGTGTAAGCTTTTATAGAGGTTAAATAAAAATCTGTTGAATCTAAATTAAAATTAACAATACATCTTATAAAACAATTAAATAATTTATACTTAAAAATTATATTAAGGTGTGGTAAACTAAACAACAGTGCTCAGAACCAAAACAAATAACAACGAAAATACTTTTGTTATAGATTTTCCAACATTACTGTTTTTCTCCCTAGAGCAACGTCATGAGAATCAAGGTGATGATTGGTTATACGCCTTTTTTCCTCTACTTCCAAATATTCTTGTTAATAAATTCTTAACTTTACTGGTTTTTGAGATCTCGGTGGACCTTTGTACCCGCTGACCTTTAAGCCCCGATCTACCCTATATGGCGAGGCGGCTACATATGTGTGTACCAGAAATATGAAAACATTATACAAATTTAAATTAAATATAGATTTTGGTTCACGATGACGAGACATTCGTAACATATGTGAGTTAATTCGTCATTTGAAAAAATGATCGATTAAAATATTCGTAAGTTGAAAGTCCTAACCTAAAAACTTGAAATTAAATTGAAGGCAATAAATGGATTAGACAGGGAGAGTTTATATTATAAAAAGTATTGTTTGAATTTTTAGCAATAACAAAAAGTCTTAAGCGACAAGCACCTGCAGACGAGCAGTATTACAATTTTCATATATATTTAAAAATTACTATTACTAAAAATAGTAATGGAAGATGAACATTCGTTCCAGGAGCAATAGCTAGGGAAAAATAGAGAGCGATAAGAGATTTATGCCAAAACCTTTGCACGTCATTTCCTAAGATGCGTGCACACTAAATTTTTATATCGACTGGAACAAAAATACACAAAGCTGTTTATTTGATGTTCCGAAAACGCGTGAATCCAAATTGACCGGCTGCAAACGCTCTTAAAAGCTCCAGTTTCAACATATCTAGGGCTATTCTCAAGTAAATCATAAATATAAAATCGACATTATTGCATTAAAAAACTTTATGTCTATTCACTCGTTAAGATGGAAAAATTCAATGGCCATGCGATATATGAAAAATTACTGCTGCCTGCTAATAATGCAATACTACAGAAACTTGATGCGAATTTACTCAATTGTAAATTGTGTATTTTGTAAATAGTTTTTTATAATATTTTATATATAGGTAATGCTTTTACTCATTAAAAATTTAACTAGTTGTATATGGCATCGTGCCTTAAGGCAAATTGCTGGAACTTCCCGTACCGTAACGAAATGTTCGAGAAATATTAAATGTTTTCGAATAGATTATTATAAATACTGTAACATTGTCTAATATCTATAAGAATTATATAAACTGAATTGCAAAGTTAAAATTATTTACTTAAAGTATATAAGTGACCTTTAGAAATTTTGTCCAAATTAAATCATTTGAACCATTCAAATCGGATGCTTAGTTCTCTCAAAAACTGCCATTTTTTGCACATTTAGCTCGGTATCTCCGAAACGGCTGGACCTGCCTTTGCCAAAAACTAATCAGCACATCTCCCTATGAATAGGAATCGAATGTTTTTTGAACCATTCAAATCGGTTGATCCGTGCGCCCGAAAACGTTGCCGAAAATTTGTATCCATGCATACATATACACACACACATCCATTTTTTCTGAGGTATGCCAAAATGTTCAGAAACCTTCAAAACGTGAAGAAATGTAAAAATTTTCAGTTACTATTTTTTGACGATTACAATAACTTACCCAACGGGAAGTTAATAAATAAAGCCTGTACCTATATATAAAAAATCTATTTACAAAGTATAGAAAGATAAATTGATTTAAAATTTATGTGTTTTATTCAATCAAGGCAATCACTAATATCAGCCCGCATGTATAACGCTTTATATTCGAAATAGTTTAGATCTTGATTTAATAAAAAATAACTGAAAGACAAAGTGAAATTCAATGAATTATTAAATAAAAGTGATTGTTATATTTACGTGCCTAATGTAAGAGTTTTCTAATGACAACAGTTTAACTAATGACAAAATAATACTTGAGAGTCGACACTTATTTGCAAACGAAAACATCTATTTTATTACTAAACTAGTTCTCAATTTTACTATTCTGTCTTATGTTATTAAGCTTTGAATGTGTACTTAATTTTTTATCTTGAATCATACCATCAAAAGATTTTTAAAATTAGAGAGATAATATAGATAGACCATGCATAGATAAAATAGCTATTTCATCCTGCTCTTTGCCATTAGTACAAATAACAATTGACAGTTTTATTATATTATTATATTATTTCTACTAAAATATATTACTAAGATATGAAAATTAATATTTTTAGAAAATATTAGAATTTTGTAAAAATATTCAGAATTGATTCTTGGAGCCACACTAATCAAGGCTTTTAAAATTTTAAAATTACATTTCTTTTTAGTTTTTAAACTATTATTTTAAAGCTCATTTGAATATATACACAGCAATTTAAAATATTTGTTTTCAAATAACAAAGCAGGTTTCGAGTTTTGAATAAAAAAAAGCCAATATTGAAGATACTATTATAATAGCAAAAGAAAAATTAAGAAGACATTTGTAAGTTAAAAAACTCTTATAATATGTTTACAAATATAACAAAAACCTTTTTCCATTTATTATATAAAAAATTAAAAAAGCCATTGTTTTTAACTTTAGTAAAAGTAGAAATTTAATTTAATCAATAAAAAGTTTATTCATTTAACAGTCTCTATTTCACTTTATTTAACAGTGAGTACATATATGCAAAAAATAAGGTCCAACCTCACCAAGTAGGTGTATAAATCCTAGTAATCAAAATTTAAGTGCTTTCCATAATTGAATTCGATACTGTGGTTAAACTTAATTGAATTTAAATAAAATAAATTAGTTTCGGATTAAAAGTTCCTAATAGCGTCCACGAAAATAATAGGAAAATAATCATTTGGATAAAATGACTGAAGATAATTTGTATGAGAATATAGATTATTAAAATAGCTGGCCATTAGATGCATTTAGTTATACCAAACCTTGAAGTGTCAATAACTGTTCACAAATTTAATATTCATTTACACGTACTACAGCTAATATTTATATCTTACGAATGCAGAATAATTGTGCGCATATTTGAAATAGAACATCATAAAACAGCATTTTAATCACACTAAGGAACTATACACATATATATTATGTCGTAAATGTTTGATTATTATAACAGTAAAAGTAACAGTAAAATTAGAATTAGAAGAAAATTTTTAATTTGTTTGTAATTATTGAGTGACAAATTAAAACGTTTATCACATCAGTATATATTATAAATAAGTTTAATCAATTTTTTCACCACTCTGATTAGTAATCACATATTTTATTGTGTTGGTTTAATCACAATATTTTTAATTGCACAAAAGCAACACCAAAAAAATATTAATTTTTACACTTATGTTTCGAAGTAAATATATGAGACATTTAACATTACTATATCTTCAATAAATTGAAGACTGAAGTCTACCGAACTGTCTTCTCTACAATCTTCAGTAGTACGCGTTGAGCTTCTTACAAGAGTGGGGTATCAAATCAAAACATATAAATCGGTGTTATTGTTGCAAGAATTGGCGTGAAAACGAACTTAACTATAAGATATTTTTATTTTAAATCGGTTCTTACTTTTCGACTCTTACTTTGTGGGAGCATGACATGATGCAATCTGACAAACCGTTTGTTTGTTATTAAATAATTGTAAAAATATTATACATCATTGTAATAATAATGTAAACCTAATATTGTTTAGGATGGGAATAGCTTAATGAGAGTATGTCTGACTCGTATGCCAGAAATCCACAGATCGAGTCCTGGCATTGTCATTTAATAACGAAATGTAATACCGTATAGAAAGATATGATATTGGAAATTGATTCAAATTTGATAGAAAGAAGTATGTGAAAAAAAGTTTAATAGTTTAGGGTATAGAGAAAAGTAAAAATAAATTAGGGGTGTGGTAGGGCGGAGCATAAAAACCCAATCTGACTTTGAGAAAATATATTGTAAAAATCAAGCCTATTATATAGCAACACACATTAAACAAACAACTATCCGACTATGTACAGTAAAACCTCCAGCAAATTCATCATTGTAGAAATTTGTGATGTGTTTTTGTGCTGTTTTTCTTAAAATTTGTCACCTGGTTCTTTGTGCCCCATGGGTGGGGTAAGAAGGAATAGCCAGGGCGCAAATCCAATGTCTTTTTTTAATTTTAAAAAAAGTTTACGAAACAATTTTTTTTACATTATTTTACCAATGCGAAATACAAATTTTACAAAAACATTTTTCACAAAGATTTCATGGTATATAACCTTGATCTGGTATTTCGAAAGAAATATTCATCAACAGAGTTCAAATAATTATTTTGTTAATTTATCTCTTATAAAATTGCTTTTTTAACTGAACTTATTTTTTTATTGTTCAGCCTTTTTCCAGGGTGAAGGTTCAGTTGGTCCTTTCTACCCCACCCATGTGTAAGCATTTATAGAAGATATATATCAAATGAATTTTAAATTGTTGAACTAGTCGTTTTTGAAAAAACGTCAACAGTAAGTCAAAAGTTGACTTACATATACACACTAACATTCATACACACACATAATTTACCAATTTTAGGTTCAAACGATTCAGAATAACTTGAAACGTCGAGAAAACATAAAATTAGCAAATTGAATTCTCTGGAGAAAACCAACTTCTTCTTCGGGATGTTAAAAAAAATGAAAAAGACAAGTTACAAAGACATTTATACGAAGACTTTTACATAATTTTTTGCAATGGATATATTAAATATCTTATATTTTTAGAATTCAATACAAAAGCATTGTGTTAATCACATAGTGAAGATCCTTGAAAATTTTATTTTTTTAGCTTAAAGATTACTTTCAATGCCCTTGATACAATAATAAAAAATTATTTTATCATTTTATTTAAAAATATAAAATTCAGATATTAGTATTTGACTGAATGAAATATTTAGCATATATCAAGCACCAATTTTCCGTTACAATGCAGTAACTTATTTAATCAATTTGAACCAAAAATATATAAGGTAATAAATTTCTAAAATATTTTAAATAAGCCATTACCTAGTAAGCCTTAAAAAGATTTAATATTTCTCATAGTAAAAGTTTAACTTATTTGAATTTTCTTTAATTTTCAATTCAAAGATAATCATTAATATTTTTAAAATCAATGCATTTTCTATCAAACAATCACCTAACTATTACATAAAATACTTAATATGTTTATCCTTCACGCATATATAGCAATTAATAATTGATTAATAATGTATTAATACAATTAACATTAAATGTTAATTACTACACATTAATTATTAATAGTATTAGTAGTATGTAATGTCCAACAATATAAAAAGATACATTTGAGATCCCAACTAAATTATTACATTTCAGAATCCAAAGTCGAAGCTTTATTAGAAATATTGATAAAATTTTAACAGACAAAATTTATCAAATATAACCAAAAATTTAAATTAGTCAAAAAATGCTAAGAACTAATGTGGTCACACCCAATTAATTCGAATCATGAGAGCGTGGTTTTCCCAAGGGCAAGAAATCGTGCAGTCACTTTCGACCATCGCGTATTGTACACAACACATAATAATAATGAATATCGTAATACTTTAATATGTAATCCATTCTTCATATGGCGATTTTCTCTATGTAATAATCGATTTCGCATATTAACGGAAATTGCATTATATTTGAACCATCCTACTAAGATGTCAGTTAACATATAACACAAAAGCGTCGATATCCTTCATAACCTACAGTTTTATTACGAGTTTTCTCAACAATTTACAAAGTTTCTAATTCTATATCTATAATAAAAATTATGCACGTAGTTCATACTTTGAACACGTTCTAAATACTTATTTTTGATGATTTTGAATGTTTGTAAAGAAAAATGTTAAATAATCAATCAGAAAAGCACACTGTTTTCTAATCAATATAAAGAAAAAATGTAAAATAAATTTTTTCTTTACATTGATTAGGAAACAATGTGCTTTTCTCTGATCACATCATTTTATATTCAGTTATAATAATAATGATTTACTATTTAATACCGAAATAATTTAACCAATTTGCTTGAACATTTACTGAATTTTTAAGTCATTAATCACGTGAGGTTTTTTGGGGAAAGGGGAGGGGTTTTGACAGAAAATCACGAAATATCACCTGGGGGAAGAAGGAGTATAGTAAGATATCATGTGAATTTATTTATTACCTGAATTTAAAAAAAAAAATTAAAAATATTCCACAATTTTACAATTTTTTCTCGTAACTAAAAAAAACATGTGAATTATCTGTAATGTTTGATGGGGGTGGTGATAATATAGAATACAAAAAATCTATCACGTGATTAATGGACGCCCGCTTATTGATAACGATTGCAAGGTACTCATCCTATGAATAAATATAAAATATTATTACTATTTAGTTTGAATTTAAACATTCTAAATGAGCCTTTAAATTGAAAAAATTATTCCACTTCATTTGTCAACCTTCCAATTATCTTCACATTGATGAACAAAATACTTCAGAGAATTTTCTCGTAAATTAAAATTAAGCAATGAAGTCATAAATTTAAAATTCTAACAGTGTTTGTTTTTCATATTTTTTTAAAACTAGGTTCAAATAAAAATTATAATTTTTTTTTTCAAATATACCTTTGTATGGTTCACTAAATTATAAAAAAATGTAGTGTGTTAGTGAACGTTTTTGTGAGACTAGTAACTAGAATTAATTTTAGATAGGAATTATCTGTGACACGTCAACCATGCTTCTTGTTATTTTTGATTACATACATTAAAACATTAAGGCTGAAATAAAATGCTCATATTGATATCTTTAAGGTGGCTTAAAATAAATTAAAATGATAGGATAATTTTAAGATAAAAATAAAATAATTCAAATAAAAAGATGAGCACTCTCGTGACTTCTTGGTGGCCAGATATTTACTTTGGTGACAAAATATGTTGGTTTTTTATTATAAACATTTAAAGAATTTATTTATTATTTAGCGCTTTTTATAGCAACTAACCTCAGTTGTCAACGTTCAAAAAATTTCTAACAACAAGCAGAAAAGTACAAGAGTAACCCTAATAGTAAAGATTTACTATCTATTTTATAAGTTGGCGTTTTTTAATATTTTTTTAACGCTTCACAAGCTCGATCCAAAGCACTAGCTGGTTTTTATATTAAAAACTGTTTTTGAACTTTAAACAGATCAATAAACACCAAAGTATAATGCATTTCTTAAGAATTGTCATAAGTATCCTATTTTACTAATTAAAAATAGTGTTTTCTATTTGTCTTATGGACTGCTAAGAAAGATTTCATACCAAATCGATTCAGTTTTTAAATATAATCGCAATCATGTGCCAAACGTGAGAATATTTACGCGCCTTATAAGTAAACATCGCCGCCGAAGCCGAAGCCACTATCGCAATATTAATACGCACGGCGAATTCTTTAATTATTATTGAATAAATAATATTCATCATGCTTCTACCTATATGTATCTCTTGAAAATAGATAAACGGCTGGTAGGCAAGTTATTAACAATAAAGTTACATTAACAAAACGAAATATTTCGTTTCAACTAGACATAAAATGAATAATAATATAAATGCATGTTATCAAGTAGATGGAGTTCCAACAATATATGAGAAGTTATAATGGAAATGATATATTTATGTTACAAAGCAAATTAAGAGAAAAAAAGGAACACGAGCCTCTAAATGTCTACAACTACATCAACATCTGAATGGAATTCAACTAGTTGCAAGTGGCATTTTGCATTAAGGCAAGTTACATGAACTTACCGACATGTGTGGATAATCGACTTAACCAATAATAAATCATTATATTAATCTGTGAGTGATTTATAAGTAGGCTGAGTTGGTATAGGCATTCATAATTAGAGAAATTATTGCAGATTATTCAATTCTGTACCATTTTTCAAATCGAACATGTGCCTAATACAACTCGGCTGAATAATTCAAATTTTAATAAATTTTTTTATAATTGAACCACTTTCTATAAGACTTTAATGTTTAAGTATGCTCATTAAGACCAAGTACTCTATATCCGTACCAAGTATCATTCAAATCATCGTTCTATAAGACCATTCTATAGTCAAAAAAAACTTCCTAAATATCGTCGAAAAAATATTTCAACACCTGATTACAAGAAAACGGCAAAACATAAAATTAGAAAATCCGATTTTGTCGCGAAAAAAAGTTGTATTTTGAAAATTTAATTAAGCTCTAAATAAAACGGATCTATATAAGATTTTCATTAGCATCGCTATGCAAAAACAAAGTCTATAGTTGGAACTATTATCATACAAATTTAAACCAAGTATTTTTCAAATGTAAATAATATTATTACACGAGTATACTATCGTCTTGGAGAAGTGGCAGAATTTTGTGTATTGACGAGTTTATCCGTCATGCGTATAAATCTTTGACCATTTGGAACTTAGATTGCATTTTTTTTTTAAAAAAAAAACGGTCTAAAATTTTACGATATTTAGAATATTATGAGGCTAAAACAGTATAAATTAAATAGTTGTAAGTAGCATTGTACCTTTAACGTACCTTTTAAGCAATATTTAGCATCAATATTGTTATAAAATGAAAACTGTAGGATTAAAAAGCAAATCTCGATAGAAAAAAATATCGATCGGTCTTAATTGATCAACTAAATATAGTAGGTACTTTTGCAGACAAAGTAGATAAAGTAGAACAGACTATTTTTGATAGTTTTTTTAGTTCGTTAGCGCTTAGAATTTTGTAGCTCCGTGATTTATATTGATAAATTAACCCTTTCTACAAAAAAATTTATATTTAATCAATTTGGTAATAAAATTAGCTACATACCAAAATAGCTTTTGGAAATTATTCTTATATAATCTTAGGTGATAAATTTAAAAATCTAATTAGATATTCTCAGTATGTTTCTCCAATCCTAAAATACATTTAGTATCCCACATTAGGATCTTGATACATAAGATGACCCTAAGCTTGCAACTTGAAAAATTCAGTTATTGGTTCGCAGAGGTGAACAATCGAACTATGCAATAAGCAATAAAAACGTTTTATGTTTTTATGCAGTTATTATGAACAAATTACCAGAGATTTTCACACGTTGACTATCTTGAATAAAATTAAAGGTGAATTTTTTTTACATGAATCCTACACGCATTTTCAATCTTTTTAAAAAATAACTTTCTAAAATCTAATAATTAAAAGATAGACAGGCACTCAGCCGTTTGTCTAAGAGAGGATCGTCACAAATCGGTATGAATTATACATATATCATAACGCTTGACGCTTGGAAGGCAAGGTGATATGCTAATCAATGGATATGATTGTCGCAGAACAAAATGTAATTAGATTTAATTGAATATAGCATAAGCAACTTATTTTTTATCGAATCCAATTTTCACATTTCGCAATTATGATAGTGATATATACAATTAAATATTATATTATGACTCTACTCTATCATAATGACGATAATGCTTGTCAATTTAAGATGTTAACATTCAAATAGATAATTAAAGAACCCAATATCAATTTCTCTCGCTTAATGGCGACAAAATCACCTACAATGCTTATTGGTGGTTAATAATAAATAAATTAATAAAATATTATTCTTTTTTTTTCTTACTAAATTAATTCATCAAATTTAATAGTATAAATCAGTTAATTTTGCACTTCCATATTCGATTTACGTAAAAAATGTAATAGAAATAAAAATTTATAACATTAAATGAAGGCAAAATTATATAATAGGATAGAGCGGGGCACAAAAGTCCAACTTGACTTTGAACAATTATATTGTGAAAACCAAACCAAATATTTGTCACCTGGTCTTTTTTACAAGGTAAAATTGGATGGCCAGAAGACAAGAAATCCGATGTCTTATTTTTAATTTCAAAGAAATTTAACGAAATAATTATTAAGAATAATATTATATGATTAACATCGACTTTTTTATGGTTAGCCCTTGCAATATTAATTGTCGGTTCTTTTAAGGTCTTTGGAGAAATCGTTCGATACTAATATGCAGATGTAAATAGACATTGATTGTCATAGAATAAATAACGCTTAATTACGATTAAGCAATGTATAGATATAGATTTCAAACAAAATTGAATAAATCATAAAAATATGATATGAAATATTACATTCTAAGTTTTATAAACAAAATCTATTCTGTGTCTTTTCATAAAATATACCAATAACTAAATTTTTCAAGTTGCAAGCTTATAGTGATCCTAAGTAACAAGATTCTAATGTGGGATACTAAATGTATTTTAGGATTGGAAATACATAATGAAAATATCGAATTCGAATTTTTAAATTTATCACCTAAGATTATATAAGAATAATTTCCAAAAGCTATTTTTGAATGTAGCTTATTTTATTATTCAACTAATATCTCCGTGGTGGACCTTTTTACCCATAGACCTTTAAGCCCAGCTCTACCCTACGCAAGAAACAATAAACATGTAATATTCAAGCAAATCAAAAACTGCAAGAAAGAGTGAATTAGTCACTATTAATATTATTTGGTACATAATTTTTACAAAGTAAAAGCATAATTGAAAAAATATTTTATGAAAAGACACAGAATAGATTTTGTTTATAAGAGTTAAATATTTCATACAATATTTTTATGATTTATTCAATTTTGTTTGAAACCTATATCTATCCATTGCCTAATGATAATAATTAAGCATTATTTATTCTACGACAATCCAAGTCTATTTACATCTGCATATTAGTATCGAACGATTTCTCCAAAGACCTTAAAAGAATCGATAATTCTTATTGCAAGAGCTAACCATAAAAAAGTCGATATTATTCAAATAATATTTGTTTGTGGTCATAACTTTAATGATTGTGAATTGTGATTATTTTGAATACATCTAGTGCGAACTTTTGCTCTATGGAAACGTTGGAATCAAATGCATCCTACTTTCTAGTACGAAGGTAATAAATTAGATAATTTATAAAATCTATAGTAATTCAATTTATTTAATTCGTATAATATTTAAGGCCCTATGCCACACACCACTAGTTGATTGCTTTTATAATTTCAATTTTGTAAATATTTTTAAAGGAGCCAAAAATGAAAAATACCGAGTTTTCCTAAAATTATTGCACAAATTGAAATATAAATTTCCCTTAAGCAAAATTACTTTCCTACTCTATTAATATTTGACTTTTAACATTAACTTGCATTTCAAACCTACAATGAATACATGCACTTTACGATCCAAGGAAATGAAAAGCGTAATGCATTGTTGAAAAATATGCACCAATTGCATCAAATCATAGGAATAACATTGTAGTATTTGTATAATAATATTATTCCCGTTGTAGATAATGAAAGTATTCTGTTTAATGTTCGTTTAGTAAGCATTTTGCGAAGAGGAAGTCAAACCATATAAATTTATGATTCGACTTCCTCTTCGTAAGTCTGAATTATATTAATATAAATGATATAATTCAATAAAAGAAATATATTAATATAAATGAAAATTTATACTTAAAAAATCTGATAAATCTCCATATTAATTAATAAATACATACATAAATGTTTATAAAGTATTTATAAAAGTTTATAAAATCAATTTCTACTGTGTACGTGTCGGATGAGTTTCGTAATTAAATATCAATTAGGCAATTTCAATGATAAGCAACAAGATTATATAAAATCTCACTCACAATCTTCAAAATAAATCATTTAATATATTTTTAAGTGTTTTACTACTTGACGTTCAAGAACAAATTTAGCAAAACAAACGCAATATATTTGATTTTCTAAGGACATTTAGAACGCTGTTTTTAAGATCAAAATAAATTACAAAACATGAAATTTATTATTGTTTAAAAAATGTAAATAAATTCTATTTTATTTGGTATTTATTACCAGGATGTTTATGAAATATTTTGCTGGAATATTTGATTAAATAAACCTATGGAATTAATTGTTGAAATCTAACTAAAATGATTTATTTCGTTGTAATTTGTCTATAGAAGTACGTTGACTTGCTATGTATTGACTTTTTTCGTAAATTTGCCAACATTGCTATTAGCTAAAAGAATTAGAGGCAAAAATATCATGATTTGTTTCAAGGCAGCAGTCGGAAAACTTTTTCTATCATTACCCCAAATTTTTTTGTATAATTTAATATTATCCCCATGACAAAGAGAGATTCCCCCCATATGGACAAATACGATGCAAATACAGTAAATATCATTCAATTACATACGCTTTACCCCCAAAAATTCAATTTTTACTCCATTTGTGGTAATTTACCCCGGTTCCCCAATCACTCTCTTAAGGTGATGATAATCACCATCATCATCAAAATCAGTAAGTAATAATCAATCAATTTAAAAAAAACTATCTATTTATTACATAATCTTAACATGAAAAATATAATATAAAATGATAAAAATTAGTATGAATATGAGCAGTTAGAAGGGCTACTAGCAAGTAATATAAGAATAAAAAACAAGAGGTGGTGCTTTTCCCAATTAACACAAATAAAGATGGACTATTTGTTACCCAAGGTAATTAGTTTTTTTTATATATAAATCGTTATTAGGTCGTGCAAAACACGACCTACTTAGCTCTAATAGCCGAGAATGACAACTGCATAAATGACGATGATAATGAATGATTTCCATCAAAACTTTCACTTGAAAAGCTAGTTGCAAATTGCTACTGAGTGTTCTGCAATTTATTTCGCTAGGAGTTACCAAATTAAAACTGTTAAGGAAAATATTTTTATTCAAGCTCATTGTCACTCTTTATTAATTAATTGTATCCTAATAAAACTATAACAACATTCCACTAGAAATAGGGTAGGGCGGGGCACAAAAGTCCAATTTGATTTTGAGCATTTATATCGTAAAATCCAACCCAATTATATCACAACATGTTTGTTACACATATCCATCAAACAACTAAATGACTATGTTCAGTAAAACTCCCAGCTAAATCATCATTGTAGTAATGTGTTTTTAGCTGTCTTTTTAAAATTTGTCACCTGGTCCTTTTTACCCCATGGTTTGCTCATAACCAATAAAACTAAACAACGAAAGAAAATACTTTTGTTAAGTATTTTCAAACATTGCCTTTTGTCTCCCGATAGCAACGTCCTAAGAATAAAGGTGATGGCAAGTTATACAACTGTTCCCAACTGTTTCAAAAAAATCTTAACTTTGCTTGTTTTTGAGATATCGGTGGTGGATCTTTAAGCCCCGCTCTACCCTATTACGAAATTATTGGTGAGTAATTGATTAGACTTAATAATATAGCTTTTAGGCAGTTTTGTGACTACTAACACATTGAGAACAAACATCAAGAGAATATGTTTGTCAAAATGAAATAGGTGCATCAAAAGTACCAAATCTTCAACATCCCTTTAATTGGATCATGTTATGTAACCACGAGAGACTGAGAACATAGCTATATTAACCGAGAATGATACCATTAATGTCATTCATTAAATATCAGCAATTTTATAATATAAGAAAATTTCAATGAAAAATTAAGGAAGCCATAATTATAATATATTCAACCCCGTTATACGCACTTCTTGTACAATACCAATTATAGAACAGTTACATTTATTCAAAGTTATTTATATAATTATATTTTTGTTCTCATCAGACTATTGTTCAAACATTAATTTGCTGGAAGTGCCTAAATTGCCAGTTCAAGTAAAAGATATCTTTTGTTGTTTTTATATACACGATTATTATTTACAAAAAATATAAATTTAGCAACATAAATCATGCGACGTTTTTTAGGACTTGACATATGATTTTAGCAAAATCATTCCTTGTCGGCTCCAAACACAATGCTAATTTTTATTGAAATATAAAATTATTAATACAAACGAAAAATATTTTGTATAATATGCTCTCATGCAATGTTAATAATTATTGTCGTTGACCTCTAATAACTGAAATTAATTTTAATTGCACTAGTAAAATTATAGTATAAGAAATAACATCACAAATTATAATAGTCTCATGAGACACATATTAACATTAACAAGATTGTTTATCGCTGCTATTAATTTCATAATGCAATATGTCATTTCTGCTAATATATGTTTATCTGCCATTAACTAAATTTGTGATGAAGATATTTATTACATTATTACGTGTAATCTTATCATATGCGAATTTAAACCTTCAAGCAAGGTTCACTAACACGAAAAAAGAAAAGTGAAACTGCATGATGTATTAATTTATTGTATTAATTAACTCTCTATTTCATAACATTGCAGAATATTTTTTACAAATACGCACACACACATGCATACATATATATATATATATATATATATATATATACCTATACAGTAGAAATCTATAAATCATAACGGTTCTTCAGCACAAATGTCATATTTCATAGCAATCGGAAGATAATTCAGCTACGCCCTTTTGTCTACTGTTAGTTGAGAGAATTAGAAAGTGAGAAATGGTCTTGTAAGTTCTTATTTATTATACCCTGTCATTTTCAATCCGACTTTTAAGCCTAATCATAACTTTATGACATACTTTGGTTTAAATACATTTATCGTGATTAGCCGAGTTCAACTGTTCAACAATTGTTTTCTTTTCTTTTGGTCTTGATGTTTTCTTAAACTTCGTTGTCAAACAATAATTAATTTGGGGCGAAATGGTATTTATAGAGGTTAAGAAAAACCTTATTATAACTTATCTAATGTTCTATGGCATTATGCTTTAATAGATATAAATTCAATAAAAAATATTTAATATAAAAAAAATGGCAAACCGCATTAGAATGGATGGTTGACTCGATTCATCTACATTGTAGTAGATACATATATAGTGTGGCCCATTTAAAAATTGGATTTTATCGATAGCAACTTGCCTGTAGGCCACACCGTGCGGAATTCGAAGTTGCGATATATGGAAAAAAAACTAGGAGACCTTTCTAAAGATGTATAATACTTTATATGTTTTCTTTACAGAAATATCTAAACCGTAAGATCACTAGATCACTAGAACCACTAGATGGACAACCCGTTATCAAATAATTTAGAAATGCATATTACAACACACATATTTTTTTCTTAATACTATAATTCTAATTTATTGAGAAAAAATATTGTATTGTAAATTATCATCCACTGTAATTCTGATATCATCTAAGGAGAGATAGAAAATTAATCAAAATTTACCTTAACGTGATTAACAACATATGTATGTACTTATACATATTTATATATACACATATACTTGCATATGAAATATTTAATTTCATATGCGAATTTATTTATTTCACAGCGAAATAGATATAGTATTCTATGCAACTCACTTTTATATTCATATAACATAAAACTATTCAAAAATATAAACAGAACTCATAATTGATATTGCTATATCATTTGAGACCTCAAAATTTTAATATTATCAAAAAATATTGTATAATTATTTAAGGCAAAATAAAGATAAAAAAGAAACTCAATCTTTGGACTGATTGCAGCAAGCACGAATTCCGCCAAATTTTTATCGCTTGCAATTTTAGTTTCGTAAATATAGATAAATAAAATATAGATAATGAATTATAGTAATTAATTATATAGTGATAATTGATAGAATATATTTATTCAGGCGAATAAAATCCACGATAAAAAATGAAAATTATATTCCCAAAAACTTGCTAAACATTATACGCAAAGAGCTAATATATATATCAAGCAATAATGTGTTTTTGAAATTGGTTGAATACTTTATTTTATTTGAATTCATATCTGAATCCAAATAGAAACGGTTAAAAAACTTCATTGCCGTAAACTATTTTATTTCTATATTTTTAATATAGTTTTTATTTTTTCAACAAGCAGAACCTAATAGCTCTTTGAGCTGTAGTGATAAATATTTTTATTCTTCGCTGTTTTAGAGAGCAAACCAAAAGTTGGCCTATCTCTATTTAATAGATTTTATTTCTTAAATTTCTCTAAATTTGAAACAGCAATGTTAAAGGAAAGCCATATTGTCTTAAAAACATATTTATATTTATATTTTTAAGAGAAAACCAATGTAACTTCTGAACCTGAACTTTGGGTTGCAAAGCTAAAGCTCTTACCGCGAAGCCCAATAGTCTTATCAGTAAACAGTAGTTTTTCCGAATGCAGTTATATAAGTTCTCTTCCCGTTATTTATTTTTCATTACTACTTACTCTCTTAAATTAAAAAAAATACCAGTAAATATTAGAAAACAATCAGTAAACACTTGTTACTGCAAATAAAATGTAATAATTTTCGTTTTGTAGTGATGAATATTATACCGTTAATACAAATAATAACAGTAGTGCTAGGTAACTGCTTTCAGAATCTCTGCATAATTATTAATTTAGTTGGGTGAATACAAGATTAAGTAGATAAAGAATCGTGGAGAAAGATCTATGTTTTCATCCGTCTCTAACCATATCACGATAATAAACAAACGTGTATTCGCCAAACTAGTTATCATCATTATTAAGCCTACCCAATTACAGTACTTAGTCTGAAAACGGCGAAAGTATTCTGTAACGCTTCAGATATGAATTATGAATATGTTATGTCTAATTCTATATCTGTGCATTATGAAACGTAATTTACAACATTTGAATTGAATTACCATGCTCCGCCGCCCAAATGGAGTAGCAACAATAACGAACGAGTGCGTGTTATGGTTGTTTAGAATGCTTTTTTATTTCCTTTATTGCGGAAATTGCTCGATTTTGTATGATGTACGTGACGAATGATAAACGCTTCAAACAACTAGCAAAATATATAAAATAATGCCATTATGTTTGTTACGCAAATCTATTATGTGAAAAAAATGGCATATGGTAAAAAAGAGATACATCATTTTTGTTAATGTTAAGTGAACACTAAAAAAATCACAATTGTAAAGTTAAAAAGTTTCACATAAAAGGAAAATTTCAAGATCGCATGAATGCATATGTTGAATTAAAAAATGTTAAGTACGTTTTCTCAAATATTCTCAAATATTCTAGCTTAAATTGATATTGTCAAAAGCGTGAACATCTCGAAGAAAATCGTAGACAACTATATTGGCTGCTGGGTCATAAATCTAAAGTGTCGATGCCAAACAAAACCCGAATCAAACAAATCCTTTCTGAAACCCATCTGGACATATGGCAACCAGCTTTGGTGTACTGCCAGCCAATCAAATATCAAGATCTTGCAGAGGTTTCGGAATAAATTGCTTAGGCAAATCGCCAATGCACCAAAATACACCCCCAACTGGCTTCTCCACGACGAATTGGGAGTTACATTTATCAAGGAGGAGATTACCAGACATAGTATCAAAACAGGCTCACCGCCAACTCAAACATCCTTGCAAGAAAGTTGCTAGACCAAACACGCCTTAGAAGATTGAAAAAAATCCTAATGACTAGTTTTTTTAGGTTTAATTATAAGTACAAACTTTATTTTGCTTTCCTCTGCTTTAATTGACAATCTAAATCTAAACACTGTTAAGAACTACATCTAATCTATGGATGCAATTCTTGTTTTTACTCTGTAGCCCTCATATTTATGAGTAGATTTGTTTTGACAATGGATAGAATTATTGATTGTTTTAAGTCAATCATAATTAATATTCTCTACAAAATACATATAGAAATAGGTATATTATGTTCAAAAAAAATTTATATTGAAAGAATAATACGGAATATCAAATACGGATGAAGGAGTATAAAAACAGAGTAGTGAATATATGCAATCTACATAATATTAGTTTTCAGTTTAGATTTATCATATAAATAAGCATCAGAGCACCTCTGCTCTGAATAAAACTAAATTTCTTAAGAAATTCTGCGAACCAATGGACTTCATCTGCAGATGAAGATGCTTTAAAATTTAGAGTCTCTAAATGAAGGCGTAGTACCAAGTCTCATATATCAAGATATTAAATTTATGCATTCTTCAATGTGTTTGAATTTTGACTTTACTTGTTATCTTTAAAAATTGCGAACTTATTTTAATTTAATAAGGTAAAATTCTGTAAATCTGATATAAATCTAATCTAAAGTTTTCGATTTCTAAACCAAATTCTATTGAGCTAAGCTATTTTTACTAATTCACGATATAGGAATCTTCTGAAAAAAAAATTACGATATGACGAATATATAGAGCTATAGTATCGCCTATATTATATTTTAATTAGACATTTATCTCATTAACGATTATCTTTATGCTCATTTGATGAGTATTATTTTACTAATAAAATTCCTCATAAAGATAAAGCGTATCAAATAAGGTAGCGAAAGCTGCATCAAACTTTAGGCTTCATGATTTAAATATGATTTATAATCTAAATGTAGTTTTAACTATAAAAAATATTTATGATCCGAATGATAAAAGAAATACAAATAATAACTCACCTGGTGGCTGCCTTTCTGATAGAAGAAGAGCTTCGAGCCTTGAATCTGCACCCACATTGTTCGCCATGATCTTCCATGTGTTCTCTGAAATAAATGCATTCAGGTATTAAAACAATAATTACAAGTTTAATATTTTTATTTAATTAAATAATGATGGCTATTTAATAATATTTTTACCTTTTTATCTAGCGTGATGATCTTGATCGAGAGAGGACCTTCTTTATCCACAGCTTTGATCGCATTTTCTCCACTGGTAAAAATTCAAAATAATTTGTTTAATAATAGTCTTGAAATTTAATTGGTCAACAATTGCATTAATCAAATTAAATAAATACGTTATTTACATACACAAATGTTAATTTCAATGAAAGATCATATGCCAAAATGATCAGAATTGGGATTGTAATATTATGAACAATTTAAATAATGTTATAGAACATTAACATGTACAAATTTTAATGTATATAAATAACTTTCATTCTTATCATACAAATTTAAGCTATATACATACTGAGATTTTCTCATTTTCATGAGAACTTAAAATTTTCAGAAAGCATACAGGATTGCAGAAACTACAAAAATCATGCAACGATGCATAACTAGCGACAGAAATATGATAGAAATATTTACACATATACATCTACATCACATACAAACCCTCTAAAATTAAAATATAAATTTAAATTATAATACAAATTCCAACGTAATATATAACATGCATTGATAGCTAAATAAATCGTGAAACATATTAATTCTAAATAAACTTTGTTTCATGAAGAAGTAAAAACAAACAAAAATTTTTTGTACGTTCTAAAAGTCAGAACCAGGTAAGTTTGATATTTAGAACTGACACGTATCAAAAATTGGATTGTGGAATCTTGAGACGCATTCGTAAAAACAAATTTGGATTAAGACAAAATACATAAATATAAAAATAATTACTCAAAATTCGTTCGAGCATTGGGTAAGTATAAAAACCAACAAATCCTTTTGTTTGAAAATGTAAGATTAATTAAAAATTTAATTACAATAAGGCAAAAAATGTCGATGAAAATGCAAAATAATAAATCGAATTTTAAAATAATTATAATTTCTAATTTCAGAAAACTATAAGAATGCCCATATATTTTGATATCGATAAAGCTTACAAAATACCCGAACGACATAAAGTAAGAAAGTAAAATTCTTTATAAAAGCCGAAAATTCAAAGAGAATGTAGTATTGGAAGACATAGACACCTCCTAGTTAAAGCACGTTCTCTATTATGTTGTTCCTGGGCAGCCTGGTGCTCTTCGAATAATCTTCGTAGTAGCTGAATGTCTCCTGGAAACAATGGAGGTCGCCAACGTCGATGGGCGCTGAAACACCATAACCACACTCGTACCACAGAAAATAGAAAATATAGGAGCATCGAACCGAAACCAAAACAGTTCGAAAAGGCAAGAAATAATATTTATATATACAATGTTGAAAATACACACAACGACAAATATGTTATAACAGCTAGTTTACTGGCTAAAGATGAGACCTTCCTTCATATTGAAATGAGTATTATATTTAATGATTTTGCATATTAATAATTTTTGGCCCGTCGTTAAAAAATATTTCTAATTTAATTATGTGTGTGCTCAGTTTATGTGTTTGATAAAAATTTTAACCTTCCAGACTATAAGACAGTTTATTAACTGAAAGCGGAAATGTATGAAGAAAGATATTGCTGAAATTCATACCATAATACAACCATCCAGTAATAAATTTTAAAGTAAATTCACTACTGAAGAATAATAAAGATGCTTTTCAATCAGTAAAATAATTATTTTTGGTCGCTTTGCGCACAAAATTGCTATTCTATAGTAATTGAGAATCAATGACTTATTTAACATTAAAAATATAAAACATACATCTTTATGCTTGAATATTTGAAATGATGAAGTATGAATGAATCTGTTAGATCCTTAAGTTTTTTATGAAGCTTAAAACCTTACTTCATCATTTTTCTTTCCTGGACATGCCGGCACAGAGCATGACATTACAACTAAATGATATATGTATAGTATGGTATATACAACTGAAATGAATACATATAATATGTATACCTTGCATAAAAGATACAACAGTAAGTTTGATATATTTACAACTGATGTATTTGACGAATCCACAACCACCGTTATAACATACCTTTTCCACCCTTTTTCAACATATCTTAAATCAAAAACTTACCTTTGTAGTTGTTGAACTTGAGGATCACGCATAATGTCAGGGTCTAGATCACGTTCTTTATTGTGGTAATCCATAGTACTATCATCAACTGCATTATATTAAACAAAACATATGAGCGATATAAATTATTGTATATGAATAGATATTGGAAATTCAAGATACTTACCAGCAACACTGTGAACCTTTTTCCTTCTCACGACACCATTTATCGCAGCCTCATTGGTCATATCTGATAGAAAAAAAATAAAAACATTAACTTATATATAACTATAAACCAAAGTAAACAAATTACGCAAATCAAACATTATGTAAAATTCAGATAAAGAAATAATATAGGTTTCTCAAGAGTATTCTACACATGTCGAAAACATTGATACTTGACAACTTGAAAATTTATTAAATCACTAATTACAACAAATTATTATATAATTTAATAATTTTTAACATGGGAAAATGAGCAGTTATAAACTCAAAATTTATTATATAAAAATAAAAAGCAATACATACCTCTATCAATAGATGTCGAGTCTAATGGCAGGTGAGTAGGTCTGGGAGGAGCAGACATAGGCCTTTCCAAAAGTTCTTCTGTCGGTTCAACGTTCATTTTCATTAAATCCCTCATACGTGGAGGTTTTACTGGAGGCGTGCTATTACCTTCTGAAGGTATTGTCTCATAAATGGCTTCCGATGATGCACTTGATGCCACTGTTTTTGACAATAATTCATTGTCATTAATGACTTGAATGCGTAACAAAAAGATTAGTAATTGTTATTAGTACATCCACATCCTTTACAATAACTAATAATGTAAAACGTGGTATTAAAACATCAGTACTGAACGTTTTGCAAGTGCTTTTTTTGATGTTTAATCCGAATTACCCTCTTTATAACTAGATATAAGTAATCATTAACGTTTTCCATGTAACTAGATGTATTAAGTACAACTTAAGTTGTATAGGGATTTATTATAAATTTTAATCAAACTGGATATTCTTTATAATACTTGTCAAGAAAAAATCTTTAGCCACTTCGGTACGAGCGACAAGTATACTTGACGGCCGCAGAATGCCCCACACAGTCGGGCGTCACGTTTAGTGGACGTTGCATGCCGGCTGTGAGCGAACAATAGGCGCCGTAACGAAGTGGTTAAAGTTTAAAATAAACATGTGGAAATCCGTCACCCTTCAGCTGGGAAATCGGTTATTATACACAATGCCAATATCAGTATTATCATTTTTGTATGCATAGCAATAAAACTTTTGCTACAATAGTAAATACCAAACAAATCAAAAATAAATCTTTATAAAGCAAAATAAAATATGTTTAATCACTTACCTGCAGGTTCCTTTTGGGCAGCTATATATGACTCAGGGCGTATTCGATGTGATCGCCTCGACTCTGTCGTCGTCTGAGATTCAGCTGAATGGGAACGTACACGCATTTGTACAGCTTCCATAGGACTCTCTATCATAGAACAACAAAAATATTAAAATGCATTCAAAAAACCCTAGCAACCTAATTTGCAATTAGGATTTTAAAATTCAAACATCCAAAATTTCCATGGGCAGCTGTGAAATAAAGCTTTTGCTGAGTAGACACATATATAGGCTTTTACTAAAAATTACAATAAAAATGCAAGTTAGAATATATACGTGTCACATTCTATTTTTCAAATGCTGTTAAATACAAGACCAGACACAAAATAGATTTATCAAATCCTAATACTAAATGCATCCTAGTTCATCGGTGCACAACATTGAGAATGGCCCTGCGGTTATTTTTAATTAAATATAGAAACATAAAGAGCGACATCATATTAACATAAAAGTTCTGCCCTGCACATTCACATATATCACTAATCTACATTTCTCCCATGCAAAACAGTGTGATAAGCTTTCGATAAATTCTTGGGTATATTAAAAAATTTCACTCATATGGAATTTTCATGTTTCTTTAATAATTCAAATAATTTGCTGTGCCGAAAGAAAAATACACCCAACGCCAAAAATCCTAATTTGCAATTCATATATGATTTCTTGCACGTTACCATTTATCTGGAAAAGTTATTTCATCATGCATTGCAGCGCATAGAAATCAAAATATTGGTGTTTATACCAAAATATCAAAAAAATCTATCACGGCAACATGTATCAGTATTAACTATTTTTTAAATGTTTTCGGGAAAAGGGACTTCGATGTAAAAAAACTCAATAATTGAAAATGTGTGCAAATCTAAAAAAAAAGGGGTCTGTGAGTATGTTATCACAACATCAATTTGTCGTCTGCGTGTGTTTTCACTACCTCTATCAGGAATAATTATCTCAGGTATCGGGGTCTTGCTCTGACGAATGGTTACACCCATTAAAACAACTCTATTTCCGCTCAATCCAGAAGGACGTACGGCTTTTTTGGCTGTTGCGCAGCCCATAATTAAAATCGAAAATATTGATCAGTAAACACTTATTAACTGAACTGATAAACAATTCGTGAATACAATTGTACATTGGACAAATACAAATGCAAAAGTTTTGGTTTGCAGGACAATATCAATTTTATCGCCAGACAATATTAATTATTTCAAAGGCCTATTACACTTTATAAAATATATACATATTAAACTTTAAATATTACAAGTCAACTATCAATCTTCTGAATAAAATTATACATTGGCAATGAGAAAAATTATGAAAATTATATACCTGAGCTTTCCACAGACCGACTTTCGCGCCTTCGTCCTTCACGTTCATATTCTTTCGCCCTTGATTCAAACTCTTTCCTTCGTACTGATACATGGGGTACAGCTTTCTCCCAGCTTAACCTTAAATATAACAAATATATAAATACCAATTATTTAATTTAAATTAGAAAAAAATAAATATACTCTAAAATAGGTATATAAACAATTACCTGCTCAATTCACTTCTATATAAACTCGTGCGATCTTCTGGAATACCTTCTGGAGACAAAGGTCGGCCTGACTCAAATTGACGGGATAATGTAGATACTGTTTGGAGTCCGATGAAGGCACTGAAAATTCAATGAAAGTATGGGTTTCTTAAA